>NW_025336598.1:31276827-31579327 GCF_004798865.1 Varanus komodoensis | reverse complement strand
ACACTTTAAGACAGAAGTTAGAACTGGGAGCACATCGTACACATTTGATAATGATGATATTTCTTTGTCAGGTGCATGAACCATTGAAAATCAGTGTGCAATTCCACTAATTTAAGCAGGGAAGATTTATTGGTCTTTTTCTAATTCTATGCTCCTTTGTGCATTTTGTTGTTAAGTTTTGCTAAGTGCCAACTTTCAAATATTCACACACACAAAATGATCATTTGGTTTCAATTCTATGGCATCTTGCTCCATATCCAATCAGGTGTGATGCATGTACCTGTTCAGAGAGCCTATTCAAATCAGCAGAGTTTCTCAGTGGGTTTATCTCTACAAAATGCATATCACATGGCCTCCACAGGGAACCCTTTTTGTTTCAGTCAATTTCTCATTTTCCCAAACAGAAATTTGGAAATTGCTCATTTTCCCAGTCTGAGAATGTATTTTGAAAACATTCTGCATGAGAGTTTGTACATATTTCTCCTAACGCTATTCTGTACATAATTTTTGTCTCATAGGTGCATTTTGAAAACATTTTAATTTTGGAAGCATTTTGGAACACATTTTAATAAGTGTTCAGTAATGTACCCATTTTTATAAATGTATGTTCTGATCGTAGAACGCCATTGCAAAATTTGTAGAAATACAAATGTTGCAAGACCCTGAATTTTGGCTTGCATATTGATTCAACATCAAGAAGTTAGGTAAGTTCATATTAAAATGCAAACCACATTACTCTCTCCCCCATTTCCACCCACCATATGTCACTGGTGATCATTTTTCTGTCCACAACAATATATGTGATGTTTGAATATATAATAGTTGACCACCAACTTTTCAGCCTTAAACAGGTTTCATTTCAACATCTGCTCTGAGTCAGGCATCATGTGGGTTGCAGGAGTTTTATCACTGCTTAGTTTCAAGTTGGCAAATGTACAGTGCGATCCTAGACACTTCTGCTCATGAGTAATTCCACGTGAATTCAGCCGGGCTTGCTCCTAGGTATGTATATTTGTACATATTTGTTTATTTAAAATATGTACAAGATGCGTTTCAGGGCAGGAGGCCTCCCACAGTGGTGTACAGCAATAGAACACGTAATATTATTAAACAAAGTGTTTAATGGCATTTAGAAACTAAGAGATGTATCATAAGCTTCCATGGATGATAATCCCATGTATCAGTTGCTCCACATTGGTTCAAGAGTGTGCATATACAGATACAGAACAGGTCTCCATTGTAAGAGCAAGATAGGTAGCACATCACCATGGGGACAACATTACTAGAACAACTGAAAGCATAATTTGGGGGTGGCCACTTTGGATGTGACTTAGCCTGAATCATTGGCTGCAGAAACCACAACGACCAAAGGGCTGGAACAACCCCAAGAGTGATTATAACCGCTCGGCCTGTTTAGCTCAGGAACAAAATGATCATGAGGAGACATGACAGAGCTGCAGAATGTTTCATGAAGTGGAGAAAAAGTAGAGGAAGGGAGTTTTCCCCTTTATTCCCAGTACAGAATCTGGGAGCTGAATGGTGGGAGACACAGGGGAGATAAAAGGAAGGGCCTCTTCACACAGTGCATATTCAGACCATAGGCTTTGCTACAAAATGGAGTGATTGCCACCAGCAGGGATGGCTTTAAGGAAGAGATTAGAACAATGCCTGGGGAATACGGCTGTCCGTGGCAGCAGTTTGCCCCTGCACCTCCGCTGCTGGGGAACACGACCAGGAAGGTGCTGCTCCATTTGTCCCTCCTGCTGGCTCCCTCACAGGAGTCTGGTCGGCCACTGCGCAGAGGGAATGCTGGATGGGAAGGGCTGCTGAGATGAGCTGGCATGGCTCGTCTCATGATCTTATCCAGCAGCATTCCCAACCTGTTGGCTTCCAGACAGATGGAACTGCAGTTCCCCAGCCAGCACGGCCTTTACCTGCCCAATGCCGGTCATAGCCAATGCTGCCATATTTGGGAAGGAAAACATGGCCAAGGAACACTGTGCTATTAAGTGGCCTATTTTCCATTTAGATTACTATAGCACTTCGCATAGTATTAGAGTGCTCTGTGTGTGTGTTCACAAATTTTAAAAGTCCTACCAGGATTGATTTCATTCTGTAAAGCTGTATTTTCCTTTTGCAGGTAATGGTTGCAAAACCAATTCACACGAGTGCTAAGCAAACTGTGTGATAATGGCAAAGTGGAGCAACTTCAAATATGAATTAATTGATAAATGAATACACTCCAATAATTTAAATATCAACAGTTCAGAAAGACTAGCACCCCTCAGTGAGAAAAGACCCAAGAAGCTGCTAGAATGCGGAGGAGGGGAGGACTCCTTGCAAAAGGCAATGTGCACTCTAAGTAAACTTCTTCTGTTTCAACTCATGGGTTTGACACTAATCCCATGGAGGGCTATCAAAATCTTAAAGTGTCTTTAGCAATTGTGCATAAACTGGGTGCCTCTGACAGGAGCAAGGAAGACCCAGTGTGGGCAGTGGTTAAGAACATGGGTCTGGAGTTCAGGTGATATGGTTCTAGTCTTTGCTAGGCCATGGAGCCAGCTGAGTGACCTTGGGCCAGGCACAGGCTCTCAGCCCAGCCGACCTCACAGATTGGTTGTTGTGGGGATAAGACTGAGAACAGCAGGAGGAGAATGATGTAGCCACTTTGAGTTCTTTGTAAGAAAAAAGCAGGATACAATTCTAATAAATAAATAACATAAACCTCAAAAGAGTGGGTGGACAAGTGACGGCTACCTTTTTGGTAGCTACCTCTCATTGTTATGTTTGCAGAAAACATCATGTCACCCTTAACGGAAGAAATGTGAGGCCAAGTACAATTGTCACTGAAACATCTGCAAAAAATCTTGCAGCTCACTCTGAAGGCCAGCAATGATACCAGGCTTTTCCATAAAGAGAAGGACTAGTTGCAAAGAGGTTTTGAAAGCATGTGCAGTAGCTGAAAGAAGCTGTAATGAAATGCAAGCCACTCATCTTGCATTACTTTCAGTGTGGATTGACACCAGCAAGGACTGATTCCAACCACCAACCATATAACCAACCATGGCAAGAAATGAAAAGAAAATGAAAAGGGGCACTTGTAGATTTGTGCACGAACCAGTTCCTGTTATTATTAGGATTTTCTGGAGCCTCCCTTTGTCTGTCTTTGAGATGGGGACTGCCTTTATGGCCCACATGAGCAAGAAGGGGCATAGGCCGCTGCAAGGCTCCCTTTGCTCTGTAGTCAGGCGGCTGGATCCAGACTTTGAGCTACAGCCAGCAGGACCTTTGAAATCAATGGAACTCCAGTTAGTCATGACTAACTGGTATCTCGTTGCTTTCAGTGTCTACTCTGATGAAGTCTGGGTTGAATCCACTGAAATGCAAAGAACTATCAGGGAGCAAATGACTCGAGGATCATGGCCATATTCAACCAGGGTTGGGACTGTGCTGTGGGGTCTTCAGAAGTAAACAGGCGAAGACCTTTTTATTCAAATGTTATTTTAATTGTTAATATTATTTATTCATTTTATTCTTTAGCCAGGGCGACTTAATTTATATTATTCTATTTTGAAGTTTATTTATGGTTGTGAGCCGCTCCAAGGCTTTGGCGAATGGGGCAGCATAGAAGCCCCCAAATAAATAAATAAAAATAAATAAATAAACCATCATTAGCTATTCTAGTTAGTTATAAAGTAATACAAAGCCAATCTAGTTCATTACTGTTACCCTGAGACCAGTCAGAGTCATAATGAGAGAAGTGTAAAGTGCAGAGCAAAAACAGCATGTGTAAATGCTAGACTTCTTGAAGAGGTCCCATTGTCTTTAATTAAATTGGCTTCAAATTCATTTCAATATGAAGTACGCGGAGCAATAATTTTTTCCACCAAACAACATATCACTGAGGTTTTCCCCAAGCCCCTGAAGTTCTAATTACTTGCATAGACAGAAAGAGCTATTTCAAGTTTCAAACTCCCCCACTTCATTTAGACTGCTAGAAGGAGCAATAAGGAGCGCCAAGAGATCTGTCAAGCTTCCTGACAGTTTATTTTTTTGTAGTTTCAAGGAGAGATGCTGATCTCAAATAGGTGGCCCTGTGTCTGCTGGGTTAAGAAATGCCCCCTGGACTTGTGGGTTGCAAATTCTTAATAATTATAACAACTTGAGTGCAGCTAAGTGTGGTCTCAAACACATACAAATGTCAACAGTGCAGTGACTTTCTCAAGTGGACAAATAGAGCTATTCATACCTAAGGAATCCGTACTCTCTTGGTGAAGGATGTGAAGGAGTTCAGCAGACTGGCTTGGCTTGCCTTGCCATCCAGATTCTGGCCTTCCTCCTCAGCACTGCTGCCAACCTGTGTTGAGCCAGCATGCAGGATTCTGCTCCAATGTGAGCTGCAGTTTGCATTTTTAAGGAGAGAAATTTGTGCAGAACCTGACTGCATCTTGCATAAAACATTGCAGCAGTTTGCACAAATTGCAATCCTATTCGACTCATGTCTTGTAAATACCTCTTCACATCTTGGCATCCATATGCCTCTTGCTTCCTATCTTTTGCTATGTCTTAGATTTAGTCTGTTATCACTACCTTTTGCAGTTGCAGTGTTCTCTGCTGACTTTGCCCATCCCCTGTTGCCACCCATTAATATGTTTCCTTACTCCTCTTTCACCCACCTTGTCTAAACCTACTTTCCTACCCAAACCTGACTTGCTCTTTCTTGCCAGAAATGAAGTAGATTGTATTCAGATACTTTCCCTATCAATCCCCTCCGCACATTAGACAATTTTTATCTAGCGTTTCTAAAGCACAAGACCCTAATCAGCATTGACCAGTCACTTCCATCCTTTTCAAGCCCCTTATAAGCTGGGGATAGCGATGGATCTCAGGAATTCATCCTGTTATTCATCCTCTTTGCATCACTTGGGAAAAAAGCCAAAAACACACAGCAGATGATGGAAGCAGGCAGATCAGGCACTGAGACCCTCAATCAACTGTTTGGAAGGTTAGCCTTCAGTGAGCACACTCCCACCTCACTTCATCTTCAGCTATTTTTCAAGTAATTCCAAGCTTTATTTTTTCAGCCTAAAGTGAAATTGCAAATGAAATAAAGGGGAGGACCAAGAAGGATACTGAGCATGGTTCCAAAGCCTGGGCCCCTTTATAATGTCCCCATGACTAATAGGGTGAGTAATGAGATCTTTTGTAAATGATAGCTTGAGGAAGAGCTTTGATGTCAGGGTCACCAGAAACAAAACGGGTACTTGGGTCTCTTCTGTATCACCAAGGTGATTTGCTCCCTTGACCCAGCTGTCTGAAGTGAAGTAGTTCCAAGTGCCTGCAAGAGAGTTGTCTCCCTGACTAGCGGGAGAGACGCCTTGGGCAAAAGGAGCTAAGCAGCCAATTCAATTTCTCGGTGTGCTGCACTGCTTAGAGTCCTAAATCACACTGGCTTATTTATAGTCTGCCAGCAAGATTTGTCTTGTTTGGATGTCTCCAAGTTAGGGTTTTCTTGGAAATAAGAATGGCTGAGGTCTAGGGATCACCTGAGGACCTGGGGTACCCATGTGTCCTCTTCCATCCTCTGTCTGAGCGGCTTCCCGGCCCAATTCCTGCTTAAAGAGAATGAACCATAAGTCGATCAACATTAGCACCTGAACAGGCAGGGGCACAAGTCACCTTGACTCACTCTGCCCCACTATGGTGAGATGTACTCTATTTCTATTTAAAGCGTAACACTCATTTCTCAGTGTGCCTGAGAAATGTACACCCCCCCCCCCACACACACACACAGGTTAGCACGGGCAGTGTTATGCACATCTTCGTGTCACGATGCATTTCCTCTTCTTTGCCGATGCAACACTGGCTACCCTACCTGGGCTCCTAGAAACATCCGCGCCTTTCCCAAGATGCCTGAGGAGACACCTGCCAGTCTTCAGCAGCTCAACCATTTTGCTCTTGTCATTAAGGAGATGGACCAACATCAGTGGAGGCACCAAGCAGCTTATTTAAAAAAGCTGTGGTTACACTATTTCTGTAGAGAGAGTCCGCACGGTGAAGCTATGGATGTCTGGTATTACGCAGAGGTGGCGAGGCAGAGTCTGTCAGTGCACCTCTTTTCATACTATTTCCTTCTCATTTCTTTTCTCTTCCATTTCCACAAACATTAACAGCAGTGATATTGTGAAGTCCCTTTTACCGTTTTATTACTTAAAACATTAAATAAACGAAATCACCCATCACTTCCAAAAAATGTGGTGGTGGTACAGTGGTCAATGGGCTGTTCTGGGATATGATTGGAGGATGCAAGTCAAGTTAATCTTCTTAATGTTGTCCAGATTGTACATTACCTTTTCCATACCATTGTGAGCAATTTCTCCCTCAATTGCTGGGTTATCAAAATGTTGACCGAAGTAATAAAGTGCATGTTATTAGTTGCATTATTAAGATCCTCTTCCAAGTACCCCAATAATACCATCACAGAACTGAAATGTCATTTCTCTGGTTCATCAGGTTGTTTAGAAGAAAGATCACATCAGCTGAGAAGGACACAGGTGACTACTACGGGGAGATACACTTGGCACAGTCTATGCAGCCCTGCCTATCTCGGTGCCAAAAATGCACACAGCGGTTTAAAGCTTAGAGGCCCCTTTCGTATGACTGTGAAGTTATTCCTCTGTGGTAAGAATGTAAAAGCATAAAGTTTGCTCCATGGAATACGACTGCATAACACAAACAAGTGGGGCTGGACCGGGACGTTCGTGAGATTGCTAAGAGCCCCGGCTCCGCACAGCGTGGCAGTTGGATTTGTACAAATGGCATCATTAGGCATAAAGACAAGCCAGGGACCAGCACAAGTTGCTCGGTGAGTGGCACTGACTGGCTGAGTGTGTGCGTGCGCGCGAGTGTGTGCTGTGCCGCATCCTGGCAGTTCAATCATCTCCTGGGTTTTCTTTTACATACATGTGTATCCCATGATCCAGCTCTGAAGTATACCCACGGCAGCTAAGAGTGACCACAATAAATAAATCAACACACACCCGATATCCAAACAGCATGCTTGAAACTAACATGCAATTATTAAATATTTTAAGTTAAAAATTGAGATAACGTTCACATTTGTGGGGTGAGGGGAACTGAAAACTACAACATAGAGAATGTTCAAGGATCAAGTCAGCAGCAAGGGACCAAATATAACCAGAACCCATTAAGATTTTAAAAATATATATTAAACAGTCAAAGAGCCCTGGCCACCTGAAATCTTTCCCTGGGGCCGAAAAGACAGCAGAGCTGGTGCCAAAGGAGCTTTTGTGAAAGAAAGGGTGGTGCCACCACTGAGGAGGTTCTCTCCCAGTTGACTGCACACCTCACCTTGGAATGGAAGGGGAGCTGGTCGCTGAAGAGACCTTCTTAGCCCAACAAGTTCACCCAGGGGCAGGTGATCCTTGAGACATGTTGATCATAAGCCATGCAAGCTTTTAATGGTCAGTACCATCACATCTCCGTGTGCTGCGTGTGGACTGGAAGACACTACTGGAAGCTTCAAAAACGGTGAGATACTGTCTGAATGCTGAGTTCCAGCAAGCAATGCAGCTATGCCAGATGAAGCTTCCAAAATTGTTCTCAGAGGTAATCCCAGATACTGAAATCCAGACAGGATGTTGTCAGAGCATGGATAACTGTGGCCCTAATGAGTCATGTTTGGTACATCAGCTGCAGAACCATAGAAGTGCCAATCTACCCCACAGAAGCCAATGAAAAGTATTGTAATCTGGGGAAGGCATCACAACCTTCTCAGGGCTCATTTGGCCACATACGAGTTACAGCATCCCGGAGGAATATCCCAATGGCCACATCATTGGAAAAATGCAGTGCTGTTGTGTTCTGTTTGGCCCTGCTGAACCTTAAGCTCGAGGTTTTCCTAGTGTATCTAACCAGGAGGGAGATGGGCCTTTTAAAAAGCAGCACTGAAGTAGAAACAAAGGCTTGAATGATCACTTAAGTGCTTGATCTGGTCAGCTCCATGCGTTTAGTCCTCCCTAGTTCAACTTATTAACCTAAATCACCAGTAGAGTCTGTGTGGTATTAGCCAGCCTATATATTTTCTGTCAAGTAATGACACCATTAACCAGACCCAAGAGAATTAAAGAAGAAGAAGAAGAATAGTGATGACTCCTAATTAATTAATTCAGGCTGACCAATTCCATGTTATGCTATGGAGACTTTTACTTTTAGCAGAAAATACTATAACATCTCTCAAAACTCCTCTTACCTAGCTGGCCTTTGGTTGACTTCCATTTTGTCATGCTTATGCCGTTGCAGTAGCCTCCTTTGTCCTCAAAGGCAACATCACAGTGTATGAATCAAAATATAGTAGCCACAAACATTGTTTGCATGCAACAAAAAGTTGCATGCTTCCCCAAGGCTCCCTTGATCAGCACATGGCTGAGTCAGTCTTTCTTAATTCCCATAGCCTTCACTCCTCGTGGGCTAGCCACCCTTTTGTTTACTCAGTAGCTCATTGTGAGTGAAAGTGGGGAGGTGTTAGGAGGCAGCACTTTCTGTTTTGGTATAAACTTGGGCAGCGTTTATTTAAAGCAGAGCCATGGAGGTTGGGGATGGTGCAGGCTGCCACTCTTACAGGTGCCTATCAGAACCCCTGATTTGCAAGCTCACACAGTGCCTTTATAACTAGTAGTCAGTGATAGCTCGGCACCTACATCATTCATTTCTGGGGCAAAGACAAAAGCCTTGCTTTTCTCCCAGGTATTTTAGAGACTTGATTTTTAGATTATTTTTAACGGCCATGACTTTTTAAAGGGTACTATCCTTAAAGTTGTCCTATAGCCAATCTTAGATAGCTATCGCTATAGCTGTCTTCTGTTTTCCATTGTCTCATAGAGCCAGATTACACATTACACTAATTCTGTTGCTTCTCTTTAGCTTTTAATTTATGCTAATGTAAGCATGCAGCTGTGCCAATTCATATCAGGACCCTGGAGCTATGGGTGAGCGAATTAAAACCCACCACCAGTTTTTTTCTGAAAATATCCTGATCTCTTTGGCTTCAGTGGAGGCTTCTCCTCTTTTTTTAACCCCCAAAAGTGGAGGTGTGGCAGAAATGGGGGTGTAAATCCTTCCCTTGTATTGTGCAGTCCCAGTCCAAATTGCGACTACACATGCTTACAGTAGAGTAACTAAGATGCTAAGCTGCAGTTACATGCTATAGAATCAGTATAATGTGTAGTTTGGCTGGTATTCTTTTAAATATCTCTTCCTGTTGTTGTTTTAGCTGTTTATAACCCACCCAAAAATGCTTGTTCCTGGGGGAATTAAACATGCAATAAACAAATACATATATTCATCCTCCATATAGTTGCCTAATCCTCTTTCAAGTCTTCTTCATCGGGTGGCCCTTGCCAGATCTTAAAGGGGCAAACTCATTTGTTCAGCTGTTTCTGTATGAAGAAATACACTCCTTGGTCTGTTCTGACATCTCCCACTATTCAGTTTCTTTGGATAACCCTGAGTCCTAGTATTACCTTAGTAATTTTTTCAGCCTCATGGAAGAGGAGGGGAAAGTATTAATACTCTGAAGAACCCAAAAGCCAATGGAGCATGATGTTGGGCTAGGACTAGGCCCAAGCCTCCATTCAGCTAGGGGTCTTACCGGGTGACCGTAGACCAGTGATAAGAGTTCAGTTGTGGAAAAAACATGGAGGATCTGCCTGCACGGAGGGCAAGTGGAGACGAGCACACTATTCCCTCATCCCTATTTCCATTCTGGCCTCATAAAACGGGATCTGCTTCACAGGGTTGATGCAAGGACAGGATGGGAAGAAGGAGCCAACTATACCTGAGGACTGGGGGTGGCATAAAAAGTAACACCCTTCTTCTCCTGCTCCTTGTTCATAGTGGGGTGAGGAGGAAATAGACAGAGCTTGCCTATCAGCATCAAGTGCATTCATAATTGAGGCAGGATTTGAATTCCGGATTTCTCAGGACACAGAGTAAATGCATATATTCTGTCACACGAATTCTCTCCACAACACCTTAAGACTAAGATAAATGTCTCAGCTCTGGGGCTGAGACTTCAGATTATAAATAATATAAATAAATATCCATACGTGTTGTACCAATACAGCTGAGGTCAGGAAAAGTGGGGGTGAGTGGAAGGCTTCAAGTGCCTATGCTATGTGTACCACTTTTCACTGAAGTCAACAATAATTAAACAAGCAGGTGATTCCAATCATCCAAATAATTTTATTTAATCTTAATTTGCAATATAAAACCTTTGAAGGTGGCTAACAAAGTTTAAAGAAGGTTTAGCAAAAAAAAGAAGTGAACCCCCTGAAAGCCAAAGAACAATGATAAAGCAGTAAAAGCAATGAATTCAAGACATCTGTTAAACACTCAGAACACCTGGACTTTCCAGCTAAAAAGGCAGGCATGGGCCAACTGTCCCTGAAGGGACTCTTCCTCAACTGTGATAGCAGCAAGAAGATCACCAATGAAAGATCGTATTCCCCATTTCCTCCTGCCTGGCCTTCTGTGCTGAGGGGACTAGATGGCAGCAGTTCCATGTCCTAGGCTCCAAAAAGCAGAAAGGCCCCCAGAATTGTATCTGAACGCCCTCCGTGGAAGAAGCTAGGAGGGTGGTTACTCGGAGGAGGGTTTTCTCAGCCGTGGCACCTAAGTTATGGAACGTGCTCCCCAGAGAGGTCTGCCTGGCGCCGTCGTTATTTGTTTTTCGGCGCCAGGCGAAGACCTTTTTATTTAAGCAATATTTTAAATGTTAATATTATTGAATTTTATCTGGCCAGGGCGGCTTGTTTTATATTGTATGTTTTATATCATATATTTGTATTTTAATATATATATTTTAAAAATGTTATTTTAATTTATTGTTGTAAGCCGCCCCAAGGCTTCGGCGAATGGGGCGGCATAAAAATGTTTTAATAAAATAAACAAATAAATAAATAAATAAAACCGCCAAAAAAAAAAAAAAGCAAGCTGATCAAAGGGGTGCAACCCAACATTGTGTGAGTGGACGTCCACCCATGCATCAGGCTTCCCCCTTGCTCCCCATCTGGCTGCAGCTCCCCAGGTGCACCAAATCAGCTCAAAGGGTCTCCCAACCCACCAGTGCATGTTTTTGGGGAGACGCACAAGAGGATACAGGAGAATGGGAAATCTATTCTTCCAGGGCATGTCTGGTCTTCTGGTGGATGGTCAGTGTTGGATACAATCCCCCAATGGCACAGAGACCCACGGCAGTAATGGTCTCTCGGTCCTTCAGAGCTCAGAGTAGCGACAGCCTCATAACTGCCATGCGACACGCATGTGCAAGGCTTTGGCCATAGGTTTGGAAGAATGCCTGGAGACTGGGTTCAGGGCATGCAGGGGGCTATGATCTCCCCCTCACTCCACACATGCATTTCTTGTGCTTATGTCCAATGACCCTGGCTTTGGACAGTTTAGGGATCCTAGGAGATAAGATGTGAGCACTAGATGGATCCACGATGGTGCCAGTGTGGAAAGCCAGCTTAAGGGTTTAGGGTTAGGGCTGTAGGCTCTGCGTGTCCCCAAGATGTTCTTGAGGAGACCCAAATAATTTAATCCACCCAGCCACTCTACTGTAGATCTCTCCTCTGTGTAGTTTCCTTTAAGTACACTCCTCTGTGTAGTTTCCTTTAAGTACAGTAGAATGTGCTGCTAATACTCTGACTACAGAGTTGCTGGGTATTAGCTGATTCTTGTGCCATACTTGTGGGGGAGGGAGTCTGCATACAGAGAGGGAGGCGTGTGCCTGGAATCCCCCGCTTACAGGAACATGCTTCCCCTTGGTCACAAAAGTGCAACCTGTGTTGCATGCAGGTGGGGGTTCACCACTGAATACTCTGGTTTTTTGTGCTTTTGTTTTAATGGGAACTTAAATCTTGTTTTTTTCTGGGGGTGGGGGTAAAAGAGATGTTGGGATGAAAAAAACAGAGATAGATAAATGGAAGAAACAGGAGCAAAACTGATAGAGAACAGCGTGCAGGATGTTTCTATGCCCCTGGAAGGAAAGCAGAAAAATATATTGAGAGGCAAGACACAGAGTCGATTCTGCTGCAGTGTTCATCTCAAATTCCTGTTATGATGTCTTCACATGGTAAAGAGCTGTTCGACGCTGCTCTCTTTATTAAGAAGGGAGGGAGGGGAAACCCAAGAAGAGTTTTTTACACTGTGCCCTATGCAGCTGACACTGTCCTTTTTGGAAAGCCAATGACTTGTTAGTACCCCTAGCAGCAGTGTGAACAGATGCGTCCCTGACAGGCGATGGATGGTCAGGGTCCATCTGGCCAGTGCAGCCCGGACAGAAATGATGTATACAGCTTCATCAGCGAATGACTGTCATCAATCCTGTGCCATGGGTAGCATAAATGACAGCCTCACTGCAGCTGAGGCCCAGGTGTGAGACTGGGGGAAAGACTGATTTAAGAATGCTGGGTAATCAGGAATGCATCGTCTCCTGGACTTTAATTTGTATCTTTAACCTCCTATAAATATCTCTCTGGATAGCGTGTGGAGCAGGTATGTGTTTTTAAAGAGCCTCATTGTGAAATTAGCTTCCAAGGGACAGCCATTCTCGGCTCTCCTTTTGCTGCTGATTACCAGCTCCCAGTAAGCATTAACAAATGCATTCTGAGCACCGGCCAGTGTACAGTGGGCTCCACAATTTAATTATTACCTCATTGATTTTTCATGTATTTCAATTGTCTGTTCTTCAAGTCAGAGTGGCTCTTCTATCGGGGCAATGTTTGTTTTCTCTCGCTAAGATTTCTTGGTGGAGTTTACCTGCAGTCCAATATCGGTTTGGACTCCTCAGCACTACCCCTAACACAAGTGAACCCTTCTGGAATGTACCATCCTGCAGCCTGTCAGATGCTGGCCTGGTGAACACACACACACACACACACACACACACACGATGGTGAATGCGGCAATGATGTTGTGGAACCTGAATCAAAATAATGTGTGGAGACTGTGGGAGCCACGAAGGAAAGCACCTTCTTTTTTGAATGGTTTCTCTTTAGTATGCATTAAAGATCATGCATAATTTGCATCTATTAGCATTTTATTATTCCACTGGCACTGGGGAAAGGAAAATGAAAACAATTATTGTATTCTCAATGGACATTTCTTTACTTAGAACTATTTTATAATAAATCATCCCCCCCTCCACGCACACACTTTAATGGCATGCTGTCTGTGGCTATGCCAGGAAATAATAAGAAAGATGTACTGTAGCATTTTAAAAGCAGAGGAAGTTGGGCTTCATTTGTGCATAGTTTCATCAAAGGCTTTGAAGTCTTTCAATTCACAAGTACCCTACATCTTATCTGGAGTCAACCATTACTACCAAATAACTGCTCCCAGTAACAATTGCAGGGGCTTGCATTTTTTACAGGCAAATAAAAGCAACAGTTTTGTTCCCTTAGATTTTGCAACACAGGGTATTACGGAACCTGTAAAAGTGTCCAACAAGCCCAGGCCTTTAAAAGACAAAGACTCTTCTCTGTTCGAATGTTCCTAAGAGATTAATGATTATTTTCCCCAAACCCAATAAGTTCTTTTTTTAGAGATGGTTTGCTAACATCTCACTATTCCTGTGCAATTAGGGACTCACTTTTATCTTATGCCATTCCTAGAGTCAGGGAAAATAACAAGGTTGAGGTCAGGGTTGTAAGTACACTTGCCTAGTCACGCATGGTGAATAGGAATCACCTCCAGATAAGCTGGTAGGTAACCACTTGTGAGTGGAAACTGTGTTGATTCTATGATTGGCAAACTACTCTAGGCTCAATCTGGAATTGGGCTTAGCAAACCAAGCAATTTCCCAAGGTCATTTAAAAACAACATTTTTCCTTCTGTGGTCCCTGTGCACCAAGTCGTGTTCTTGACGATATGCCCTGATGGTTGTAAAGTAAGAGAAGTAAACCCCAATATGATCCAGGACTAAATTCTGAAAAGATTGTCATGTTGGGCACAATGTGACAAGTTCATGTTCCAACTCCCCTAATTTGTCCCTACCACTTGTTGGTCTCTTTTTCCTTCCCTTCCCTTTTCCTTTCCATACCATCAGGGTGTCACAAATGTCCAACACAACAGGGAAGGTTGCTGTGGCTTTTGTAGACTTAACACAAGACCTGGCATCAAAATGTGATCAAAAGCCTATCCCTATGGGGTACATTAAATCACTACATACATATGCATGTTAGCCCCAAATACTGGAAGCAAACTTCAGGCAACGGATTACAATTTCCTAATAAAACATACAAGTTTGGACTGGTATCTGTCCTGATGGAAGTCCTATATCTCTGGGATAACTACCAAATCTTCATGCGCCGGTGACATGAGCTTGGCGAAGAGAGCAGATAGTGCTCTTGCATGACCTTAAAGATATTGATGGAGAATAGAGGAGAAGGCAGCCCTAAGGTAGGTGGCACCCAAGCTATTTAGCTCCAGAAGACCACAGTGGCATCTTCAATTGTTCAAGGAAGGTAAGAGGATGTTTGAGCTGATGACGGCAAAGTGCCCTTGTTCATAGTCCACCAGCAGGTCTATTCAGATCAAATCAAAATATTTATAGTTTTTGCAAAGGGCGATTTTAAATAGTACAAAAATAAAATATCTAGAAAGAAGACATTCAACATGAGTATTTGGGAAGCACAATGCATATTTGATACCAGCTATAGCTAAAACATGTCTTTTAGTGAACCTCTCATTTCAAAAGAACCTTTTCCACAAAACACCCCAAAGAAACACCTATATTTAGTTTGATTTGGCTTGCCCCGTTGCAAGATCACCCTTGTAGTCCATTGCAGATGACTTCATGGAACTGGCTTGAGTTTTCTTCACTGCTGCTGTTGTGAACAGTGCAGCTTGATCGAATCTACCTTTGTGCATGTCTGAGAGTAAGGAAGGATGCATGTTGCCCCATTCATCCGTCGTCATGCCTAGATAAAATGCAATGTGTCCCATCTAATGTCAGATAAGCAGGATTTTCCTTTCCTTTCCAACCTCCAGGCTTCCTGAACAAATCTGGAGGGTACGCAAGGGCCTGCAGAGGAGAGAAAGAATCCATTCCACTAGCAATATCTGTTCTGCTGGTAGATAAACACCCTTGGATGCCATCCATTTTAGTAAGCAGCCTTCAAGTCTCAAAGAGCTAAATGAAAATCTCTAAGAACCATGGGCCCTGAATAAGTCAAAACCTACATCCTTCTAGGAAATACACTGTTCAAAGATCCACTGTTCGAAGATCCACCTTTGAGTAAGAAGATCCCCATCTCTCTGATGATCTTCTGAATCTGAAGATGAGTTCTAGAAGGTGACAGAAAACTTCTCCTGTACCTCAGGAGAAACATGCAACAGAGTTTGCTGTGGGAGAGGGATTAAGCCAGGTGTTCTTGCCCAAAATCTGCAATTTCTATTTCATATGTTTTATATATCATTATTTTTCAATAGAAATTGCCAGAACAAGCCTCCAATACAGATCTAGACCACAATGACTATGGGAGCTAAAGCCACCCATCCTCCCTCTAAAGTCCTAATCTATACTACCTCCTTGCACCGATCTCTGGAGTAACAATGAAAGAAGGGCAGAGCTTCTGGCTGTGTCTTTAAAGTATTGTCTGCTCCAGCTGTAGGGCAGGGTTGGGTTAGGGTTAGCAAACTTTGCTCTTGCCCCCAAAAAGCTTCAACAACCCCACAACCAGAAAGATTAGGAGCACCTTCCTGCAAAGAAAGGCCAATGTGTTTAGGGCTCTTTGGTTTACCCAAGAAGACAAATAAAAAGCAGAGTAATAGAATAACATAAAATTAATATTGTGTAGAAAAAGCAAATGGAGAGAAAATCACACACCCACCACTGTCACCACCACAAGTCAAGAATTCAAGGCGTCCAAGGAGATCAGCTAGTGGAGAATTCAAGAAAGGAATTAAGGAATACAATGTTGTGCGTGTATTTATTTATTTGTGACATATATATATCCTTCCTTTTTCTCCAAGGAGCCCAAGATGGTGCACATGTCCATCTAACCTTCCCAAGAACCCTGTGAGATAGGCCAGCCTGAGAGTCAGTCACTGGTCTAAAGTCACCCGTGAGCTTGAGGACCAAATGGGGATTTGAGCCTGGCTCCTCCTAGGCCAAAACTCTACCCACTGTGCCACACCAGCTCTCAGCACATGCCCTGCAGGGCTCCATACTGTACTGTACTGTACTGCACAGAATTCTCCGCAACAAGATGTGGCTCAGATGGCTCTAAAAGGGAGCTGCAAAAGCTTAAGGATGGCCACTAGCCATCAGAGCTAAATGGAAGCTCTTGCACCTGGGCCCCAGGGAGAACGGGCAGGTGCTCTTTTCCCGAAAGGCCTGCCTGTGGGCTCCTTGGTGCCATCCAGCCTGGCACCATTGCGAAAAGGATTCTCGACTCCACTTGCTCTTGGTCTGATCTAGCAGGGGTCTCCTTTCGTCCTCATGTCTGGCTCCCGCACACCCGCCATCCCCAGAAGAGGCACTGTGCCCATTTAAAAGCACATCTGCTGCCCTCTGAATGCGGAAGGTGTATTGCCTCCCTATAGCTTCAGCACGTGCATAAAGCAAAACCACGTCCCTACAGCAACACAGAGAGTCATAAGAAAAGCTGGTTGGGGAAAAGAAATTCTCGTTCCCATTCAGGGCCTGTGACATTTGCAGAAGTAGCCAAGAATACATGGGATGTTTTCCAGTATTGTGCATCATTATTGTGGAAGCGATTGTTTCCCTCATTAGTGCTCTAGATTTGTACATTACTTCCATGGCAGGTCGTGACCTTAATGCTGACAGTCCATCTTTAACTCACCCTTTGGTGCCTAGGCATTGCAGCAAATTTGCTCTAGTACGTGACATCTTGCACTTGAATATTTGGCAACATTTGAAGGCAAGGTTGGCATTCAAATGCATTACTGATCAACTCCATGACTAACAAGAGGCCCATTAGGGCAAGAGAGAGGGAGTGAAAACTTGATACATTTTTTTCTCGTTTTGTAAACGCAATGCATGCTTTTTAAAAAAAAGCAGTAACAATAATGTTTATGCTACACTTCTCTGTGAAGGTTTTAATTTGATTCACCTTGATTGTATAGCTTCCCTTGACCCCGCGGTATGTACGGAATTCCCCAAATATGTTTTATGTAGTTAGCATAAGAGCACCGCAAATATTTTTCTCATGAATTTGAAAGTAAATTGTACGTGGGGGTAAAAGAAAAGAAGAAAGAAGCTGGATGCAAAATACTGTTGGTTTCCTAGAGAGTCAGACATAACTATAATACCTTACAGTTGTTTGCTTCTAAGGGCCAGTCTAGACGATAGACTACATTTGTGGTTGTGCTTCATGCATCTGGGTTATTTTTCCAAAAAGAAGGCTTATCTCTCCAAGGAATTATCTCCTTCTTTCCATACCAAAATACTGAACAAAACTATGCTCCCTAAATTGTTTTCCCCAGGAAGAAGGGGAAGAGTAACTAAGGCAATGTCAGTCTCGGAGAAGAGCAGGTTTGGGCAGGGGGCAATTTCCAACAAGGCCACAGTGCAGGGGGAGAGGAGTGCCTCTCCCGATGCCCAGAGGTTCTTGAACCCGCTGCCACTGTTCTGTGTGAAGGATGAAATGAACAGATGCATTCTTGCCTGACCATGAAGTGGGGTGAATGAAAACAGTGGACTCGGGGGGGGGGGTGCAATGAAAACAGTGGTGCTGGAAGCCGCAGTGCTGCCCTCGTGTCCTGAGCACCCCCGTTGCCCTGCGGCGCTTGGGCATGTGGGCTGCTGTGGCTCCACGGAGCGTGCCCAGACTCTGTCCCATCGGGCGACCGGGGAGCACAGCACACGCTGGTTGCCCTCCACACCAGCCACCTTTCTGAGCTGCTGCCTCCACCTGACAGGGATGCACATTTTCGGGAAGTGCCACAGTAGGTTTGACTTACTTAGTATATGCAAATCCCCCCTTTTTTCCTACACTGCCCAAAGGTGGCTTGGCATAAGCAGCTGCTCCCCGACATTTTCTCTCGAGAGGTCGGTTAGGCGGAGAGTTAGAGCCTAGAGAGATCCATGGCCAAGTGGGCACCGGGGCCTGGGATCCACTGGTTTGCTATCCCTGCGCTGCAGCAGCGAGAGAGAAAAGGAGGGACTGAGGTGAGCGGCAGTCTGCCTTTTCCTGCCGGGTGCCATTAGCAGCAGAGTCTGAAGGGGCTGGGGTTCAGGATTGCTGGCGGGGAATTGATCACAGCCTGTCCTGGGGACAGGGCAGCTTCTGTTCTAGATGAGGGAACCTGAGCCCCCTCTGCCTCTCCCTGGAGTCCTGGAGCCCATCCAGTTAGAGCATGTGGTGGCCATCTTTGTGCTCTGGGACCCGGCAAGCCACCAGGTGCCCGGTGGGAAGAGAAAGGCAGGCCCAGCACACATGTGCAGACTGTGTGAGGAGAGAGAGCAGAGGCGAGCACCTGCACCGTGGCTGCTTTCTCATGTAGAAGCCCTGCTCCCTGCTCCTTTCCCCAAAATCTCGCCTCTCTCTCTCTCTCTCTCTCTCTCTCTCTCTCTCTCTCTCTCTCTCTCTCTCTCTCTCTCTCTCTCTCTGTCTGTCTCTGCTTCTGAGCTTTCCTGCTGCTTCTCCTTCCTCCAACGGATGGTTTCTCTGTGCAGCAGGGCAATAGTCTTGCTGTCTCCTCTGTTTGCCCCCAGCTCCTTTTCTCTATTCATTTGGACTTCTTTCCTGCCTCCTGCCCTCTCTCAAATTGTTCACTTCTCTCATCATCGTCTTCATCATCACCGTCACCACCATCAGCCTCATCACCATCAGGCTGCTTCCTTTGTGACCAAACGTCTGTTTCTTGCAACCATTTCTTTGCCTCTGGGATTTTTCTTCCATCCTGCCCCCTCCCTTCAAATCTCATTTCTCTCTGCTCCTGAGCTTCCTTTCTTGCTTCCCGCTGAAGTGGAGCGTCTCACCTTCCTCCCCGAAGCCTTGATTTTATTGTAAAGGAACAGTGCATTCCAGCACAGAGTAATTTTGCACCATTCCAGTTTGACAAACTGCAAATGGTTAGTTATTTGATTCATTATTACCATGTTTTTATTGCCGTGGCAATAAAAGGAGAGACATTGTAGGATTTTCTCTTTCACGTGCCAAAATAAGTTGGCCAGCATGGAGTAGAGTGCACCTGCACTGGGGGGAACATCCATTTTTCTGCTTCAGGCAAAGCATATCTTGGGCTGGCCCTGGGCCTGATGAAGTGGGTTGCGAAGGGATGCCACTGCCTTGCACCAAACAAAGGAGAGACGCAGGGACGATCGGGCAGATTGCACAAGTAATAGTCATGATTCACCTTGTTAATGAAGCAGAAAGCAGAAAGAGAGGATCATACCAGCACCTTCAATAAACATCACAAGGTGTTACAAACACTTTTGTTCATAAACTACAGTAAGCGCCTTAGGGTTAAGGACAGCTGCGCCAACAGAGAAGAATTTCCATTGGGTGGGTTCCAAAGAGCTACTTCAGGCATTCCCAAAAGTTTGGGGATGCCCTGTAATATTGTTTAAAGAGCTGGTCTTTCTTTCTCTGAATTCCACATCTCCACAGCCCTTTAAGGCCCAGATGTACACCTCACCACGACTTGTGCCTGAAGCAGTGTAACTGTTCACTACGCTGAGCACAGCTTTTCCTATCTCAGAGGCTGCTCTTCCTGCGTTCAGCCAAAGATGGCTACACTTCTGCAGACATTTGGCATCATTATGGGGATGACAGAGTGGAGACGCTAGAGCACATGCCCCCCTCTGTCCTCCCTGGATAAATATTTTGATTTCTTGAAGGGTGTTTGCTTTGACCACTCTTGAAAAATAAGTAAATGGCTATATTGTTTGTCCCCTGCTGTTCAGATTGACATTTGCAAGCCTAGTGGCCAAATTATGTTTGCCAAATTTCAGAAAACAATTTTATGTGTGTGCTACATGCTCTTATATTTTGATTTTTAAGGGAATTACTAATAGTTTCTTAACTGCTTGACAGAACTAGATAAAATTTACAAGGGATCATGTCTGCCAGTTTCAGATGATGTAGGGTATTTTGTGTAAAAGCAGCCTTTACACTGTGAGGGTTTCCAAAAAAAATTTCAGAAAATGGATGCACTCATCTCTCTATGTGCCTGGAGATCGTTTTTCTGAAAATAACAGAAGTGGCCCCAAGTGGGAAACCTGCAAAGTTTCAGAATGATAAGTACAGCAACTTATAGGAAAGGAGGGTATTTACTTCCACTTCCCTCCCTCCTTTCTTTCTCTGGTAATTTGTATGAAAAAACCCACAGATTATAGCAATAACTCTAGGCCAGGAACCTGCAGAGTTTCAGAAGAGTAGGTGCAGGGACTAGGGACTTGGAAGCTTATTTAAGTGTTCTTTTAAACTTAAGACTGGAAGACTGGCCATCTCGTGCTTGCATCCCTGCTTTACCCAAAGCATAATGTTTGAAGACCGTGGCCACCATTCCCAGCAAACCATGTCCTGAGATTAGGCTGACCTGTCAATTATTCAACCTAGCCTCCCCCCTTCAGCACTGAGTGAAATGGAAGCGCAATATGCTAGTCTGGAAGACATACTGACAACCCATAGGAAGCCTGAACTGCTAATGAAACCTTTTGCAGAGTCCAGCTTTGGATCTGATCGTCTCAGACAGAAGTTCGATTTTTCTAAGGAAGGACCAGTAATGGTCCAAAGAGCCTGTGTTCCGCCTGGGCATCGGCAGCATCCAATGTGTAGCCTTCCTTCTCCAGTGCATGTTTACCGTTGCTGTTCCGGAGTCCCTTCCTTTGCTAACAGAAGAGGTCCATGGTCTGAATGGAGCAGTTGGGCATTTTAATGGTTCTGACTCCCCCAGCCAAGAGTGAGTGTGTGTGCGTGTGCACACTGCTGAGATGGTTTTGAATTTACAGTCAAGTTATAAAAATAATAATCCTGAAATTAACTTGCAAGACGGATTTTGCCAGGATCTTGCTTCCCCCCTCACAGTTATAGAAATAATAATAATTCAGTCTCTCACTCTAAGTACACATATTCCAAATATAAATAACTCTTTGAACTTAACAGCAGACAAACCCCCAAAGGAATGAGCAATGCAGCTCTTTAATTTTATCTTGCATATTATATATAAGGACATTCTAGAATCACAAATCCCTAGTGAGCTGAGACTGGGGAAAAATACAGTACTTTATACATTATTTTATTTATGATGGCAATCCCAGCATTCCTTATACTTGAGAATGTTCATATTTGTGTCAGTACTATTTTTAAAATAATAATTAATCCTAGTAATAGCCACAGTTTCCAGAATTATTTTATAGAATATTTGAAAACATGCTAAGCATCCATTTCTTTCCATTACACCCACCCACCCTGCCTTTCCTTATTTAGCCCATGCACTTAAAAAAAAACCAAAAACAAAACAAAACAAAACAAAAACTGTGCTTCATAAGCTGATAATGGATAAAATTTGGAAAAACATTATTTAATGTGTATGATATATGTTAATTTAAACCTGCTGAGGGCAGATCTTACGCAAAGAAATTGAAAATAGAGTTTATAGTTTCTGTTTCACAATTAATGCGTGCGGGAGCGAGCACGCGCGCGCGCACAGAAATGTTCCGATCCTCAGCCCCCATCTTTCCCCAGTGGTGCTTGAAAACCCATGGACAAGAAAGAAAAGGAAGCAATTTGTAAAATAAGTGCATCTCAGAGATGATTCTTAGGCTAACTTATCTGCTCATTTACAGTGCAGAGAGAATTTTTATGATCAGGTTACAAATCCTTAAAAGGCAGGGGAGGACGTGAGGAAAAATTGCTCTTACCTACCTTTAACTAGAATGGAGCAGCTGAGGGGGGTTCTGCGATAATAATCCTTTTTGCTTTCATGTGGACATCTGGAGGCCTCTTAAAAGTAGTCTGTTAAAACAGCCTCCCGAAGTACGTTGAGTTGCTCCTTTCCTTGAAGTCACCCAAATATGTGCTTGGTCCATCTGTAGGGTAAAGTGGCCCTCCACAGAGGGAGGATAACTTGCCCCCTCCTTTTTTTTTTTTTTTTTTTTTTGCTGGAAAGATGTCGTATATGGGTTGATTTTAATGCAGATGGAATTCTGCAGGAAGTTACTGCTGGTTTGCTCTTTATCTTTGGGGTTGTAATGAGAAGACAGGATAAGTGAGGGGATATATTTCTGCTTGATTTTTAAGTAGTGCAACTATGAAATAGTCAAGCAAGATTGCAAGCTTTAATGGATCTTGCTGTTCCAAATATCATAACTGAACTTTCCATCACACAAATTAGAGGAATAACCAGGCGAGGAATTACTCAAAAACATACTGCATAAAAAAGGCTTTAAAAATAAAACTTGGTATCTTAACAAAGTACATGTTGCAAATGAACTCACCCAAAACTATATAAAGGAAAGTCAAACAGACAGCATCTGTGCATGATAGAATTCCTCCAGTAGATTTTTCATTAAGCATCTTGCTCCATAATGTGGCTTACAACCTATTAAACGTGATATATCAAAACAAAAATTAAGTCTGTATCTCAAACTGCATTGGAACTCAGATCTAGAAGACCAAATAAGATACATTAATTGCTTTACTGCTTCACCGCAAAGCCACTCTTAAAACATAATTCCTTAATGAAGTCCGTTAATTTGTTCATGGCAGTACACAATCTGTTCAAAATGACACAGAATTGCACTCTGTTTTCTAACCCCTGCAGTTTCTTCTGTTAGTCACTCTGTCTTGTGTTGTTATCCCATGGATAGTAATTATTTTATAGTGGCTGTAATTAGGAGAGAATTAGGCTTGGTAAACAAAACCTGCCTTCTCCTGTTAATAGCTAAGGATAATAAATTTGGCACTGACAGTCACTATATTTGGACAAGGCTTGGCCTACTTCCAGTTTTCCCAATAAGAACTTTTATTATATAATTATGCCTTGGAGGGTCTCATATTACAAGGTAATTTTTTTGTAAAGACACATATTGCATGGCTCTCAGCCAGAAAATGATATACTGTAATATATGTCTCCAATAAATGTTTTACACAAAAATTTCTCTAAGCAATATTCTTCTGGACTCTGATGCTATATACTGTTATTCAGCATATATTATTTACTGGATTTTTCATAATGCAAATTATTTCCTTTTGTTCATTCTGCTCAACATTATGTAGCAAGTGTCTTGGGAAAGTTTAGGGTTATTTCTTTTTAGTAGCATTTTATATCCACTAATACCAATGAGTTATTGCTAGACAATGATGATTATGTTTAAAAGAGGATACAACTGCATTTGATCTTACCAACAATCCATAATGTGCATGGAGGAATTCTAGTCTCATCTTTCAAAGACAGGAATATGTATTTTTTTGGGGGGAGGAGATCCAGTTTCTCTGGAGTACCCACCATATCCATCTATGGTTCTGTGTGCAAGACCGTTCCCTCATTTCTGCTTCCTACTCTTGCTCCTAAGAGGAAGCAAAGCCATACCAAAGCAAAGACAAAAAGTTTCCAAGCCACTGGATGTGATTCTAAGAAAGGAACATACAATTCGGTGAGAGGAAGGGAGTGAAGAAGAGCTCAAAGTATCACGGATCTAGTATGTTGAACAGAACTCTTTAATTGGAGTTCTGTAACCACAGAGTGAAATGGAGGTGACACAAAGCTACTTCCAGAGGAAAGATGCTGCAAGGTTGCGAAGAAGCAGCTGGGAGGAGTAATGTCCACTGCATGGTTGTCATCAGTTGCCGTAACAGGGGCCACATTGGTGTGCTGAGCTATTTCTCCCTGCTCACCCACCCTTCAGATTTGGCTATGTACGGTGGGTTTTAATTAGTTCTGAACAGGAACTGTGCAATTTTCCTGTGCTCCTTCCACTGTTTTCCTTTTCACTGGGTTTTTGCAATCACAAGGAAAGTAGCAGCAGTCTTCCTTGAGAAATCACATCAGATTATTTGTCTTTCAGAAAGAACACTTCATGTGAAGCAGAGGTGGGTACATTGTGGCCTTCCAGATGTTTTGTCCTACAACTCTCATCAGTCCTAGCCTGCATAGTCAATGCTGAGGGACAGGGTACCACCCCTCAGCACTGGCTTTTGCTCAGTATTGAGCATGCTCACATACTCAGGATGGGAGAGTACCAGATAAGATGCTGAAGGTTCCCCCTGAGCATTGTGACCTGGGTGTTTTCCTCATTTCAGCCTTTCCTGGGGCAGTAAATATTCAGAGGCAATGACACATGGAGCACTGTTTCTTATTAGCTTCCCCTCCAATATTCCTACATAGCAAAGGTAACATACTGTACCAGTACCGGAGATGAATGGACACTGCAGCAGACATTGGCAGATCCCATGCAGGGCATGGATGCCATCACCCATTCCCCAGCTGTAAATACATAGCTGTGCTACAAGCAGTCCAAGAGAAGCTATTGCAGGTTGGCACAATTAACAAATTACCTTCTATGGTAATGATAGGAATTCCTGGTCATTGATGGAAGGGTCTATCACAGCAAAATCACTTGATGAATCACTACATAATGGTGGTCTGTACCAACCCAAAGATTCAATTTGGACCATGATTTTATGATTCAGAAAACAGATCACTTTGCCTTGGATCCATCTGGAAGCTACCTGGTGCAGTCCAAGGCCAAATACAAATCTCGATTCAGAAACCTAAAGCACCGTGCCTCCCACTGGAAATCAGCACATGTGGGAAAGAATTGGGTGGATGTGTTGGCGCAATAAGGGGACGAAGGGGGATTTCAGTCATCTCAGTGGGATGGTGTAACCAAGTGTCCTGCACTAGCAGGAGGTTGGACCCGATGGCCTTTTTGGCCCCTTCCAATTCTGATTCTGTGATTTGTGATGGGCATAATTGGACTGGGATTTATTTATCTGTACAAAGCAAACAAGATTTTTTAAACTGAAAAATATCCCTAGGAGGGGATCAAGGCTGCCAAGTTTTGGACGCTTGGGCTCAAGGGAGGCCCAGTTCTAGATTTGGGGTAGAGCTTGCTGGAGGGAGGCCGTTAGCAGCTACAATGCCTGGCTAGGGTTGCCTGTCTCCTTCCTTCCCCTGCAGGCACTTAAATGCCACTCGAGACAGGCATGGTCCTTTGGCCTGAGTGGAATGTGCTCTCCTGGTGCAGAGCAGGTTGGGCACATGGAATAAGGCAGGGACACACTGTTCCCCCCCCCACACACACACACACACACACACGCTTGTTTCAGGAAAGGCACTGATACCAGTGGAGGAAGCCCAGAAACCAGCACCAGCAGGGGACAGTCTCTGGAAAAAAGAGATACAGTCGTGCGCTTCATGTGCTTCTCGCTAGCTGCTGCACTGAAGGGTGGGGCTCTGTGTCTGATATCAGCATTTTAATGAAGCAGGAATAATTGAGGAGGGAAGGAGTGGCCCCATTATCATGGAGTCCCCCCCCCCATCAGAAGGAGTGCCCCATCGGCAGGGGGAAGTATTGTACTGGGAGTTGAGGTACAATTGAATCAACATGCCAGCTGAAGACAAGGGAGAATAGATACCATATGGCTATTGGCTCCTGTGGTTGATCTGCCAAGCAGATGGAGGATTTCAACTTCCATGCCAAGACTGCCAGAACAGGATGGCTCAGGACTTCGTGGCTGCCAGGACAACTGTGCAGCTTCTCAGCTATGGTCATCAGCCAACACATGACAGAGGACACATGCTTGATTTCACTTCCTCAGCTGGGCAGGAAGATAGGAATCTGAAATGTGGGGGATTAGCATCTAGCCCATTGTCATGGCCAGATCCTTCCTATTGCAGCTGAGACTCTCAGCAGCTTTTCCCTTCTGCAAGGGCGGAGATCCATCCACTCTGCAAGAGGGGACTATTACAATGGTCTGCCCACAGAAGCTAATGGATTCCAAAGGGTTACGGAAGGCCCGTGGGATTTTCCTGCTGAAACCCAACTAGCTCTGTGGAATGCAGTTATAGTCACAATTTTCTGAGAAGCAGAGCCCAGGCATCTCCTTGGCATACATTTGAGCTGATGACAATGAAGCAAGAAGGGAGATAGCTCAAACACAGGTGGACAAAAACTCATGCCAGATCTGACTGCACGCAGGAAAGAGCTCATTACTACGCCTACTCCGTGGTGGTGAGGATGGCAAAGAGGAGGGAGTTCCTTTCCACCACCAATGAATATTGTCCATGTTGCCCAGTGGAACGTTTCCAAGTGGTTTGTTTTCTGCTTCAGTTTGGGCCAGCGAGAGGAGTCCTGGTGGAATGATCAGTAGCATACTGTGACAGGTTTCCATGACATTTTGAAGATCAAGTCACTCATCATAAACTGGGCACTACACTTAATATCACTCCATGAGTAGAGCTGTCCAGAGCACTGACTGGCTCATTTTTATCAGGTGAGTTTCAGTTGTTGATGCCAAAGCATAGAGGCAAGACACGTGGCCATGTCCACTCAACCATCTGTTTGTTTGAGCTTTGCCATTCATGGCCTACTGCCTAACAGAGAGGAGTGATCAGGCTGGGTCCATGAGGCTGCAGAATCCTTCTTGAACAAGGGAGTGATGCCACACTCTTTAAAGGATGCAGTAATTAGGATATTTCCAAAAACCTTAATCTGGACTTGGAGGATGACAACAGCTACAACGCAGCAGCCAACATTTTCTTCCTGGGCAAGATTCTCAATTAGGTCCTTGCCAGTCAACTCTTGAATGAAAGGGATTATTTTAGTTGGACTTCAGGCTTGATTTTGGGAAACTGCCCTCAACTGCATGTTCCTTGCAGGAAGAGGGACAGCAGGAGTACAACTCTGTTGATTCTCTGGGGTCTCTCTCCAGTTTTGAATGCCATCAACCCTGGTATGCTTCTGGATAGGCTGTCTGGGCTGGGTGTTGGAGGCACTGCACTGCAGAGGTTCTGTTTTTACTTAGATGGCCGACTGGAGAAGGTGGTGCTGGGGGATTATTGCTCTGTGCATTGGCAGTGTGGGGTTACACAGGGCTCTATCCCACATGCTGCTCAACATCGACACAACGGTGCTGCGGGGGCTTACCTACAGCTGTGGGCTGAAGTGTCAAGAGTAGGTGGATGGCACCCAGCTCCATCCCTCCTTTTCACCAAGTCAGGGGAGGCAGTGACTGCTCTGGATGTGGTCACGGACTGGATGAAGACCAAGAAACTGAGGCTCAATCCAGACAAGATATTAGTGGGTGGTTTCCCTGTCCAGAAGAGAAATATACTACCCGTTCTGGAGAAGTTCACCCAGCACCAGACAAAGACCTTATTTTCCAGGAATTTTAGTCTTTCGGTCCCTGGTATTTTAAATACTTAGTATATTTTGAATTTTGTACTTTTGCTAGGTTTTACTGCAGCTTTTTATTTTACACTGCAGTTTCACATTTTTATGGTGCATTTAATGTTGAACTTTATTGTTTTAATTGTTGTGAACCATCCAGGGAGCCTCAGCTATTGGGCACTATATAAATGTAATAAAACAAACAAAAACATAAATTCAGAGAGTCGGTGTTAACGTACAAAGACCTCTGCAGCTTGGGGACGTGGCATTTGAAGGAACACCTCTTCCTTCAAGCTTTCACACATGCCCAAAGACCTTCTCCCAGTGTCCCTCATATCCCTGAGCTGGCATTTTCCATGGAGGCCTCCAAATTCTGGCAAGTCTCATAGAAAGGTCCGTTGTCTGTCCTCATTCTGATACCAGAGGATGCTTTTCCATTCTGCCACAGCTTTTAAAGACCTTTCTAAAGCGTCTGCCTGTTCTGTCCTTAGTGATAAATTTCAGACCTGCCTTTAATTTTGTTCTTCTCCATGTCTTAAGGTGCTCAGATTCTTTTGGGTTGCTTGTACATTTATCTTCTGCTTTTAAAAAACTGTTACTGCTACTTGTGAAGAATTGACTGTTGCAAGGCAAATGAAGAACATGTTTGCCAGTTGCTATATTACTCCAAGATGCAGCTCACCCAGCCCTGGAAATTTGAACGTATTTGAGGTAATTGGGTATTTTTGGACCACTGGCCTCTCAATCTCAGGCTGCCGTCCTGCCCCTTCAGCTTGTGCTTCAGTTTTGCCAGTGGCGTCACAAACCCTCTTGTGGAAAAAGGCTGAGCCAGTGTAGGGACTGAGCACGGCTGCCTTTTCTTTGTCATCTGCTATCCTTTTACCATCTTCTTTGAGGAGCTGAACCATCATTTCTTTCCTCTGTCTTCTAGTAGGAGTGTATCCAAAGAAGGTCTGTTATGTTGCTTTTAGCATTCCTTGCTAAAAGCTTCACTTCATTCCCCGCTTTAGCCTTCCTGACACCATCCTTGCAATTCTGTGTCACCTGCCTGTATTCTTCCTATGAACCTGGCCTTCCATCCACTTCCTATACATGCCCTTATAGGTTTTAGCCAAGTGGGGACTAGAATCCCAATTTCCACAGTCCCAAATGAGTACTCTAACTATTATGCCACACTGGCTGTCAATAAAAACAGAGAGCCATTTGGCTAAAGGGATGGGATAGAGAGATAAATAGAGATTACTTTTTCCTGATATTTATTGCTTTGCTCATAAATTCCTTAACTGACTATGTAGCTGCAGTTTTACAATTCCTTTTATTCTCTAGCTAAAGCTGCAGCTTTGTTGACATATGTTAAAGTGGGGCAGCCTCCTTATTTTCTATTTACTGAATGAATTAAAAATGCCCATTTTGTTCCATTTGTGGTATGCATCAGACACAATAAACCATTCCCTCCCCATTCCCCACTTGCTTTTCAGTTACAATATACCTTTTATGTAAAATAAAACTTAAGAAAGAATAGCGCAAATTCCTTTTCAAACTATAAGCTAAATAAAAGAGGATTTTTTTATATTTTGGAAGGAGAGATTTGCAAAAGGAACCGACTTAATGGCTCAGGAACAGAGAGTCCCAGTTATGAAGAAGCAACATATAAAAAGTAGCAATGACAGATTAAATTCTGAAGTGCTAGGAAAACATAAATGGAAGATAAGTGCAATGATATAGACAGAATTTCATGGCAACAGTTCCCAGTGTTGTTAACGTGTAGTCCAAAGGACAGGAAAGCATGCTAAACCTTGGCACGGTTTCTAATGTCCCAGTTGATCCAGGAGTTTTAAACATCAGCACAAGAGAGAAGGCCACAATCGGCCTCGGCACATGTCCGTATGATGAACTAACAGCAGGAAAGCAGCTCTGTTTCCTGCAATTAACGGTAAATCCGGGGATAGCTGCAATCCAAGGAGCTACTTCAGGCCAGTTCAGGGGCCCACCCAGCAGAATAATTCACCTATTTTTCTTTGACCAGCATCTGCCCGCCCCCCCAACCACATCACATTGCAAATTGCTTAAAGTTTTCACATGTTCAAAATCAGGGCACTGCCTTGCATAAATTTGACGGAAGATGTCTATCCCTTGGGATCATTTATTTGTTTAGACTTATAAAAATATCCCTCCTTCAGAATCATAGGTTGAAGAAGGGTGATTTTTCAAGAGTGGAAGGGGCAGGTTTAGCCCTTTCTTCCTGAGTGTTCACCCCACCCCTTCCCTAAATGTCCCTGGCACTGCAATTAGAAAGGCCTCACATTATAACCAGTGGACGATTTTATAAACCTTTATACAGTATATGGAGGCAGGAGTCAATATCTCTGATTAGTGACTGATGATAAGAGATTCTGGCCTGTGAAAATCTCTTATCTCCTATCAGTTGCTAAAAGATTTCCAGTTTGGGGAAGATAATGTGTGGGGCATACGAAGATGGGGAATAGGTTAGGGGAGAAGCTCTTGGGGCTCATGGAGAACCCCATGGGTCATACCTGACCTGAGGTTTCACAGATTGCTGCCTTAAGGGGATAGGGAACCATCACAAAACAGAGAAAAATCTCATGGTCCCCAGATATTGTTGGAAAGACCATAGGATATTTTGCATTTCCAGACACAACACTGGAGACAGTGCTCAGAGCCGGGAATCTGAGCTCCGTCCCCCTCATACGCAGCATGGGGAGAACCACGCTGGCTGCCTTCTCAGGGTCAGAAATGCAACCTCAGAGAAGAAGAACAGGAGGCTTCCCAGTGGGGGGCGGGGGGGGGGGAGACCAAGATGCAAGCTATCCTGACACCTGCTCTAGCACCTTTCCTTCCTCTCCAAAATGCCCCAGCGAATTGAATAAAAAAGCCAGTCTAGAGGGAAAAAATGCAGGATGGGAGATACAGTTCATCGTAGCTACTTCTCCCACTCTTCCTTGGAAGACGTTAAGCTCCAAGTTTGGGTCCTCAGGGGTATCACAATAGGACTGCACCCTTAGCGGAATCACATAATTATAACTATAATTTAAGAACATTTGAGTATAAAACCTTAGGGACGTCTCAGATCTCGACCAGAACTTCGGAAGGTAGGAGCAAGTTCCTAATGAGTGCTTGGATATGGTCTGCCTGCTGTCGCTTAACTGTGCAAGTAAAGGCTGGAGAAGAGCTTTGTGCAAGCTTGTGCCCCCGGATGGCTTGGATCACTGTTCTCACCATTGTCAGTCAGCGCAGGCATTGGTCCAATCCCTCTGGAGAGCACCAGGCTGGGGAAGCCTGATCTAGAGACTTCCTTTTTGGGCAAAACCCAACGATTCAGATAAGAGCCTAGAATCTCCTGGATGGGCCCAAGTCGTGCTCTCATCAAAAGTGCTATCACTTACTTCTTTTCCATTAATTTATATTAAAATGTATCTATTGGACTATCTGCTTATAAGCCATCACAGTAGCTTACAACAATTTAAAACAAGAAAACCTTGTAACAAGAGAATGTTAAAATAAAAAAAAAATGTTTAAAACCACACATTTTAAAATGTCAGGGCTCACCTCACCTGGTAATTGAAGTCAGTATGCCAACAAGCAACCTGCATGGCTTAGTTCTTAAAGCACAATCTTCAGTTTGGGGGTCAGCTTCCTACTCAAAACTATCATGGAACAATAGGGAGTGAAATAGAGAGACAATCCAAGGTCCTGTTATCTGTAATCGGATGCCAAAATACTCCTGGGCACTACACTAATGACATGAATATTATCTTTAAAATACTTGGGTCAGGCATTGTACAGGAGAGATTCAGCACTGTGTTGATGGATTACATTAACTCTTCCTAAGCAGTATAAAATTATTACAACAAGTCTGGAAGTATATTAAAAAGAGACTTCAGATCTTTTTCAAGACTTATTTTGTCACTGGAGACCTTGGGTCCACTTCAATATTGATGTAACTCACTTGAATTATACAAAGAATTAATTTGGCCATATTACCTACTCCTAAGGGTTTGTGGGGAGGAAAATCCCCTAGAGGTATTGACTTAGTTTATCATCATCATTAGACTGTAGAAATGCTTTATTAGGTCATCTAATCCATTTTTCCCCCTAAACAGCTAATGTAGGTTCGGCCCCTAACAATATAATCTACTCTGCTCTGTCTAGACCATTCTTTTTATGGCTTAATATAATGATGCTAACACCACTTTGCTTGGCAAACTATTCCACATGCTATTAGGAGTTTGTTTTCCCCTGTTGTTCAGCTCAAATTATTTTATAGTTAATTTAAATCTCATTACTTTTACCTTGGCACAAATACTGTAGGACGCTTTCACAAAGCCAGCTCCAGTCATTTTATTTGATCATGATGTCTCTTAAATCCTATAAACTTGCATAGCAAACCCACCATCCTGTAGTTTTCTAGTGAATTATGAATTGTCTGCTCCTCCTTTATGTAGCTAATCCAGTCCCTTTATAGAGGGCCATTGTGGGAAATTAAAATATTGTCTTCCAATGCTCATGGAAGGCCACCTTTTTAATTCCACACAAGGCCCAACAGCAGCATGGCCCTGGAGTCACAGGGGGATTTGAACCAGTGGTTCTATTCCAGCAATCTTACTTTGGCATGCATCAGTACTTGCGAAGACCCTTGCTGTACAGCAACACGTGTGCTGCATAACCCTGGTCCCAAGATCGATATCCTGGAAAGCTCTATTTGGAAGACAAGCTCAATTTATTTATTTATGTATTTATTTAAAATATTTATATGCCGTCCTGTTCGCAAAAAGCCTCAGGACGGCTTACAGCATAAAATATAACATAAATAATGTAGGGGGTATGTCTGAAATGCAGCGTAGTGTAGTGGTTTGAGGGCTGCACTGGACATCAGGAGATCCAGGTTCTAGTCCCCACTCAGGCTATGAAGCTCAGTGGGTGATTTTAGGCCAGGGACAGATTCTTAGCCCAACCTACCTTGTTGTGGGTAAAAAGGACAGGAGGAAGAGGATTCCTTGCCAGAGGGAAAAGGACCGGATCTAAAAGTAATCATCGTGTGATAAAGGGCACTACGGGACTGGACCACTTACTTATTGGTCCTGGACTGAACTTGAGATTGGGTTAAAATCGGAGGGCATTGTTGGCTGGCATAACCTGCCTCACAGGAGCCTCACTGCAGCTGTAACTCTAGCTGATGGTGACCTCAAGTCCAAAATGGGCCACAGGTAACATCACTCTCTTCCCTGCTTATCTTCTTACTTGAAACATTGCTACAGCAGAAAAGAAATAACCCTGTTTGCACAATCGTGTACCATGGCTGATAGCTAACACATCCTTATTAACTTTTTTAAGTAACTACTGCTCAGTACTAGTCCCACTGATCACCACTGAGGTTCTGTTCCACCTCACTGTGATTTCCTCCTTTCATAGAAAGCAGTGCTCCACTGGCATTATATCCTTGCCACCACCGGGGCCTGGTTAGATGCATGTTGCATCAGGAAGAACCTTGTCCTGAGAGAGAAAGCAAAGAAGAAACTGGTTAGGGCAACTTGGGTGATGTTCTTGATATGGACATTTTGTTGGAAGGAGTCAGCTGCTACTGGTGTATGTGTCTGTGGGCATGAACACGTGTGCATTTCTTTCTGTCTATGCAAACAGAGACCTAAGACACTGCCAAGCACAGCTTCTTTGGTCCTAAGGACTGTACCTGCATCCATTATTTTACCTAAAAAATTGTCAGTGGAGAAAAGCAAAGAGCTAGAGCTGTTTTTACTGAAATGTTTGTAAAACAACAAAGTAAAAATATGGGCCCAAGGAATTTCAATCTCACACTGAACAAGGAGAATCTCCAAGTACACATCCATAGGATATGCATGACAGCCTTCAGAAATCATGACACTTGGATGTGCTGGCTAGAACTAATGGGAATTGAAATCCACAACATCTGGAGAGCACAAAGGTGGAAATGGCCGCTACAGGGGGACATAAAACATTGAGACATTTAGGATGCAATGCTAGGCCTGTTTAGATAGAAAAAATCCTATAACCACCATCCCCCAGCCAACAAGAATGTGGCTTATGGTCAATATCATAGGGCTCCACTATGCAAGGGACTCATTGTACTCTCACCAATGCTAGTTTTCAGATGCTTCACACAATGTCCTCATCCTCCAAAGTCTCTCCTATGCATTTCCAGGTTTTTTAAGAATAAGGATAATGAGCTATTAAAGAACTAGCACACTATAAAACACTACAAAATGGTTGTGTATTTTCACAAATCCACTGCACAACATTGCCACCTTGTGGTTATGTACAGGAACATATAGAAAGGCAAACAAAGAAAAACCTTGGGGAGAAAAACATGTAAAGATGTTGAACATAATCCTGGAAAGAATCTGAGAGCTAAAGACTCAGGAAAGTGGCAAATTAAAGTGGGTTAAAAGCCTAATGTGGAAACAGCCATAGAAAGATTTAAAATCTGACTAGCAAGCAAGGACAAGAGAGGGTAGTCCAGAAGCATCTGGAGGTCCAGAGGTTTCTTGACCGTGTGATAGTGGCTGCATGAAAGACAGCTGGGCTATTTTCAGTCATTCCATCGGCTTTAAACAGCTTGGCCCACTCACTGAATTTCTGCCTGTAGAAAGCTGGCAACTCCATACGCGCAGGTCCACTTAGCAGCTTGTCAGAGGTGAGCCTGTTTTTAAGGAAAAAGCACCATGTTTCTCCTGAACTGTAAGAAATGCATTGGCTCACCCTTGGAGGCACGTGAAGAGCAGTGGGGCTTTCTATACGTTTCTGAGACACGGCCCACTTCCCAGATCAGAGCGGGGCAGGCAGGGAGGGGCCCCTTACCTCCGACTGAACATGGTGCGGCTTCACACCAGGCTGAGCCCCCGCCCCCTTCTGTGGGGCAGAGAAGCAGTGGGAAGCTCAAATTCAGGCTGGCTCCCGAGCACCCCGGCTGTTCAGAATGCACAGTCCTTTATGAACGCCAGTTCGGGATATCAGATTGGTTCTCCGTCGGAGCTTGTGGAATAGCAGGCGACTCTCGCTCGGTTTACATATTTGCATCCTTTCTTCAGAGCGGTGAGTTGCGACATACATTTCATAGTTCTTGATTGGCCTGAATTGTAATGGCAAAGGTGAGGTTGGAAAGAAAACTTTGAGGCTGGTCCCTAGTGGTAATGTAGCAGAAAAGTAAAAGAGGTTGAAGCAAGAATTGTGTGGACAAGAATGAAGGTCCCTAATGATAGGAAGGTTAATAAAAGGGGGGAAATGGCTTGTACGAATGCCAGTTTCTGTCCACATCTTAGCCTGGTACTTAAGGGGAATGTTTTCACTTAGATACTTCTGGCCCTCTCGCAGGCGCGAGGGAGATGCTGTTAATAACAGAGATTGTCCCTGATGGTGGCAAGTCTAATTACAGGATAAAACACAAAAAGGTGGAATGAAATAACGGGCTTTTTTTGGGGGGAGGAGGGGTCTCCAGGATGTCAGTTTATTACCAGCATGACACTATAACGTTAAGGGTCATTTCTCTGCTGTTGCTACAGTATTACCAGAACAAGAGGAAAAGCAGAATATAGCAAGAAGCAAAAGCGGGGCGGGGGAACATTTGTTAGTTTTTTCTTCAAAAATATTTTTCCTATTAATTGTGACTTATAAAAGAGGTCTTTTTGTAAAACATACAACAGTACACACATGTTGCTTATTTAACTCACCTCTATGAAGAGCACTTAAATTTGCTGCAGAATAAGCTGTTAATATACAAATTCATATACATACCTATGCATTTCTACAGCTGTAGCTCTATCTATAGGTATATATACAGTATAAAAACCAATGTAAAAGCAATATAAAATAAAATAATATGTTATAAATATATAAAATAAATAATAAATAAAGGAATGCAGTAGAACTGAACAAAAATAATATAATATAAAATTATATAAGTTATAAATATATAAAATAAATAATAAATAAAAGAATACAGTAGAACTGAACAAAAATTTTGTTTTTACATTGGTTTTTATATTGTATATACCTATAGATAGAGGTATAGCTGTAGAAATGCATACGTATGTATATGAATATGTGTGTGCTTAGATATTTTAGGGTATCAAGTAGTACTAAAGTGGAGTGAATGAATGACTGAATAAATTGTGGTGATTTATTTTTTTAAGTGGTTTGTCCGACATCAGGAAGATTAGAATGTAGCCATCCGACTAAACACCCCAGGGAAAGTATTCCCCCCCACCCCCCGCAGTGAGAAGGCTCTTCCTGATTGCCACTGATGTCAGCTCAGATGAGGATCGGTTAAGTATTCAGCAGATCATGCGAATTCCAGTACGAGCGGGGCTGCGCTTGTGTCTGTCAGCCAGTTCGCGCATACCACTGTCCCCACACGGTTGCCTCCAGAAGGAGGGGTTCTTAGCAGGCTGGTGAGCTAGGTAGTCCCCAGCTGGATATATCATTTGCTTGAATAAGCACCTCCATAAGATAATTGTATATCTTTCTAATACAACCCATGGGATTTAATTGGAATAATAATAATAATAATAATAATAATAATAATAATAATAATAATAATATCATCATCTCCATTTCCACAATTCGGGGTGTTGTATTGGTGGACTCATCAGCAGCTCCAGCATGGAGACACCCTTTCATACAAATCATGATTCGGCACCAGGCTGATGCTTTAACTCACCAGCGACTGTGAAAGGACCTTATTTTTTCTCTAGCCCAACCCCATCTTGAATCCTCTCTAAAGTTAGCCTTCTGATCACTTGTACTGAGGACAAAAGACAAAGCTCTGTTCATGCACAGCTCATTTTTTAAAAGCAAGCATACAAACAAACACTAGTTTATATAATCATTGTCATCAGCCATCCAAGAGACATCCATCGAAATGAGAGATATTTTAAGAGGTTGGCTGAACACTGGAGCACCTGCCCCATAATGCAGAAAGTAGCACATCCACAATACCTCCCATCCCCTCTGGAGTTAGTCTTAATGATACCTCTCCTAGTAAATAGAATTACACTATACACTGACATGGCACCATTGTTGAAATATTTTCAATATTTAATTTACTGTGTTGAATTACACAGCATGTGCACATACACTGTTTGTACCTACACATTTATCTACTCTTTCTCTCTTTTTTCTCCTGAAGCCCTGACATGATTGACACCCTGTGAGAGCCAAAGTTGGAATAAGGAACATGCACAAATGATGGTTTCCTTAGCAACGGGAACCATGTGAATTCTCTTCTTTCTTTCCTTCCTTCCCTTTTTTTTTGCACTTTACTTAGTGGTCTCTCCACATTGGCTTTCACAGCGACTTGAAGGCCAGATGAATATTTTTCTAAAAATAAAATAAAAGCAGTGAACCAAACATAATTAAGGGGGGTGGTAGTTGCTTTTGCTGATACACATTGTATTTATTTGTTTATTCCTGAAAAGATACTCAAAGGTAGATACTGTTTCTTGGGCTGCAATACTCATTTGTGGAAGAGGGGTTTTTTAAATCATTTTCAGGACATACCTTTAAGTTTTAAAAAAATCCAGGTGCATTTTGAGAACCAAACCTAGTTGCCCCATCCTGCGCTTTCCCCTGATGAGTCTTCCTCTCCCCGTGACGGGAGGGACGGGAAAAGGGGAACACAGAATGGGGAAAGTGCATTTCAGGGGAGCAGCTTTGTTCTTCCCTATTCGGTTTTGAAAAGATACATTTTAAATATTTTAAAATTCAATATTTTATTTAAATATTGATATTTAATTTTATTGGTTTCTTGATATTGGTATTTGTTATTATTCATGATTAAATATTAAAAGATAAATATAAAGATGTTTTACTTTACTTCCTAATTCTAAAGTTGTTTTCTCTGACATCTTATGGATTTGGATGGAGTTCCCTTTCACCTAAACAAGTTTAGGAAAACACCTCATTATAATTTTCAGGCTATGATTTAGTTTTCATTTGTATGGGAAAAGTGCTTTTTGTTCAAGCATCCATGGGGTTTAGGAGGTGACTACTTAGCACCAAAAGGCAGCCAGCCACAGAAGCATCCTCGGAGGCGACAAAAGGAAGGACCTAGTTGCACAAAATGGCTATATGCTCATTTGTGTACAGATGCACTTTTAGAACTAATTACTGTAATTGAAATAGAAATATGTCTCACCGTAATGCGGACGGCTGTGAGCAGCGGACCTGTGTGCCTTGTTCAGCCTCCTGCCCAGGGGTTGAAGGCCAACTTCAAGGCCCAAGATCTCCCTCCAATGGTGCTTCATCTTGAAACTTGCCTTGGACCAAATAGCTCTTCCCACGGACAATGCCAGATAAAGGGAGGAACTTTGTAAAGTAGGACAGCGCTTTGCGGGGAGTGATTCTCTCAACCCACCTCTCTGGCACTGCCTATCAGTTGTAGTGGCTTCCCCTCAGCAAGTGGTCCTCAAGCAAAAGGATAGTGGAGGGCTTCCCACGTTTCCTTTTCCTTGACAGAACAGGCCCTACTTTTAGGCAGAGGAAGGAAGAGAAGTCACAGATGCCGGGGCTGGAAGAGAACAGCCACCTTCCTACCCAGCGTTCCTCCCGAGACCCTTAAACTACACTCCTAAACAAGCCTGCCGTCCTGGTGCCATCACGACACCTTTGTTGCAGTACAATTAAATTGCCGCCCTGAAGTTGCTCCTCACAGGCGGCGGAATGCCTTGGGCTGCCCCTCCACCCACTTTCCCAAGAGATGATGATGAGGTAAGTGGCAGGAAAGCATCCAGAATTGTTTGCATGCAAGCCCGGCATGGGCAGTGATTCTTCCATGGCAGCAGAATAATTGTTAAAGTACCACTTACCTACTCTCAGGGAATTTTTTCTAGTCCACATGCTTTTAGGACACCGATGTGAAGAGCACAGAAGAAGTCACTTTTATTACAGCAACCTCTGGCAAGCAGGTTTAGAAGTGCTTTTAAAGAGACACCATCAACTTGAAATCTTGTCATTTTTAAGTGTTAAAAGTAGTTTCATATGTTTCACTTGCCCTCATATTTCAGTTTCATCTCTTTCACGGGCATTCATGAGTATGGTTAACCTCTTTGTCCTTCCACACCCACAGCACAATCAAGCCTCAATCTGGAAGGCTGCTTCTGGATGTAAGAAAATCATATGTTTTGCTTCCCAGGCACTGTTAGTCACTTTTTCTCCTTGCTTTATTGTTTTAAGCAACATGTGAGCATGTGTGTGATGCACATGCAGACACATGGGTGAGCACATGGGTCATAAGGATTCTCTCTCCCTCTCCTTACTGGAGACACTCTCTTCTATCATCGCTTAATGTTTCGCTTCACAAATTTTTATGGGGTTCCATGAGAGACTACAGATATCCACTTTCAATTAAAAAAAGTTGGACCTGGCATTCCAGGTCTTCCCTTATATTATCCTGCTTAGTTGGACTCGTACTAGATTTTGGTCTTATCCATTTAGTCTTTTTCTCTCCTTGGTCATTTCTGGAGTCTTCATATTTGCATGCTCTACCCAAATGGATTGCATTGAGTTCCAACTATACCAAAGCAGATAATGTGCCTTCTACAATTACAGCTGTTAGAAAGGGGTGGCACATATTTTCATAACAGTTGTCCTTTGGATTATCTTTTGCATTCAGAATTAACACTATGGGGAAATCTGGACTTAAATCAGGGAAACATATCTGGAAAGAAAATGTGTGTTTAGCCAATTTGAATGGGCAGAGTAGTTTTCACCTTGGAGCAGCTTGTTGGTCCCAGTAAACTTTCTGCCATTTTCCAGTTTGCATGCAAATAATATTTTACCACCTACAGTTCATGATGATAAATGCAACTTAAACATTTGTTACGAAACAGGTTTGGCCCTGCTGTTTTTCAGCTTCAGGGCTGCCTATGTTATTGGAAGTATTGATTGAGGCCCAACAGCTGCATCCGTCTACATTATCTGTGTATAAATATCTATTCTTGGTGAATAAATATGATGTACAGAGTCTTAAGCAAGAATGGAACAATGAATCAGAGCACCCGTTTTGCCATAACTTCACTCATCTATTTCACAGGGGGTCGTAGATCTTGGCTGCTTAGTTCAAAAGTTGATGTTTTCAATTGCACTGGCCTTGGATAAGGGCTTAATTAAATCAGCCAAATTTTGGAGCTATAGCACTACTAATGCTTCTCTTTCTTCATATGTTTTGGCAATGCCCAATATCTACTTCTTTTTGAGAGTAGGTAATAATTCAAATAAATTTAGTGTTGGAAGGCTTTTAATATTCACTGAAATACCTTTAATATATTTATGTATTTATTTATTTATTTTAATTTCTATGCCACTCCATAGCCAAAGTTCTCTGGGTGGTTCTTAATGGCCTAACTGTCTTTTGAAATTTAATGCAAGGTCAATGATTTAATGCAAGTTCAATGTGCAGATGGATTTTCCACACCTTTTTGACAACTCAAAGACTAATACTACAACCTTGGAAGGTTAAACAGCCACATGCAATAAGACAATGGGTGGAGGTCTTAATGAAATTCCCAGTTTTTTAATGGGTGGTCTTTCGGTGTAATTTACCAATTGCTAAATATATGAATAATTAGGCTGCATTTGGTGAAGTTTATGTACAATTATCTTTAACAGCATTAGTATGTCTTGCTCCATCAAATATATAGGGATATATAACATATATGCATTTAGTATAATATTTTTCTTTAAACTTCCTTATGAAAACTGTAATATTTATCTTACTTTCCCCTCTTTTCTCACTATATCGTTTGAGGTTTTTTTCTGTGGCACACAATGAAAATAAACTAAAGTATGGTCTTTTAAGCAATGTTTGCAATGTATTTTAGTCACTGAATTAAGCAGTTTAACTTTTGTCTTGTATTGTTTAGGAGTGTGCACATGTTTTGCTTCAAAACCTGCTTTAGTGCTTTAGCTAGAGATCCACAAGACCCCTTTCAGATTTCCAAAACTTTAAATATCTCCCCACTGAGTATAATGGAGAAATCAGGAAATAGTTACGACCCTTATTGTTTGCTCCTTAATAGGAGAGAACTTTCCGATATAGTTTCAGCTACAGTAGCTCCTTCAGACAAGATAAAAACTGGCACATTTCAGACAGATAGGTCCAGGAGTTTCAAAGATTCTTTTGAACTTGGAAGTATTTCTTTTTAATGGGGTACCTATAAGAGGTCTCTTTCTTTGCAAAATTGGATAGTTTTTTGGATACAATCCCCTTGCGAAGGGATGAAGCTATCCAAACTTCAGACAGACATGTGAGAGAGTTTTGTGCTGGGCACCCTTAAAGTTGATTTTCCTCATCTCTGCCTCTGCTTCTCCTCCCAGAAAATGTCTTGAGGGCAAGAGGACCTTTGCCCTGTTCCTGTGTCATCCCTGATAGAGTCGGTGGCACCTTTCTGAACTCCGAAAGTGTAGACTAATGCATTGGCTATATACATACACAATACAACTGCTTATGCACTATCTGGTCCCACTGCTGGTGCAGGAGAAGGCGAGTGTTTTCTACAGCAACCAGAAATGAGCTGGGATGCTCATTTCCAGAATGTAGCAGGCGAGTAGAGTTCACAGAAGTGAGCTCTGCTGACCCATCCCATTCTGGAAACAAGCTCTTAGCTCATTTCCAGAGCTGATCTAAGGAGGGCAAGCTTCCTGTTATACCAGCAATGGCTCCAGCTGGCACAAAATAATCTGTGGAGACCCATGGGGAGCACAGGGGGTTGCCTTGTGTGTCACACCCTCCCACCCAACGCCATGATGCACAACAAAAAATGCAGACACGGAGTCAGGCACATACTGTACTATTACACAGAGACACAGATCTAGTAATATTTAACATTGAATTAAATCAAATACACCTTGTACTGGCTGGAGTGGAGCATGTGGATAAAGGGAGGTAACTTAAAGAATAACCCTCAAGACAGACACTGTCAGAGGCTGGGCTTCCCCAGACCCTTCCAAGCAGACCTGGATCAGACTGCTGCAACTGCAGCCTTTATTATGTTAAGCTGGCCAGCTAGGCTTGCCGGGTAGTACAAAAGAGGAGTACTGTAAAAGTCATTAGCAAAAGACAAGCAAATTTAAAATACCAGCTGTTGGGGAAATGGAGTTTAATGCTAAGAAGTTAATTCCAAACTGAATCCTTCTCCATTCCCAATGAAAAGGAGCTAGCTCCACTCTCAGGATAGTTCCTGCTGCTTCTGGGCCAGACAGCAGAAACATCAGAGGTTATTAAACTGTTCTGCCCTTTTGATCCGACATCAGACCATGGGACTGACCATGTCGCATCCACCCCCATCTAAGTCTACCTGTTCAGTGGAGCTTCTCACAGAACCAGCTGTGGTTCGGCTCTCACTGACCTGCTGGTCTATAGCAGCCTTCCCCAACCTTGTGCCTTCCATCACGTTTGGACTGCAACACCCAGAATTCCCAGTCAGTGGCCCTGCCAGATTGGGGAAGGCTGGCCAATAGGCCTTGCCTAGTCAGCCAAGAATTCTAACCCTGCCTGTTCTTCCAGTTCTGACTCAGATTCTGCTGTAACATCCTTAAAAGGCTATAATTTGGGAGAAGCAGGTCTAGTCCTTACAGACACCAGCAGTACCAAAAATAAATTAACATTAGGATGCCAAAGCCTGGATGCTAGGGAAGGGTTGGCTTGAAGAAGGTCACACAAGCAAGACACTGCCCCGTGCACAGTCTGGCTACGAAGGTGCGGCCCGTGCGGGCCCTGCCCGGCCTCCACCTCCGCTCTGCAGGAGCAGGTCTTAACGCTGTGCTCCGTTCCTCCTCTCCATGGAGCTGGTGGCTGCACCACATGAATGGGAGCACAGGGGAGAAGCAGTGGGGGCGGCAGAAGCCGCATCGCTCCACGGTGGGGGCAGCACTGAAGGTGACTGCAAAGGCAAGCAGGCAAAGGGCGGTTTGGGACGAATGCCACGGGGCACATCAGTGAGTCAGGCACTATAGTGCCAATAAATAGGCCAAGTGTAGGTGCCTTCCTAGTCTGAATCTCAAACTGCTATCCCCCAATAATCCCCCAGTAATGGTAAATTTCCCAGAGTATGTGGCTGGCTGCTGTTAGAATGTGAGGTGCGAAGGCTTTATTTCTGATTCTGCAAAATGCCATGATCATAAGTTGGATCCCAAGTTGCATGAGTAGGAGGCAGCTTGCACAAGGATTGCCCTGTCCGGAGGGTCCAGGATCTCTCCCGAATAGCACAGACTGCACCGCAGTGGGCTGTGAGGCAACAAGGGAATCAGTGCCAGCACGACATTTTTGATTGCGTGCGTGCTTTCTTTCAGCATGAGACCAATTTCGAAAACAGTTCATGGTGAAATGCCTGCAGAATTCAAGCTGAATTTCCTGACGTGATAAAGCCACCACAAGGTGGTGATCCCCACATTATCATTTTCATTCATAGGAGATCCTTGCAGTCTGATGGTGAAAGATCGAGCATTCCACAAGTCCAGCAGAAAACGCACTGCTCCACAATGTGGGTAAATAACACATCTAACCAGCCTGCTCTGGCTTTGGGCTTACCGACACCAGCACAGGAAGGCAGAAGCAAGCTAACTGCCATTTTAGAGTTCCCAGAATGCCCCAAAATGGCACTACATGGAAGCATTGTAGGTAAATACGAAAGGGTAACTCTCAGCTGCCAGATGGCACATTGCTGTGAGGGCCCTCTGCAAAGCTTGCGCCAGTGCTTGCAGAAAGTTGCATTTGAAAGAAAAATTCACCACATGAAACTGCCGTACAAGGAAAATCCTTTCATAGTGACAAGTCGTTTAAAAAATCCCAAATAGCCTGAATCATAGGAAATGGAGAAGCTGCTTTACTGGCCTGACACATTCAGGAAATAGTTCTCGGGCCATCCCACAGAGAGGGTGGGGGAACAGGGACCACAGGGCCGTTCCTTTCCATGAAATGGCCCAGGAGTAAAGTGCATGTCAGAACCTTTCACCAGACGGCTTCCCTCATGGCTATCGCCTGCTCGGAGCGATTGCGGAAGTCACCCACCTGTGGCACGAGGCAGCTGCGTGTTTTGCCTGCTGCTTTCCTCTCAGCCAGGATTTCGTTCCCTGCTCCCGGCGCAGGGGCCTCTTTTCCTCCTTCCTCCAGGAGCCTGCCCACACAAGCCTGTTTACCTCCACCGGTGGAACGGCGAGCCGCTCTTCTAGCACATGCTGGTTATTATTTTTTTACATCTCGATATTTGTGTGGCTGCCGTGGGAGATTTCACAGGTGGCTGATGAAGCTCGTTACATTTATTTGGACCTCCTCAGTGCTCCTTAAAAGGCAATTAAAATGAGAATGGAAATGGCTGTATGTGGTCAAGTGCACTGCTGCCTGACAATTCACACAACTGCCAGCAGAATATAAAAAGGGAGGCAGGCCTGTGCCAGCAGAAAGCAATGCAGCTGTGCTAATGGCTTCCAAACTCCTGCATCCAAATTTGCCCAAGAGAAACATTGCCGTGGGATTGGCTACTCAGACGCATTAACCCTTCAGATCCATAGGTTTTTCTACAGGGAAAGTCCCTCCCTGCCAATGGCATTTCGCTCCCTTCCACCTGGTGTGTGCCGGAGCGTGTGTTCTCCGCCTCGCTACTCAGTGCTGTGCTTTTGCAACGTGAAAAGAAGGGGCAATGTTTCGGATTTCGCTAAATCAAGGCAGCTTCCAACCTGGTGCCTGCTGCCAAAAAGCAAGGGTAGCCTGGAAAGTACACAGCAACCTGTTCCTGATTTTCTAATTGATCCGCCCTTAAGGAAAGCAGCAGGAACAAAAGAGACTGCCTTTTCTGTGATAGATGTACTTACTTCCTGCCAAGCAAAAATTAATTTCTGGTTGTAACCTAACTCACTATAACAAAGTCTTTTTGGTATCGGAGTCCTTTCTGCACATTTCACACAACCTTTTAGTAAACCTACTTGGGCTTCAGTCAGCTGATATTGCTCAAAGAACTTATTTGTATCATCCCTGCAGCTTGGAAAGTCATGGATACCTAGGCTGAAGCCTGATGCGGCCCCTTCTCCTGGCTTGTATTGTACGTAACATACCTGTATTCTGACGGGTAGATGCAGCTGATGTTCAGACTGGCAGGCTTTTATTTGGTAGGTTAGTTTATTCCCTTCTTGGATGCACACCTTAATGTGGCGAAGACCAGGAGGGCAGAATCTCCCACTAGTCTGGTTTCCTAGGAGGGTCGCCCAAAGCAGAATGGTAAAAGTGGAGGCACCAGACTAAGATACAAACAGCACTCTTCAGGAGTAATGATCACATCAGCAGAAGAAAATGGATATATCAAATACCACTGGGGCTAGAAAAACTTCTAAAGGGCAACTACTGGGCAGCAGTGGTAGATGAAGGCAACACTGGCAAAAGATCTTTCACAGATAATGGCACTGATGCACAAGGAAGAGATGGTGAGCCACTTCTAAATATTTCTTACCTTGAAAACCCTGTGATGAAACAATTCAAAATGAAACAAGCGAAGTGCCAGAAGATCAGAGTTCCCGGTCAGAAGTCCCTCAACCCACTTCTGGGGAAGAACAAAGGACAAATATGAATAGTGCTGTCATTAATGATGCATCTAACTTAAGCCAAAAAGGTCTAGTGGCTGATATGCACCAGAGTGAAAGGGAAGTCTGATGCTGCACAACACATACAATTGGACCATGGAAAGTGAGAAGTATGAATCAAAGCAAACTGGAAACCATAAAGCAAGAAATGGAATGGCTAAAAATCACAGTATTTAGTGCGACTTGGTTAATGTGGACTGGAATGGAGCACTTTCAGTTGGACTAACACAAAGTGTTTTACTCCAGAAATGACAGATTCAAAAGAAATGGAGTGTCTCTAATACTCAGGCAAGATGTAGCACAGGCAATAAGAAGCTATAAATGCAAAATCTGACCAAAGAGTATCAATCAGAATAAGTGGAAAACCTATCAATATAATCATTCAAGTGCACGCTCCAACAACGGATGCTGAATAAGAAATAGAAAACTTTTATGCAAAAGTCTAAAAGGCAATTGATAACACACCAAATGAAACCATGCTACTAATCCAAGGTACCTGGGATGCGGAAGTAGGAACAAAGCAGAATCCAATGTTGTGGGAGAATCTGGCCTAGGGCACAGACATTACAGGAGAATATCTCATAGCATTCGGTGAAGCCAACCATCTGTTTATTGCTAATACAGACCTCAAGCAACGGATCAGGTGACTGTCCTGTACACATGTGCGTCACCAGATGGCCAGTACAGAAATGGAAGTTGAAGATGGAGAACTAAATTCTCACTGCCAAAGCAAGAGCAGGAGCAGCTTACATTTGTGACCATGAACTATTAGTATCTAAGGTGAGAATAAAGCTGAGCAAGATCACATAGAGAGCCAAAATTCAAATTAGATAACATGCCGGAAGAATTTGAAGTTCACATAAAGAATAACTTCAGTTGCATTACTGAACTCAGTTGACTGTGAGCCAGAAGAACTCTGGACTGAAACCAGAGACATTCTTAGGGAGTAATAGGACATGACAATTCTGGTAACAAAAACAAAGAAAAACCTATATGGATGAGAAAAGAAACACAATTGCTAAGGACAGACAAGAAGCAAAAGGTGACAGACATAAGGACAGAATCCTGAATGCATTTTCCATCAACCATCATGTAGAGACAAAAAGACCTATTGCAATGGCCAAGTGCCAAGGAATATAAAAGTACAAAAGAGGAAAAACAAGAGACCTCTTCCAGAAAATCAAGAAATCATAGGGAAATTCAGACCTAGATTAGGAATGCTGAAAGACAAATAAGGGGACACACTTATGAGGAAATAAAGCCATGTGGAAATAAAGAGAAGGTGGAAACAATATACAGAAGAACTGTGCAGAAAAGATGAGAGGATGACAGACTCTCAAAGAAAACGCCTATGAGGAAGGACCTACGTACAATATTAGGAAGTAAAGTGAAAGGTGCCCTGAAAGCATTTGGAAGGAATGGAGCACCTGGAGTAGATAGGGTACTGACAGAATTATTGCAAACTGTAGATACTGAATTGGGCCAAATCCTAACAAGAATATGCCAATAAATATGGAAAATAAAACATTGGCTCAGAGACTGGAAACATTCAGCGGACATTCCTGTCCCCAGGAAAGAAGTGCAACAACTGTGGGGCCATTGCACCAATTTCTCATGCAAGCAAAGTGCTGCTCCAAGTGCTGCATTACAGAATTTCCTATATGAAGAAATGCCTGTCATTCAGGCTGGATTCTGAAAAAGAGGCAGCCCTGGAAATCATATTGCAAGTATATGTTGGCTATCGGAGCATTCCAAAAAAGTTTAGAGGAAGATCAGTCGATGCTTTATAGACTACAGCAAAGCCTTTGACTACGTGATTCATGAGAAGCTAATGATGGTCCTGAAAGAAATGAGTGTGCCTTACTGCTTCATTGTCCTAGACTGAGATCAGAGGAAGGAGTGAACATTGGCAGAAGGAAGCGGTAGTGAAGAGGAATGCTGTTGCTATGTGCCGTCAAGTGGTCTCCAAGTTTTGCTGACCAATGAATGAACACCCCCCAGAATGTCTTGTCCACACAGCTCCGCACAGGTCTTCAAATCGAAATGTTTCCCATCAAGGTGAAAGAAGTGCAAAAGCAGGGCACAGGGCTGGATATTAAGGGAAAAAACATGACTACGGAAGAATTATGCAGTTTGACCATTAGCAATGCAGAAATTGAAACTGAAAGATTTAGCATACTTTGGCTAATTCAACAATGGAAATGGAGAGTGCATCCAAGAAATGAGAATCCTGAGACTTGGAAGGGAAGCAGCGGAGGAACTAGGAAAGATTATTGAGTGCAAGAGTGCTTCCCTGCTGACCAAAGCCAAAATCATTCACACTATTGTATTCTTGATCACTGTGTACAGATGAGAAAGTGGGACGAAAGCTGATAGGAAGAGAATTGTGGCATTTGAAACATGGTGCTGGAGGAGAACTTTGCAAACATGCTGGATGGATAGCAAGATGAACAAGTGGGTCTTAGATCAAATCAAGGCAGAGCTTTACCTGGAGCAAAAATGGTGAACTGAGGATGTTATATTTCAGTCAAATCATGAAAAGGCAAGACTCACTGGAGAAGGCAATCATACTAGGAAAAGTCAAAGGCAGAATTAAAAGAGGAAGGCCAGATATGAAATGGCTCAGCTTCACAAAGGGAGTTCCAGACTTGAGTTTATGGGAGGGCTGTCAAGAACAGGGCATCCAGCAGCTTGCCATAAATTGGAGATGACCTGAAGGCATAGAAGAATAAATTTAATGTGAAGATTATGGGCAATATGGTTTATGCACGTAATGACCAGCCATTGCACATTTCCATCACACCTCATAGAGAGCATTCACGTCATTTGGGTTAGAATGTGCATGCCATCAGGAGCAGACCTGGGACTTCAGGACATGCAGAGAGGATGTTAACAATTTTGGCTTCCTGATGCAGCCTCGCTGATTACCCCCTCCTGAAACTACTGTTGGTTCTGGGAGAGAAGGTTTCCTGGATGTTAATGCACGCTTTCTTTCCAGGGCTAATAATTTATTAGGGGGCAAGGAGAATTCCATGGGACTGCAGACTCAGACAAGGGGTTTTAAAAAAATACTTCCCTGTGCATTTCAGTTCCACTCCCTCTCTGATACCTCCATGGCTGCTAATTTAAGAAACAAAAACCATGAATGTAAATGGTTTCACACCACATTAAGAACATGCTATACTTTCTGTACTGGAAGAAACCACATTGGAAGAGCCCCCAGATCAGTGGTAAATGGCTCAGCGGTACACCCTGCAGAAGATATGTATAAAGTCCTGGTGAGGTGCTGTTGCCTGGCCATGTAGCCAAGCCTTCCCAAAGCCCCCAAATACTGTGAGTCAATGTCCTGGTCAGCAGAAGGGCAGTTTTTGTTATTTTTAACAAGACTCTTCCGAAGGCTCTAATTCTCACTTTCCCCTTCCATAGGGGGTGGTGGAGGGAGGGGATAAGAACACCAGGTATAGATTACAGTCACAGACATTGTGCGTCAGCTTGCGCACACACATGCACACAGATAGGCATATACACATGCATGTACATCAGCAACCCTGATCTTAGTAGCTCTTTTCTTGCTATTAGCAGTGCCAAAGAAAAAGTGATCTGTATTAGGATTTGGGGCAGGGAAGCAAGGACTGGAATCTGGAGGCAGCAGGCCCCCTTGAGAAGGTCTTGCGGACAATGGGCAGCCCTGAGCTACAGGCGGTGGGTCCTCAATGTATTGGATTGCTTTGGTCAACAGAAGACTCACAGGTTTTGTGGACGTAGGCCAGGGGAAGGTTCAGTAAGCACCTGCATCGCCAGCATCTGTTCAGGAAGCCTTGCAGGTTAAGGTGTGTGAATTACCTTAATTTTAGACTTGACATACAAAGTCAGTGTAATTGTGCTAGATGATATTTGATTGGAATTAAGATATCCATGTAGTCCTCCAGAGGCACTGTCAAAGAGCTTATGAATGGGGGGATTTATTTGGTGTTGCATATGGGAATTGCTTAATATGAATATACAATTTAATCCAAATGTTATTGTAGGCGTGCATCTTTCATTCTTACTGGTACGCAGCCTTTCCTATCTCAGTGCAGAACATAATCCAGCTAAAAATACTCATCTTCAACAGAGCCGTTACGGGACGGAAGGGGTGGGGGATAGATCTGCTGATGGAACAAGCAGTGCATCCATTGCCCTGCGATTTGGGAGGGCATTTAAATCTTCCTTGCATTGATTACAATGGAAGGAAATAAACTATATCAGCCCCAGGGCCAGCATAGTATTAGAGTGTTTCTCTGGCCTCTCTAAGGAAGGAAAAGCTTTGACCCTGGTGGATCAGCACATTTGGCCCTCCTGCAAAACGCGATCAGAGCGTCTACACTGGCAGACCTTCCCGGCAGCATGTTGGAGAACCTCCAGTGGCGTGCCATGCTTCCCACAGTGCACCAAATGCTTCCCCAGTGGGGTGGGAGGTACATAAAGTACGTAAGCTGACCCCCTGAAAGGGTTGCTGTTGTTGCTGTTGTTAGTCGCGAAGTCGTGTCCAACCCATTGCAACCCCATGGACAACACTCCCCCAGGCCTTCCTGTCCTCCACCATCTCCCAGAGTCCACCTAAGTTCACACCAATTGCCTCAGTGACTCCATCCAGCCACCTCATCCTCTGCCGTCCCCTTCTCCTTTTGCCTTCAATTGTTCCCAGCATTAGGCTCTTCTCCAGGGAGTCCTTCCTTCTCATTAGGTGGCCAAAGTATTTGAGTTTCATCTCCAGTATCTCGCCTTCTAAAGAGCAGTCAGGGTTGATCATAGGGTCTCATTCACTGATTCCTAAATCTCACAAATTTTTCAGTGTGAAAGAATGTACTCACTTCTTCTAAAATCAACAATACTTTGAAATGCAGACCTCTGGCTTGTTCAGTCCAGTATGTTATACAGTAACGTTCTGTTCTGTTAAATCTCTTCTGACTGAGATGGTTTGGTTTTGAGCATTAGGCCCATCCATCATGTTTCTACATACTCCTGTGAGCTGATTTTATAGCCTGCACTTTATGCTTTTTTGGAGTACATTTTGTCCACATATACACATTTTCAAAGAAACACATTTTCCTTAAAATGAAACACAAGTTATATGCACAATTGCATTTTGTGCAAACTTTCAATATGCACAGTTTTGTGTGTGCATTTTTGTTGATACATTACCTCAACATTTGAGATTAGATTCCTGTTGGAATTGTTTTGGGGGCATACAAATGCAAAAATAAGCAAAGACATTCAGAAAAGTATGGGTTTCCGCACATGACTCTGCCTTTGCTGGTTTATTGTCTCTTGAAGTACACATTTAGTAAATTTATATTAAAAGAAAATCCTCAATGGAACAAATTTCTCAGCTATCCTTAACATTGTCAGAGCAAGAAAGACGTATGCTGGTTTCCAGTCATTCTCTGTGTTTGGTTTGGCAATAGCATGGAAGATTTCAAGTAACAGGGTTTGCTTCCTAATTAAAATCCGCAACGGTGAAACATTCCTTGAAAATGCTTGAAAGGTAGAAGATTTGAGAGTCTCTGTATTCACATCTCTTGCTTTCTGTTCTGTATCTGTCCTAATGTTTCATTTTCTGGATTTTGATTCTTTGTTGGTGATTTTGAAGTCACATATCCAATAACATTTTATCTAAGCTCTTTAAAACCTGCCAAGATAAAAGCTAATCTTTCCTGTAATCAGTATGCAGAGATGAAGAGAAGCAGCAGCAAAGCAGTTGCTGCATGTTTGCTGACAAAATATTTAATCCAAACATTTAATTTCAATCTGCCACTGTTCTCAGTTGGTATAATTACTTTAAGCAAATATCATGTAAGTAGAAATGGGGGAAAAGGCTCAGACACTGAAATGTAAATAATAAAACATAATAATCATCACAGACTTAAAACCTTCTTGGGATCTATTCTGTAGACTATTTTAAATGTTTTAAGTGGCTTCACATTAACATCACAGTCTGTGTTTCTGTTGCAAACAATAATACGTTAAGGAAACCCATTCTAAAAACAGCAAAGTCCTTTCCTTTCCTTTCCTTTCCTTTCCTTTCCTTTCCTTTCCTTTCCTTGTTGGAATTTATAGATCTAGGAATGCGTCTTGAAAAATCTGGATGGTCAAACCAGCATGAGTTTTAAGGACCACAATAACTGCATGTCATAACTATTCATCTAGCTCTTAACTGCCGGTTGATGCTTAATTGGGTTTGTCCAGGTTTTCAGGATACTCTTCCTACCTGATTCCAAACAGAGAGTGTACCAGGATAGCAGGAGTGAGGGATGGGGTTATTTGTCTGGAGGATTACAGGGTACCCTACTGTTGCTGCTGCATTCACGATAGCTGATGTTTGCCACCACTAGGGCAATGGCTTACCTTTAGAAGAAGGCCTTCTTTTTCATCTCCTCTTTTTTTTCTTGCAGCAACTGCAAGAGTAGTGTTCCTTCTAGGGCAGCATGGCTGCTGTTTTCTTTCCTGCAGATGTTCCCAGACACAGCATCATCTCAGGGAAAAGGGCAGTGCTTGGGAACTGCAGTCTTCCAAGGAGCTATTGCTTGTGAGTGTCAATGGGCAAATAGAGGAAAGCAGAGATCCAATGCTCTGCTTCCAGTTATTCCAATCATAACCACATTCCCTCTTGTTCAGGAGTAGAATTTATCTCCTTCCCACATCCCACAAAAATCACATGAAGAAATAATTTGGTTAATCCTCATCCCGGTCCTTATATCTATCAAAGAGCACATCAACGTGAACTATAAATGCATTCATTGTTTCTCTCACAAAGCATGTGAACAGGATTACCATCTTCAGTATTTACTGGGCAGTTGGATTTCCAAGGGGATCAAAGGCCCTGCCATGGCTACAGTTCCAGAATGAAGAAATACCTATGGTGACCATGTGTGCTTTTTTGGGGCTACCAGAGGACCACCCTCAATTTGAAGATCTGGTCTATTCAGTTCTAGTTTAAAGATTTAAAAAGAAGAACTGTTGACTCTGAATGGTAGATTGAGTAGGCAAGTCACTCAGTCATCATTTTATGAACCGTGGTGAGATTTATTTTGTTAAAATTGTCATCATTATTTCCAAATGTACATCTATACATTTAAATTAACTTGTGCACATTGCTGTCCTCTTTTCCCATTTTATTTATTTGTTTGTTTCTTACATTTTACACCACCCCATAGTCCATAGGGCTCTCTGGGTGGTTTACAAATAAAAACATACAACAATAATAAAACAGTACAAAACAATAAAACCACTTAAAAACAAAATACAACAACCTGACCACTTCTGGTTATTAAGGAAATTAATACGTGGCATAAAAGCAGTTCATGTACAAGCGATATTAAAAGTAATCTAGCCATTAACGCATCTGCAGAATAAAAAAGGCTTCACCTGGCACTGGAAAGAAAACAAAGATGGCACCAGGCACACCTCCTTGAGCAGTGTGTTCCAGAGATGGGGTGTAACTGCAGAGAAGGCCCTTCTCCTGACTGTCACTCCCCTTACTACTTTAGGGAGTTGTTCTCGAAGAATGACCTCTGGGGAAGATTTTAGGATTAGATAGGAACATTCTGCAGATACCCTGGCCTCAAGCCGTTTAAGCATTAGTCCAGACTTCAATAAGCAGCCGGTTTATCACATGCCTCTGCATCTCAGGACGGCTCACAACACATACAATTAAAACAATAAAACAATAACAAATTTCATAAAATATTATATAAAAACAAAAACAAAAAAGTGACTGTTAACAATAAAATATTAGTTTTTTAAAAAGCAATTAAATAAAAAGGTTTTAACCTGACGCTGAAAAGACTATAAACTCTGTGCCAGGCGCACCTCTCCAGAGAGTGCATTCCATAATCTGGACACCACAGCAGAGAAGGCCCTGCTCCAGGCAGATGTTCTTTTTATCTCCTTTAAAGATAAAAAGAGGGCTCCAGGAGCAGAGCCCCTCCCGCAGATCTTAAGGGGCGTGTGGGCATGTAAGGGAAGAGGTGCTCCTTCAGGTATCCTGGTCCCAAGCCATTCAGGGCTTTATAGATTAAAACCAGCACCTTGAATTGGGCCCCGGACTTCAACTGGAAGTCAGTGTAGCTGGTAGAGGACCGGCGTTATATGAGAATAACAACCAGTCCTCGTCAGCAGCCTGGCAGCTCTGTTCTGTACCAGCTGAAGTATCCGGACCGTTTTCAAGGGCAGCCCCACGTAGAGCACATTACAGTAATCCAACCGGGAGGTTACCAGAGCATGAATCACCACTGCTAGGCAGTGCTTTTCCAGGTAAGGGCACAGCTGGTGGATCAGCTGAAGCTGTAGGAAAGCACTCCTTGCCACCGCTGCCACCTGGGATTCCAGTGACAGCTCCGGGTCAAGGAGCACTCCCAAGCTGTGAACGCTGTCCGTTAGAGGGAGTGCTACCCCATCCAGGACAAGGTCAAAGTCACTTACCTGAAACCTCGATCCTCCCACCAACAGGACTGCCATTTTATCTGAACTGAGGCTCACTTTATTGGCCCTCATCCAGCCCATTACCTCGGCCAGGCACTGGTTCAGCACAGCCACCGCCTCACTTGGAGTAGATGTAAACGAGAGGTAGAGCTGGGTGTCATCAGCATACTGATGATACCGCAGGCCAAACTTCCTAATGACCTCTCCCAGTGGTTTCATGTAGATGTTGAGAAGCATGGGGGACAAAATAGAGCCCTGCGGAACCCCATGGCACGACTGCCATGATGCAGAGCTATAGTCCCCCAGCACCACCTTCTGGAGTCGGCCAGCCAGGTAGGAGCAGAACCACTGCCAAGCAGAGCCTCCTACTCCTAACCCGGTCAGCCTATCCAGTAGGATACCATGGTTGATGGTATCAAAAGCCACTGAGAGTTCCAGGAGAACCAACAGGGATGCACTCCCCCTGTCCCTGTCCCTGTCCCTGCACAAGTCATCATACAGGGCAACCAAGACAGATTTAGTGCCATAACCAGATCTGAAACCAGACTGAAATGGGTCCAGATAATCCGTTTCATCCAAGAGTGCCTGGAGTTGCCCCACTACCACCCACTCTAACACCTTACCCAGAAACAGGATGTTGGCCACCGGTCTAAAATTGGCAGCCACCTTGGGTTCAGGGTTGCCTTCTTCAGGATAGGCCAGATCATCTCCCCCTTCAAGGCGGTAGGGACCCAGCCTTCCCTCAGTGAAGCGTTGACAACCTCCCGGACCCAGGGACCAATCCCGTAACTGGCTTCTTTAAGTAGCCAAGAGGGGCAAGGGTCCAAGAGACAGGTGGTAGGATGTACCATTCCATGCACTTTGTCCACATCATCAGGCCGCAATAACTGAAACTTATCCAATAATGATGGACCAGACGGTGCTCTGGACACTTCCCGTACTGGATTAAAATCAACCGTGGAGTCCAGATTGCGGTGAATCTGAGTGACTTTTTCCCTAAAGTACTGGGCAAAGTCGTCACAGTGGGCTGCCGAAGGTGCGACCACTTCCTCCTCCTGGCCAGAATGTATCAGGCCTCGCACCACTCAGAAAAGCTCTGTCTTATGGTACCGTGAGGAAGCAATGGAAGTGGAGAAGAACTGCCTCTTCACCAGCCTCACCACCGCAGCATAGGCATGATAATGTGCACATAAGTGTGTTTGGTCAGATTTGTCCCGAGATTTCCTCCACCTGTGCTCTAATCATCTCCCAGTCTCCTTCATCACCTGCAACTCAGGCATATATCATGGTGCTGAGCGGGCTCTGCTAGGCAGGAGAGGACGCTTAGGAGTGATTGTGTTGATTGCCCTGGTCCTCTCCCTATTCCACGAGTCGGCCAGGACATCAATAGGAGTGCCAGCTTTAACTGCCGAAAATCCCCCAGATCCCTCAGGAATCCATTTGGATCCATCCGGTTCTGGGGGCGGACCATCCTAATAGGGCCCACACCCTTCTGGAGGGAAAGATCAGACCCGATCTCAGATTTCATGAGGAAGTGGTCTGACCATGGCAGCTGAGTTAAGATCAAGTTTCTCGCTTCCAGGCCACCCTTTTCCTGTCCTGTCAAGAAAACCAGGTCAAGCGTGTGTCCTCTTTCATGGGTTGGGCCAGTGACATGTTGAGACAGCCACATGGCTGTCATGGAAGCCATGAAGTCCTGAGCCGCTCAAGACAGATCTGCCTCAGCATAGATATTGAAGTCCCCCAGGACCAGCATCGTAGGGGTCCTCAGCACCAGGTCCGAAGCGATCTCTGTCAGCCCAGGCAGGAGTCTGCTGGGCAGGAGGGTGCACGGTACACCAGAGAGTTCCTAATCTGTCTCGGTCGCCCAACACCAGGTACAATCACTCAAGACCCGGTCTCGAAGGGACAGGAAGCCTCGCAAGGGAAATACTGACTTGGTGAACCAGACTGATTCCCCCTCCCCTCTGGGCATGACCAATGTTGCATGAGATATCCAGGTGGGCACAATTGCATGAGGGAGACATCTCCCCCTTCTCCTACCCAGGTCTCGGTAATACATGCCAGGTCAGCCCCCTCATCCATGATCAAATCATGCATGACAGATGTTTATTATGGACCAACCTGGCATTTAACAGCAACACCGTCAGGCCTGGGGGCCAGCAGATATTGCTGCCAGGAACCTTCTTTGTGTGTGTGTGTGTGTGTGTGTTTGTTTGATTGTGTTTGTTTGTTTTGTCCTTTGGCTATAAGCACAGTCAATTTTATTTACCCAGGCCTTTCACAAGTTTAATTTTCTGGACCCTGAATGCTAAAATTCTATGACAGGGCTAAACCATAAGCAGCAGTCTGAGATAAGCCAGAAATCAGGAGCTGTACCAGAATCAAGGGACCTAAACCCTGTACAAAAGAGCCAGAAGGAAAGAGCATGTCTGGACCAAAGGACACACTTGCAAGCCAAAAGTCAGGATCAAAGAACTACCCACACATTGCTTGGAAAGACCTTGTTGCTCCAAAAAAAAGCTCAAATGGAGCAGGAAGTCCTCTAGCACACCTTCCACCTCAGAAGGATCCTATGGCCATCCTGGGTGGGTGGGCCCAAGGACATTTCTCTGACATTTCTGCTGCCTGCAATTCATTGGCTCAGTGTTCAGAACAGCTGCCCACAGTTAGTTCTGAGATGACTTTGTTTGCTTCTGCTACTTTGTAATCACTTTTTCTGATTGCAATTGTTGTATTTTTTTTAACTTATGTAAGTCTGAAGGTCTTGTGACTACAGATGGGTCCATGAAATATGCACCAACAAGCAAATAAACCATTACTCACTTTACTTACCAGATCAGCCTCCACAGCTCCCAGGATCTGAGCCAATTTAGCTTGGGCAAGTCAGAAATGACAAAGCTGGATAAGCACACCTCCACCAGGAAACAAAACATACCAGCATTTAACTGAGAATCCCACGAGGGCCAGGGAGACTAGGTTGAATCCATAACTCACTTCTTCTTTGTTACAAGCCATGCACATGGGCCAAACAGTGGAAATGTGGCTGAGACACCTATCCAGCATGACTGACATCTCAAGCTTTCTGACATCCATAACTGAAGTTACATATATTTTAAAAATTGAATCCAGTAACGTTAAATTGGACGAACCTTAGCAATAAAGTCACCATGACTGAAGCTCCACGCAGAGTGAAATAGAGGCCCATTCCTTTTGCCCTGACAACAAGGCTTGGGCAAGGAGCAGCAACTGCGGTGGGTGGGGGAAGCACGAAGAAGGTGCTTAACATGCAGGTGGCATGAGAGAGCTTGGAAGTCCGTTCCACCCTTTCTTCCACGAGGCCTGATACAAGGCAGCCCATGATATCGAATAATTTTGGTGGGACTGAAGGGTCAATGGGATTTGACTCAGGACTCTCTTTCATGCTGTCATCCTGATTGCCATTTTGGAACCAAGGTTTGAAAGCTCTTCTAGGGAGCTCCAATTTTCTGCTGTCACTCTTTCCCATGGAACACTATCCATCCAACTTCAGTAGGCAAAGGCCAATTAGAAACCCCAGGGAGCTTCAGTCTCCTGGTCACAGCATCAAGGGGGTGGAGAGATGTCCAGGGTACTTCTGGGGCCTCAGAGAGAGCACCCAACATTTTCTATCTTGCCTGGAGGACACCCTTCCATTGATACAATATCAACTGTGGGCAGTGGCCAAGAGGACATTCCAAGTGTTAGATCTGATTGAGTTGCGTTTTGGCACATGCTCCTTTCACACAGGGGCTGACACAGTAGTATCTGACGATGCATCCACCCAGGCCATCAGCAGGTGGCAGGCCACAAATGGAGCTCCCTAGAAGAGCTTTCAAACCTTGGTTCCAAAATGGCAATCAGGATGACAGCATGAAAGAGAGTCCTGAGTCAAATCCCATTGACCCTTCAGTCCCACCAAAATTATTCGATATCATGGGCTGCCTTGTATCAGGCCTCGTGGAAGAAAGGGTGGAATGGACTTCCAAGCTCTCTCATACCACCTGTATGTTAAGCACCTTCTTTGTGCTTCCCCCGCCCACCGCAGGTGTGCTTCTTCATTCTGAAATTATTCCACCCAGGGTAGAATTCTATTGGGCTAATACTATTCACCCGACTGATTTAGGGAATGACATCTCTCCACAGGATCTGCATTTGCGGCTGCAGGGTTTCATCCTGGGCAGGTGCAGGGTAGGGGTTGAAAGCAGAGGCTTGGTCTCTTTCTTTGACAGAGATTTCCAGGAATTGTCTGGCAATCGATTTGGTGGGTGCCCACAGGCACCTTTATGGTTATTGGCAGGTTCAAAGGCATGGTACTTGCAGGGTGTGTGGCCTACAGTTTAGGATACAGTTTGCCTTTGGACCAAACGCCCACCTACTTGGATCAATGCAGCACTGAATGGAGGTCAATCTCCCCCTTAAATTTTTGTGTAGCCTAGGAAAGGGGAGAGGGGATCTAGCCTGCCTCCTTTCAGGGCAGAGTGGCTCACCTATTAGACTGACTAGTTGCCCATAAAACAGTAGCTGGATTTCCACCATCAGCACTCATGCATCCTAGGGGTGGTGAATCAACCAAGGTGAAATAGGAGGCCAAGTTCTACCCAAGCTCTGGTGCCTGAGTCTTGCTTTGCATCTCCCCTTTTTCCTACCCTCAAACCTGTTTCCTCTCCCTCAAAGAAAGATGAATCCAATCTGTTAATGCTAATTTATGATATTAACCGGCTGGTGCTCCTGCTTTGGCGTGGGTGTTTTATTGGTCTCGATGTTTATCCCTGAATGTGTATGTGGTTTTTATACTGTGTTGATTTTATTTACTGTGTAAACTGTCCAGAGAGCCATGTGGCTACTGTGATGGTATACAAAAGTGTTAAGTAAATAAAACAACAAGGTTTGGGCGAGGACCAGCAATTTGTCGGGGGAGGGAGGCACAAAGGGAATCACACCACCTCAGCGCTTAACAGGCGGGGAGTTCAGGTGTTCAGACCCTATGCTGCCCCTCACTCTCGGCCTCACGCTCACTAGCTCCCACTCCCGCCCAGTCCCCATGTGGGATTAGCTAGTTGTCCCTTTGAGGGCTGAGCAGGAATTGTGTATACCTGTCACATATTGACCTGGCAACAGGTATTTTTGCCTACCTGACCCTCGGTGCAGCAGTTTGGCGTGGGGGCTAGTTCGCGAGGCTGATTAGCTCCGATAGCAACGGGTGGGAATTGCCAGTGAATAGTTTGGTGGGCTCTCACACCTGACAAGAAAGACTCTTCTATAGAAAAGAACACCTTTATTTCAGCAGCATATGAAAGGATATTATTTTCTTTTAAAATGTCTTCATATAGAAACAGTAGGCTATTATCTCAAGAATACTTATGGAAATTTTCTGCTGCTGTGCAAGCTATGCTGCCTGAAAGCTGTGACCATAATCTAACAGTCCCTCCTCTACGCTACTCCACTTATGGCATTCTTCCTCACACGAGCTCGTATCCAAGTATCCAAAGAAAAGTGAAAATGAACTGGCAGCTGTGAGAACTGCAGCAGGCAAATAGCATTACAGAGACCGGCCAAGTTGAAGGCCGCTCTTTGAGGCAGCACTGCATGCTTTTGTGCATCTGGAAAGGAGAGATCTATCTGCATGGAAACAGAGGGCAGCCTGTAGAAGCAAGTCAAGCAGTGACATATCTGTTACCCAGGCAAGGATGGATAGTAGAGGCTACATGGCTGGAGAGGCTCCTAGAGTGACCACTCTTTCCAGGTGACTCTCTGGTAGTTCAATACCGGGTTTGTGGAAACTACAGCGTTGGGTTTGGATATCACAAGATACCACTGTGGTATGCAGTGATCATGGAACAAAGCATTATTTTTATCATGATTTCTAAAGACCAACACACTATGCTGAAATCACATGATTGGGTTTGGCAGTTAACAGGGCAGGAAGAAGTAGCCAATATAGCCATTGGACTACATGAAGTATTATGTAGTTCTACTTAAGGAGAGAAAAGGGAAGATTCTTAGATAACCCAAATGCACCACAGAGCATAGCAATAGCTTCCACTTCTTCCAGATGAGGCCTTAGTTGAAAGGCCAAGCAAAGCCTGTGTACTTTCATCCAATACACAGACTAATGGACAGGTAGTAAACAAATATGTGGGAGAGAAGTAGTTCAGACAGTGTACTTTGAGTGCCAGTCACTAGCTCTTAGGAAAGATATTTCAGCCTTTTAGAATGGGAAAAAACCTTAAATGCTGGGAGAACTCCATGTGATCGGCAGTTGACAGAAAGGGGGTGAGGTGAGGGGGGTGAGTTGGTCCAGAGGCTCATGCTTCAGGCATCCCTTAAGGACAGCTGGGATCTGCACCGCTCAAAAGCTTAGAAAGTGTCTCATTGCCTCCCACTGAAGCTGGCAGTGTGCAGAGCAGGACCAAGCTTGCAACTCACATCACTCCCATACCATAGTAATGCTAGCCATTCTATATAATAAGAGTTTTTTCCGGAACACAAACAAAATATATAACACAGATCTTTGGGAGGGGGAAAATAGCATCACCCTTTGGTCATTAGAACAGCAAAAGAATCTCACTAATTGATTGTTTAGCAAAGGCATTCAAAGATTACAAATAAATCCTGTCACTCTACCCACACAGATCATCCAGTCTAACTTGCTGTAATTAGGAAACTCAAAACACGTCAGGAGAGGCGGGTGGGGGATAAAGAGGACGGAGTCTGAACTTAGCAGGTTCCAAGGAACCACAGTGGGTAATGTTGCTTTGTGAGTAATTACTACAATAACTCTTTGAAGTGAAGGGTGCAATTTTGTTTACTCCTTAACCAGTCTTGCTTGTATTACAGGTCAAGCATGTATGTCAAAAACTGTTGGCTTTAACGGCAGCAATTTCGGGTACTTATCTGATTTGTTTACATGGCTAAACAGTTAGCACTCCTTTCTTCTTCTCGGCACCCCCCACCCCCAAATACTGGCAAGAAAAGAATTCCACCGCAGTGGCAAGGAGGCACAAGTGACAATGGCAAGCTAGTTCTTTATTTATTGCTCCCAGCAGGTGTCAGATGCTGTGGTTTCTTTACAACCATCTACACCCTGGGGCTTTTTAGTTCCACATACAAGATAAGGAAGATGGGGAACAGCAACCAGTCTCAAGGGATTAGCTACCTGAATCCTATCCCAACTGCTAGCAGACTCCAGCTGAGTCTAAATGTATTTTTGGCGGGGAAAGAATCTCTGATGTTCAGCGGTTACTGATTACTTCCAGATTTTAGTTCTACCCCAGTGAAGATTGGCTACAAAGAGTTTTAGCTGATGCTAAAAACTGCAATTGCACCAAGGAAATGTCTTCTTTACAACCAGTTTCAAAAACATGAACTGTTAAAGCAATGTTTTAAGGAAAGGAGTCTGGGGGAAAAGAATTTCGGACTCCTCAGAAAACCAGTCTCTACAGCACTGCAAGACAGAGTTAATTACAGACATGCCATAATTATTGTGGGTTTTTCTAAAAGTTCCTGCAGAAAACTAAGCTATAGCCACCAAGGTTGTCCTGAACACCTTTGACAATTTTCATAAATCCAGCTCTATGGAGTTCTACTATGAACTAAGTGTCAGTGACTTCTTCTTGTCCCAGCAAGTCTGGCTTTCAGGTAAATATGTGTCCATAGGAATCCAGACCCTTTGGTCACAGAACTTCAGTTTTTGCTAGACCAAAGTCAGAGTAAGATGTATAACGGTAAATCCCCACACTAGTTTTCTCCTAATACACAGGGCTTTAGAGCATTGGTAGAGAACCCATGGCCCTCCAGGACTCCAGGCACCATCGGCTGTTCTGTTGGATTAAATGGGAGTTGGAACCCAATGACATCTGGAGGACTGCTAGTTGCCACCCGTGCTTTAGAGTCTGTATGTGCTTTAGGTGATTCATGGCTGGCTGGGGAGAGCTGGAGATGAGGACTATTTTCAGTCTGAACATGAATGGGATGGGAATGGAGGAGACTGAAACGCTCACGCCCATCATGTTTGCACATCTCCTGCTGTTCACTCACAGAAGGATGGACAAATACGGAGAGTGCAGGCTCAGGAACCTCAACTCTACATGCTTTTGGACTTCTGTTCCATCAGTGCTGAAATTCTAGGAGGAATTTCAGAGTTGGGGAAAAGAAATCTGTAAGACAATTCATAACTCCGCCTCCCCAGTTTAGCCCAATGATGATTTTTTGTGGCTTCCTGCGAATAGTAGCTAAGGGGGGCACCATGAAAGGCAAGGAAGGCTCCGCCCCAGCCATGACGCATTTCATTCCATGCTGCAGCAGTTGAGGAAAGCATGCCTACAATGCTCTCAAACTGCATCCACAGCATTGGCCAAGACTGAGCCAGCGGAGAAGCACAAAATATTCTTAAAATGCCATTGAATGTGCTTCAGGGGCTATTTCTTACTGGCTGTTGTGGCTGGCTAAATCTCTGTATCCCTGCCTCCCTCCCCACATCAGTGCCACCTGCAATGAATATCGACAAATAGTCAAATAGTCGATCCATTAAAGCAAATCAATGCAGGCACATGGCCCCAATCTGAACTGCAGCACGCAGAAAAGGATTAAGCCTCCCCGTTTGATTCCCCCTCTAGATTACATACACTGCTTGCTCTAGAGTTTTGGTGTTGTTCAGTTACCTCTTTCTTTAAAGAACCATAGCTTTGCCTACAGAGCCAGGATGCAAGAAAGGAATGAGTCACGGTGATGCCTTTGGCACTGTCCATGGGATGGCACAATGCCAGCTGGTTCCCCATGCCATGCCGCTACCCCCTGGGGGTAGAGCAAGGGCCAGTCCTGGCTCCCACGATGCAAAAAGGAGCTCTCCCCCGCCACTCGTTCACCCCACGGCAGTGCCCTGGCCTCGCCTATTGCTCAGGGCGGCAGGACACATAAAGCTACTTGGGCTGGAAGGCAGAAGAGCTGAACCCAAGTTGTAGGGTGCAAGATATGGAACTGATACCAGGCAGCACTGATTTTGCAGTGGAGATGGCTTGGCACGGCCCTCCTCAACCTGGCACTCCCCAGATACTTTGGAGAAACTTATCCCCAGTCTTCCTGACCATATTGGAATTGACATCAACATTGCCTGGCAGGCCCTACATTGGGGGAGGCCGGGGCAGGAGTATAACCACCCCATCCCATCCCTCATAATACACAGGAAAACAGGATGAGGACAAGTCCCACCTTATGTCACTGGGCTGCTGGCAGGTCAGCTCGTGCGTGGGAATTCCACGTACTGTGCGCTCCCACACCAGAAGCCCAGGGGGACCAAGGTACAGGGAGGCTTTGATCCATGGGACACATTTGTCTGCTGACTTTAATTAAATCAACAGATGAAGACAGCCCCTCTCAGTCATCACACAGCCACCAATTATGACTCGCGCTTTGATGACCACAAAGAAGTTATTATGGATTCTTTCTGTATCAAGTTGTTGTTTGACAGCTATCCAGATGCTCTGAGCTGACTGCCATCAGCTGAGATGGGTGCTGCGATTATACCTGACTGCTACTTTTGAAAATGTTTTTTTAATTTTTTTACATTTTTCCTGAAACAGACCAGGTTGGTCCAGATGTGCTGATCTGCCTGGGCTAGCAACAGACTCTGTGTGTGTGCACGCATGTGTGTGTGAGTGCATCCACTCACATGCATCAGTGTGTATAATATGGTCTGGCTTGATGGCATAATGGCAGCAATCACAATGATAGGCACCGGAGTGGGTGTAGCAAACAAACGTCTGACATAAGTAAATGTAGTCTTTCATTCCTGATGAATTTATGTATCTCCACAACTTAAGTATCTCCACAACCATCATACTCACGTACTTGAGTCATTCCATACAAGCCTCGGGTTCTTCATGGAGATACTGAATTATCTCCTTCATACAGGAACTTAAGAAGAGCCACTCCTTATCAGACCAAGGGACTATCTAGCCTAGCGTTCTGTTCACACAGTGGCCAACCAGAATGTGAGCGCAGTGACATCCTCCCTGTTGTATTCCCCTGCCGCTGACTAGAAAGGGATACTGCCTCTGACATGATACGCTGCAGTAGCCATCAGGATGTAAGAACACAAGCCGTGCCGAACTGGAGCGACGGTCCACCCAGCCAGCACTCCATTCACACAGTGGCAGTGCCAAGATCCAGGTGGGTGGAGAGGTTTTGCCTGCCCAGGCTCCTCAGCACATGGTGCGTGCAGGCATGTCCTCCCCTCAGACCATGCAGGCAGCACACAACCAACAAGGCTCACAGCCATGAAGAATCTCCTGTGCAAACTACATTTTCTGGTAGCAGATTCCACAGGTTAATGCTTGTGAACAGGGGCCAATGCTTGGGAGCTCAAGGGTTAATGGAGGCAGCCAGAGTTTGTCTTTTTGTCCTCTCTTGCCTTGATTTGTCCTGGTGGGGAGGGAGAGTTGAGAAGACTAGATGATTGACAGGCTGAGCTTACCCAAAGGAGAGAGAGAGCTCCATCACAAGGCCAACTGGCCTGGTTTTATTGTTAAGGCCCCTTTGTGCTTGATTGCTTGCAGCTGGACTGCAGCCTGGGCAGGAGAAGCCCCCAAGAAGGTAGGCAGGCCCAAAATTGGTCTGGCTATCACCCCATTGTCAGGAAAGGGGTTAAAACAGAGGTACCGGGGATGGGCCTTTGTCTCCTCCTGGCCGAGCAACTGGCCAGAGGTGTTTTTCTGTCTAGCCTTCCTGGACTGATACCCCTGGGAGGCCATTGCATTGACAGTATAGAGCAGAGCTGGTGGCTGTTACTTTTGGTCAAGGTGATGCACTGAAGAATCCATGCACTCTTGGGAAGTGGGCTAAAATTTCACCCTTTTGTGCAGGTTCTTTCCCCCTAACTCTATCCCTTGTTCCTCCTCTTCCTCCTTTAGCTGTTAAGCCTCTGCTCTGATCCCTGTTAAATAAACCTGCTTTCCCTTCTTGGGTGATTTGGTGCTAAGTCAAGGATGGATTGAGGGGCAGCTTATTGGGCAGTAAAAGCCGGGTGCTGGGGAGGATGGGTGAGAGGCATGAGCCAGTCATTCTTCACAACGATGTGCTCTGTGAAGAAGTGTCTCCTTTCCTCTGTCCCAGCTCTCCCACCAGTCAGCTTCAGGGTCCTGGTATTATGGGAAAGAGCATGAGAGAGTGGAGGGGGTCTCCCTATCCATTTTCGCCATGCCGTGCACAATTTTTTAAGCTTCAGTCATTTTTCTTTTAGGGTATGCAATGGGATTCCGTGGGAAGTGGCTGAAGCCCCAGTGGTGAGAGTGTTCAAGGATAGGCTGGACATGCACATGGTGGGCATGTCATGAGCGAAGCCGGCTGGAGCTGGGGTCAGACTTTATGGCCCAGGAGGACTCTTCTGATTCGCTCTGTTTCTCTGCTTCTGTGTTTCTTCCGATGTATTTTATCTATCAATACATTCTCGAATGCAGACCACTACCCTGTATGTCTTAGGGCCAAATTAGATGCTGCATGCAAATATGTAGGCTCTTTTAAAGTGAACACACTGAATTGTGGGGGGCTGGAATCAGAAACTCTGTTTGTTTAACCCTTTCCCTGCCTGCAGTAAACCACTCTCCAAATTGCTTCTTCAAGCTCTTGCTGAGTTCCAAAGGTAGGCAAAGAGACATCAGAACTTAAAAAATAAACAAGATGAATAAGGCAAAGTGGAGCAAGGAAACAGAAGGTGGGGAACGGGTCAGAAACAGTCCCCTTAGTCACTTCTCTGATTCCAATTACCCTCCAGTAGCAGCTTTTCCTGTTGAAAAAGGACCATCATTTGTCCTTAAGGCACAAGTTTTCATGTGATAATTGGATTGCTTAGTATGCCATTCAAATCAGCTTAGTCTTGAACAATGAGGAGTGAGGTAGGGTGTGATTTGCTATCATTTAAACTGACAGCATTAGCTGGCCCAGAGAATTCCCTTCTAACCAACAGCAATCTTCGTACACAATCTAACAAGTGATACTTTGAAAAAAACGAGGCATTGTATTTTCTAGCTAAATCCATCCATGAAACATAACAAAAGGTTATGCCACTGCCTGAAATTATCAAAGGAGCTATTTTGATTACAGTGGAAAGTTGCCATGAAAGCCAAAGTCAGAGAACATTATCATCTCAGCATAATTATTCATTAATGATTTACCTTAAATTCATTCTCTCCCTGATAAAAGGAATTGATTGTAAATTGGGTTTTAAAAAGAAGCAGAAGTGTGTGTAGCTGAGAGGAGGCAGACTAGGGCCATCTTCAGTTCCTTGACATACCACAGCCTGCATTGTCTGAGGGAAAAAAGGATTATTTCGTTCCACTGCATCGTATCACTAGTGGCTGCGCCTCATTTTACAAATGCAACCTTGTCATTGCGATTCGTCACACTATTGGTGAGCATTTTAGCACACTGACGTTTCATCTCCTGTATCTTCTAGCCAATAGCCATAAAATACATGACACAGTAATGAAAAAGCCATGATCACAATGCAGGATAGAACAGCTATGGCTGTACAATACAAGACAAGCCCCAACGTCCGTGCAGGTGCTCGTGTTTCTCCCAAGGTATGTGCAGCTGCTGCGGCGGCGGCGGCGGCGGCGGCTGCAGGACCGCTCATGGCTCATTGGTAGCACATGCCCAAAATTTCAGGTTCAATCCCAGGCGTTGCCCGTTAAAAATGGATCTCAGGGGAGCAATAAAAGGGGCAAATTGCTTCTACGGATGGACAAATTTCCGTTTCTCATTTTTCTGAGGGTACTTTCATGCACCCCACACTCTAATTATTTTTAAAACAGGTTTTCATTAACATTCAGATGTATTTTAAAGCTAATTTCTCCCAAACACATGCATTTTTATATGCAATTTCATCTGATTCACACATTTTTGTGTGCAGATTTCCAATGCATTTTTCAAGAATATTTTCACTAATACAGGCACATATTTGTGAGCACTTCCTCCTAAGATACACATTTTTGTACTCATTTTTTGACTGAAGAACTCTGTGTGTTACATGCCATCAAGTTGTCTCTTTTTGCGACCCTATGAATTGAAAGCCCTCCAAAATGCCCTGTCCATGACAGCGCCATTCAGCTCTTCCAGGTTCAAGGCTGTGACTTCCTTAATGGGTTCAATCCATCTCATATTTGGTCTTCCTTTTCGTCTTCTGCCTTTGACTTTCCCAAACATGATGGCCTTCTCCAGCGAGTCTTGCCTTCTCATGATGTGTCTGAAGTATGACAGCCTCAGGTTTGTCACTTCTGCTTCTAGGGAATGCTTGGCTTGTTTGGCATAGGACCCACTTGTTTGCCTTCCTGTTGGTCCAGGATACTCTCAAAACTCTCCTCCAGCACCATGTTTTGAACTCATCCATTTTCTTCCTGTCACCTTTCTTCCCTGTCCAGATTTCACCACCCATACGTTGTAATCAGGAACACAATCGTTTGGATAATGACCTTGGTCTCTATGATAGGTCCTTAGCTTGTTGTTCTTTTCTACTTCTTTCATTGCTGCCCTTCCATGTCTGTCTTCCCCCAAATTCTTCACTGCAGTCTCCATTTGAATTGATGACTGCGCTGAAGTGTGTGAAATCTTTCACAATGTTGATTTCTTAAAGTTCTGTAATACTTCTAATGGGCATGATCTTTGTTAATGTTCTGCTGCAGTCCTGCTTTTGCGCTTTCTTCTTTCACTTTTATTGGGAGTCATTTCAAGTCATTGCTGCTTTCTGTCAGTTGTATGGTATCACCTCCGTATCTTAAATGAGTGATGTTCATTCTGCCAATTTTCACTCCTTCCTCTGATTCTGATCCAGCTTTCCTTATGATCTGTTCTGCACACAGATCGAACAAATAGGGAGGTGAAATACATCCTTGTCTGACACCTTTGCCCGGGGGAAACCATTCTGCTCTGCCATATTCTGTCCTAACCGATTATGTTATGTATTCCTAATCTAGGTTTGAATGTCCCTTAGATTTCTTGGATTTTCTGGGAGTAGTCTCTTGTTTTTCTTTTGTTGCTTTCTTCAATTTCTTTGCGCTGATCATTGTAATAGTTCTTTTTGTGTCTATGTAATAGTCTCTGAAAAGTTGCATTCAAGATCTGACCCTATTTCTGTCACCTTTTGCTTTTGCTTCTTGCCTGTCCTTTGTAGCTTTGCGTGTTTCCTCTGTCATCCATATAGGGTTTTTCCCCCTTTCTTGTTGCTACAGAAATTGTCTTTCAGCACTATACCCTAATAATGGATCTGATTAGTCTATAGTCTTTCTGGTTCAAAGTCAGTTAGGTTGAGCAATGCAAACTGTTCTTTATGAGGACTTTAATTTTTTCAGTGATGTTACTTAAGATATATTTTGAAACTATGTTTCTGTTGGTGATCTCTTTCAGCTTGACTCTGAAATTAAGAGCTGATGGTCACTACCACAGTCTGCTTCTAGTCTTTTCACAGCAAGAATACAGGTTCTCCATCTTCTGCTTCCAATTACCTAATCTATTTGATGTCTTTATTAGCTATCTGGTGAAGTCCAGGTATACAGTTGTCTGAGTGATTGCTTAAAGCATGTGTCACAATGAAATGGTTGTTGGTTTCACAAAATTATATGAGCTGTTCTCCTGCTTGATTTCTTACCCCAAGGGGAAATTTTCCTACAACGTTTGATTCTGCCTGGTTTCTGACTTTTGCATCCCAGGCACCTAGGATTAGCAGCATGCCTTCTTTTGGTGTGTTATCAATTTCTTCTTGAAAACCCACATAAATGTTTTTTACTTCTTCAGCATCTGTTGCTGGGTCTTGACTAGTGGCTATGTTAATAGGTTTTCCACTAACTTTGATATTATTCAATCAGATTTTGCATTTATAGCCTCTTACTGCCTGTGCTACATCTTGCCTGAGTAGCAGAGTCGCTCCATTTCTTCTGGGTTTGTCATTTCTGGAGTAAAATATGTTGTCTTTGTCTGATTGGAAATATCCCATTCCGGTCCACTGTAGTTTGCTCACACCAAGTGCTGGGGTGTTCATTCTTTCCATTGCTTGATTTATGATCTCCAGTTTGCCTTGATTCATGTTTCTCATGTTCCATGTCCCCGATGGATGTGTTGTGCACCACTGGACTTTTCTTCATCTCTGCGCATGTCAACCACGAGGCCTCCTCTTGGGTTTAATCTAGTAGTGCCATTGGTGATAGCACTACTTTTATTTGTTCTTTACCCTTCCCCCTTATCTTGTGAAGTGCCTTCCAACCTAAGGTCCCAACTTCTGGCATGTCTCTCATATCTTTTGGGATTGTTTTATCATAGGCTTTGTGAGGTAAGAGAATTCAGAAAGGGATTACCACCACCTTCTTCTGAGCAATGCAAACCAGAGTTATCTTAAACATCACTGCCATCATTTGTGAAAGAACCTCCACCAGTATTGCCTTCAACTACTGCTGGTGGTCAATAGCTGCCTTTCATAAGTTTTAGTTTTTTAGTTTTATATTTTAATTTTTTGTAAGCAGGTTTGCTAACAGAATACATTTTTCAGGACTATTTTCACTAACACATGCATGAATTTATCTGTACTTCCTCTTCATATATATATATATTTGTACTCATTTTTTGATTGAAGAAATATAGTGTAAAATTGGAGAAAAGTGAATTTTGCAGGATTGCTGAGTTATGTTCAAAAATGAAAAATTAGGTACATTGGTATTAAAATGTGAAACAAATGAATTTCTCATCCATCCCAGGTTACTGCTAGTCATAGGAGTCCATCCAGGGCTAGACAGACCAAAGAACAAGGCTTAAAAAATGACATCAAAAATGGTACCTTGGCTCACGAACTTAATCCATTCCAGGACTCTGGCTGTGACCCAAATTGGTTGTGAGCCAAGTTAAATTTCCCCATAAGGTTCAATGTAAACAAGGTCAGTCCGTTCTGTAACTTTTTTTTTTATCAGAAAAATGTGAAGCAAAGTGACAACAACAAAGATCACGGCCATTCCCCCCCACCACCTACCCCGAGCACAAGTGCGGCCATCTCCCTACCCCACCCCCAGCATGACCAGGATCATGCCCATCATCCCAGCACGCTGCAGGGGGAAAGAAGGGCAGAAACACAGGCGCGCTGGGAGGGGGGAGAGACAGGCGTGCCCGTGCTGGGGGGAGAGGAGATGGCTGAGGTTGTGGTTGTGCTCGCGTAGGAAAGCCGAGCACAATAACAGGCGTACTCATGCAGGAAAGACTGGTGCGATCTCGGCTCTCCCCCCTCCCCGCCCCCAGCACCTTCGCGGTCATCTCCCCACTCGGGGGTGCAGGGAGATGGCCATGATCGCAGTCGCCACCCAATGCGGAGTTCTCAACCTGTGTGAAAAATTATGAAATCTTTGTTCGCAACCCAATTTGGTCGTGAACTGAGGCGCTCATGAGCCAAGGTACCATGTATTACGAATGGGGTATGTTGCCAACTAAGTGCAAATACTATTTAGAGTTTCAGATAAGAGCATAAAACTATTATCTTACTAACCATCTCTTTAAAACTACTCTATTGGTGTTACTTTCTTGGTGTTAATTTCATCATTTAACAAAACCAGCAATATGAGTGAACTCCGAATAGCTTCCTATCCTCCTGATTATTGATCATACCAAACATTTCATGATTTTCAGTCATTCTTATCAAGGATATGTCAACCACAAGTCATGAAATTCCTGTTCTGGACCTCAATACTACAACTAGAGGAATGCATACAAAAAATTTAAAAAAAGCCTATTTTAGATCCACATAGCATTGTGATTCTTTTATTAGGACCTGCTAAAACAGTGAGCTGGCTTTTGAGTTTCACAGAACTAGCACTAGAATGACATATTGAGATGTGATGGATTAAAGAACTCGAGGAAGCGGTGGGCTTACCTTTGGAGAAGTAGTGGCTGAGGTTCCCCGTGTGTGTGTGTGTGTGTGTGTGTGTATTAAAAAAGCTTTTACGTAGGACTCCTTTTGGAATCCAGTTATGGAAGTGGTGTTCCCTTATAGCATAGCACTATTTCCAGGAGTATTCTTGGGGCAGGGGGAGATGGCTGCCCCATTGGTGATAAAATATTAGCTCAGCTGATGCTATCATTCAAGGAAAGGATTTTTCCTGTTATTAGTCATTTCAACCTGTTTTATTGATGCAAATCCTTACTTCCTAAGGAAGTGGTGATCCCGAGGAGGCAACGGAATTACTGAATCAGAGCCTGGAAGCTTTTTTAGAGTGGATGAAGGATGATATGAATGTAATGTACTTTAGGTAACCTGAAACTTTCAACTGATTCAGGACATATAACACTAAGTCAATTTAGTGTCGGCTTTATTACATACCTATTTATTTCCCGACTCATTTCAAAGTGTCCACTTTGTTTTTAACAGTCCTCTTCAGCCTAGGACCAGGGCATTCACCTCTTCCTAGCTGTCCCTACTTTGTGACTTTCAGTTGGTTTCTGAGACCCTCCTACTTGTTCCTCCTCCAACTGGTTGAGTTGAGAGAAATAGCATTTTCAGGTGTGGGGCTTCAACTGTGGAAAGTCTGGCTTCTTTTTAAAGTAGGACAACCATTTTATTTCAGCTAGCACTTTTTTTTAAGAAACGAGAACCCCCTAGATCAAGGATAAAGAATAAGTGGCCCACTAGATGTTTCTGGAAACTGTTTCCCATCAGCATCAAGCTCCATGGCCAAGTGCTGGGGATTATGTGTCTGCAGTCCAACAACAGCTAGGCCAACGTGTTCCCCAGCCCTGCCCTAGGTAAAAGGTTTTAATCTGATCCTCCTCTTTTCTTCTGATGTTTTCTTGCTACCATAGATTTCTTGTCATTGTGTCTAGAACTTTATTTGAGTTGGTTCTTGTTATATATCTTTATTCCACACACCACCTTGAATGTGCCTTTGGCACAGAAAGGTGGGATATAAATTCCTAAATACAGACATCGAGATAGGCAGATATAGAACCAACTCACCATTTGAGGGCATCTTAAAGTTCAAACATGAGTACCGATGCTTGTTTTTGTCCTGGTTTTTTCTAAATTCTGTTTGGACACCTGGATATTTTTAATTTTATATCAGAGGGGTTAATTGGAGGTTGTGATTCACATCACATAACTCAATATATGGTGAAAAACACAGATCCTTCCTCTGCCTCTAAGTGAGCACGGATGGTTGGTTATTTAATTCACCTCCAAGCAGCTTTTTGACTACTAAAATGGACCCCATGTTTTACTGCACGTACTTCAAATGAGGAAAAAGAAATCTTTAAAAAAATGTTTCTGGCAATGGAGAGAAGCAGCGGAAGGTGAAGAGAGGGCAGAGAACTGTCACCACCACGGCACCTGCGACCAGGGAATACGTGTTAAGTAAGAACGAGTGAAAAATAGGATATTTTCAGACAGGCAGCTAACAAAGGACTTGCTGATTTTCTTGCTTAGTTTCCTATGTGTGTTGTGGGGTGGGGGCATTAAGTTATTTTGCACATGTGTTTCCTTTTAAATTGTAAGGTGCCCCAACCTGCTTGTAAGGTTTAATTTTCATTTCCAAAAAAGGGAATAAATCTAGGCCTCAGGAAAAGAATAGGAGCTGTCTTGGGTCTGCTTGCCCCAGCCAGCAGGAGGTGTTCTTCCCACGCTGTTCCTCGATTCCTGGCTTCCCCTCAGTGTCACAGTCTTTTTTTCCTCTGCTTCCTTCATTCTCTGTGCTGTGTGGCCTGCTGTCCTCTTTTTCTAGCTGTCCGGTGTAAAGGTGAAGAACCATAAGAAGGAAAAGCCCAGGCCTCAAAGTTGGCCATTTGTGGTCACTGCCTGGACAGCATCCTCAACAGGTGCAGATGGTGCCTGGTCACAACCTTGTCCACTAGAGTGGAATGTATTTCTCTTTAAATGAGAGCAGTTATTTCAACATTTTCCTCTGCAACGATGAATTAAAACATGCACACTTCATGCAGTTCTGTGTCTGGGGAGAAGTGCTTCCTCTTTAGCACAAGTGGCCCCCACAAAGTGCAAGGCAACAGCAAGCCGGAGGGAGCAAGTCCCATCCTCCACCAGAGGATTTCTCTTCCTCTAGAACAGTGTCCTCCACTTATCTATCCATCACCCTCTTCCTCTCACTTCACCCATATTAGCAACCCCAGTCCTCCAGCTGGGCATTTGGCAAGGTACCTTTTGAATTCATTACATTATGTACACTATGAAATAATAGCCCAACCCAAGGGTTGTATATTTTAGCTGCTATCTAAGGATAGGACATTAAAAGGGTAATAAAAAAGAGAATAACAGTAATCCTTTAAGCATAGCATATAAAGGTATGCTCAGAACTTAAAGAAATGTAATTCTGCAATTGGATATACTTAGCAGTTTTTAGAGCAAATGAAATGCAGCAAGTGATCATTTTGTAATTTTTATCATTGCCACGAGAAATGCCTTAGCGAGCTTTGCTTTCCAAGGATTCACTGCAACTTGCTAACATAAATGTTAACTTGAAAGTGGCAATTGTATGTAGGATGCTAGGAGGAAAGATTCAGCTAGTGTAACAAAACAATGCACAGCAGGAAAACATCTGTCTGTCCATCTGCCTGCCTGCCTGTCTGTCTAGCTATCATCCATCATCTATCTATCTAATTCTTGCTATTTCTAACCGAGCAACAGACCTCCAGATTGTTTGAAAATACGCTGTATGAGAAATATCATGTGTATAGGGTGGCAGAAGGGAAGAGGGCTTTCTAAGCTTCCTTCCCCACAACAGCCACCCTGCCTTCCAAGGTTTGTCTTAGAGAGGAGGGGGCACTTCTGAAGTGCACGGAGGCTGCAGTGAAGCTGCCTTCTATTGGCAGAAGGACAATAGTTCAATACCTCCCATCCTGCCTTCCTTTATATTGCTGATTTCTGCGACATGCAGAATTTAAAGATGAGCTTAATGGGGGCACTTTTAACATTTCTTAATCCCCTTTTTCAATAACCACATACTTTCCCTACCCCAGTGAAACGGGTCTCCCTGGAAAGGAAATTTCTCCTTTGGAGGACTTTACTTTCTCAGTTTGCACTATGAACACACAATAGTTTCCTTCAGATCATATCCCCGAAGTAGTTCAAAATCTCTTTCCTTTAATGTGTGTGTGCTCGCTTCCATTCCCAAATGCTGATTTTGTCAAAAGAAGAGAGCCATACACTAGCACAATAACTTTCAAAAGACTGTGATAAAATGGCCTGTATGGATGATAGAGTGTGACCCCAGATGCCAACGCTTGCACAACGCGTCTCTTCCCCCGTCTAGTAGACCCCTTTCCATGGAGGATCCTTAGCCATGCAGCTCTGATGGCTTTCGGGTTGTCATGGAATCCATCACATGGCCAGCTTGCAAGGGACCCGCTGTGGCACAGTGTCTGCTCGCTTCCTTGAGTTCCTTTTTAGCCTACTGGAAACTCTGTTTTATAACAGCCAAACCTCAATTAATGGCAAAGCTTTTTTAAAAGTTCCTTTTCTTATGGAGTCTTGCAGAATATCTTTTCCCCGGTGCAAAAGATAAGCAGGTACATACATAAAGATCTTTCATGAATGACTGAGATCTGAAAACAAGTGCCAGGGAGTCCTATAATGAATTGGCCTTTTACAATCAGGTTTGGGGGTGGGTGTTGCCAATCCACCTTTCATTTTGCAGAAAATGCATACAGGAAACTTCCCAGAGAGCTTTGGTTTCCGGGCAGTATGGAAATGAAAATAATCCTCATTATCATTCTCATTTTTCAGAACAATTCCTTCTGGTCATGAGATCTGCACCAAGGGCCCTTTTGTGTGGGTCCAAAGGATGCCCCCCCACCCCACCCACGTATTATGTTGGCTGTGAGGTGCTATGTGCTGCCCTTAGGACCTTTCCCATGCTGATGATGTGCGTGTAACATGTGCAGCCCATTTTCAATCTGTCCCACAATGAAGTTGTCCATGTTTTCCACCCTCCGCGTGTTCTGTGCATATGATAGGTTCAGTACAAAAAGGGTCTCAAGGTGGAGACCAACTTCAGCAAGAACTTACTTTTACACAGCTTTCAACTTGACAATGCTTGATGTGGCTCTCTGAGAATATTATATATTTAGAAGTTTAGAAAGAGATTTCTTCTTTTCTTTTTCTTGGTTAAAAAAGATTTGTACTTAAGAAACATGCCTCATCATACTCAGTGAACTCCTGATCTAAGTCTTAAATGTTTAAAGAAAGGTCAGAAAGGCAGCCTGCTACAAAACTGCAACCCACACCTGACTAATACTAGAGACGGAAATCATGCAGGGAATAATTTGAGTAAGTTTTTGTTCCATTTTAAGATTATATCCTCCTCCACCCTGAATATTTATCACAAAGATTTAGACCTGGAACTTGGAGAGTCTTAAAGCAGAAGGCAAACTTGGGACAGGAAGCGGGAGGTCCTTCGCATTCTTCATAAACTTTGGGCGCATTTCCTCCAAACATGTTTCTCCATTTGTACAACAGAGCAAGGAAGGCCAGAATCCAATTTCAAATCAAATAACCTCCACATCGATGTGCAGGGGAGCTGACAGTGCGCTCTCATCATCTTTGTGCTTTCTGGTGGGTAATGTGCACAATATAACTTAGAGTAGCCATTTGGCAGAAAACTGCTGTAGTCAAATTGAAATAGCCTTTAGTGCCTTGGTTAAAATGGAGAGCTTGTAAGATGTGTTTGTCATGGGAGGGAAAAGAAGAAGCTGAAGCAAAAACAGAAGAAGAAGCAGAAGAAGAGGAAGTGTGTTTGAACCGAGGCTCACATTTTTGTGGCGTGACTGGGAATGGAACAGATGCCAGGGTCTTATTTAAAAATGTTAAGGCACAGCACAACATAGAAGCAACATTTGTTAGGAAACATAAGATCAGATACTGGTGATCAAAGATTTCACTGCTGTAGGTAGCAGCAGCCTATGAGTCACCTACAAATAATTACTTGTTTCCAAAGGAAAACTGGCATCTTTCAAAACTGGACTATTTCCAGTGGTTCTTTTCCTTCTTCGTAACTAAAAGAGGGAGAAATTACCAACATAGGCTTGAAGATGATGTCCAAAGAGTCTGTGCAAAAGGCCATGCAGACAGATATTTTCAGACCTGCGTGCAGACCCTTTGTAACTTTAATGAATATGCATGTGAAACACTTGCTTTGTTGAAGTCCTCCGTATAATTTTACTTTTAACAAAGAAAAATAACACCAGCAGCAGCATAAACGCCAAGTAACATGTTTTTAAAATTCACATGCTGTAATCTCCTAAGACTGTACAACGTCAGAAAGTGGATAAAGAAGGCATATATTTGAACACTAGCGGCCTTAGGGGTGTGCTGCCTGACTCCCCCCCCCCGCCCCCGAGTGTTTTGTGTGGGTGGAGGCTGGAGTAGGAAGAAGTATATTCAGAAGTCTGAGTGGGACAGAGAGGCTTCCTATAAAACTATTAAAAGATTTTAGTTTTAACTGTTCAGAGAGCTTCAGTTATTGGATGGCATGCAAGTCAAATAAAAGTTCCTTAATATTATGGCATTATTGTCATAAAATACAGATCTCCGTGTATTGCATGAAATGTACTTCCCAATATGAAAGCCAGCCTGCAGTTAAAGATGGCAATTGTGGGCTGGGAGATTCAACACGGCTTCAAGGCAGAGTTGCGTGATGCAGTGTATCCCCCAGAGTAGTTGCCCTTTTTGCTTAAAGTGTCCTTCGATGTATTTTGCTCTCATGAATTGCCCCTGCTGGAAAGTCTATTTATCCTCCAAGACGCTAAGCTCGTCCTGGCCTTTTCCATTGCACTCTGCCTCAGAAGACCCTCTGAAATTCTGCCAGTTCTGAATCAACTGGTACAGTAGCTTCTTCCTACATGCTGAATAAACACATGATGCAGGGATGAGATAACATCTGCATGCCCATCCCCAGCCTCTCTTCTTCCTCTGGCCCAGCTCCCCACTTCTAGACATTCCTAAACCTGCAGTAAGTATGTAAAGCCCATTCTTATCTCATGCAAACATGCAAAGATCTAAAGGGCTTTGTGGGGAGCTTCTATGACCTCATAGAGGATCCAGCCAGCACAGGGTCCAGATAGTAGAAGCCTCTTGGCAAAGCCCCTTCAGTGAGTCTTCCTTCTTGCCACCCTTGCCAGCAGCTGCTCTTTTGCACCTCCTCCTGGCTTGCATCAGTGCTCCCACTTGATCCTTTGATGGCAGCCACTGAGCCAATAGGCTGGGTAGCTACTGCTCATCCTTCCTACTGGCCACCACCACTGGGACAGGTGAAAAAGCAGGCTGCAAAGGGGACAAGGAGGGCTCTTGTCAGTGGGCCAAGCTGAGCCCTCAGCAGATGCCTGCCTGTGCCAACTCTTGCACCAGCCCTGATCTGGAAAGGGGCCTTTACTACTGTGAGAACCACCCACTCCCACCAGACCTAAGAACCAGACACAATCCCAGTCCCGCTGAACATGTTCACTCTACACCTGGATGGAACGTTAGAAGAAAGTTTATGAGTCAGCTCCCTCCATGATACAGCCATGGTCTTCTGGCTAGAAATTGTATACCTTGAAGGTCTGAAGGCTTGCTGTGGACTTTCACTAAGGCAGATTTAAAAGCTCTCTTATGTTCTTGTTTAAAAGTAAGAGAAAGTATACGTAGAATCACACAACATAACGATAAGAGGCAAAGCTTCAAGGGACTTCGTAGACATTCAGCTTCACCTAAATAGCAGAGTTTCCCTTCCCTTCCCTTTTCCACTCACTCTTTTTGCATTTTTCAATATTTTGGACATACTTCATAGGTAAACTTTCCCTTTTGTAGATAAGCATACAGTTTTCAGGAGAGGAAAACTTTTACTCTCAAATTGACCCATACTATAGATATTTCATTTTTAAAAAACTGGTGTGATAGACTTCCTCCAAAGAATATAAATCTATTACATTATTATTGGAAGAGAGCAGAGTGCACAACTGTCTGGAATGAGAACAGTGTTACACTTCTTATTGGGAACATCCAAACTTGGTTTTATTGTTTGTACTACCAGAGTAATTTTGGTACTCTGTACTACCCAGCAGTAATTTTCAGAGTTATTGTATTTAGGAATGCCATCTTAATTGCTGCTAAATATGCTTAGAATTCCAGAGCAATCCTATACATGTCTGCTCAGAAATAAATCTCACTGAATTCAATGGATCCCACGCCTGGCAAGTGTATATAGAAACCTTGATGAGGATTTTCAATCTGTTTTAGCACTGAATAAAGTTACAACTTTCCCATGAAAGTTATTTCACGGGAAAACAGCTTTTATAAACTAGATAGATCAAGGAAGTCCAGAGATAGTTCTGCTTTATTTGATTTCCCTTGCATGTCTATGTATTCAGCTAATAATGGAACTGGATTTTAAGTTCATGGCTTTTGTTTTCAAGTTTAGTCTCTACCCAGACATACTAATAACTATGAAATTGTTTCCAGCGGGTTCAGGGGCATTATGTTATACAGTGAGCATAGAGACATTTATTTGACCTTAGCTATTCTCCTTGAAAATATGGTTTCTTTGTTGTTATTTTTTAAAAAAACATTAATGGGCGGAACCATTTTTCATGGCAAAAAATAAGGAGCAAATTTGACCCTTGGATGAGCATGTGCAGTTCACAAAGGGCATGAATGGGACTATTTTTTCTTGTTTGTTTTTTTTTTAAAGACTGTCATTCTACAGTTTAAGAACTTAAAAGTATTTTATTTTGGGAGCCTCATTAAAACATGTTTGAACAATTTCTGTATGCTTCTGTTATCATTTCTCCTAGTTAAACTGTAGATCTGAAACCAAACATGCCTCAGTGAAGCACGAGACATTTTCATTTAAAAACAAGGTTCGGAATTTAACAATGGTGTCTTGCTTTGGGGCAAATGGACAATCTGCTTTCCACAAAGCTCTTTACTAAAGATGCCTGAAAAATAGCTCTATACACACACACACACACACACACAGACGCACACATGCACAAACACATGTGGGCAGCCAGTGCGGAAGCTGCATTCGTTGCTGCAGTGCATAAATTACATTAGAAAAAGGCATCAGTGCTTTAAACATGTGTGATTCGTATACTGGTAGCATTTTAGACAGCAGCCTATATATACATACATGAACGTGCTCGCTCGCACACATGCACACAGAATCAAATCTGTTGTTTCGTACCATATGGCTACAGGGTAGTCAGCCAAGAACATGGCATCTCTGTGAGTGACAGGGTCCATGTTTCCAAGACAGATCCTTAACTTAAGGATTAAAAAGACGATGGGTATATCCATGGGTGATTAGCTTCTTTGGAAAGAGACCAAGTTTCCCATCAATGTTGTGGCAGGAATAGCCTTTGCATGCTACCCCCTTTGGGGCTATGCTTAAAAGCCCCAAAACTATTGGTAAAAGCAATCCCCTTGACGTACTCCCCGCCACAGCCCTTTTCAGGACAAATGCATTTCTGTACTTCATTTAACATGGGGAGTAGCAGCAGCAATAGGCCTGCTTCTCTTCCGGGGCCTGCTGACTTCTCTTCCTATATGACACACGTACCCACAAGTTTTTGTGGCCAGGCTCTTCAGAAACATGCAGGGGTCTCATTGTGAGGTTAAGTCTGAACTAGCTGGTGGCCACATGGGCCAGCCTAACCAAAGCGTGAGTTCTGATCTTGGATGCTGTCCTGATCAGTCTTTCCCATTAAAACTCTGAAAGTCCTTAGATCAATAGTGGAGGAGGAGGGGTTCCTTCTCGCTGTGTCACCATCATTTCTCCCCCTTTGGAACATCTGGTTTGTCAAACAAAAGCAGAAGTTGAGGTGTGGCTGTGTCTCCAGGTGAGGCAGTGGCTGTACTGAACCGATGCCTGCCCGAGGTAATGGGCTGGATGAAGGCCAATAAACTGAGGCTCAGTCCAGATAAGACAGAGGTCCTTTTGGTGCACAGTTCGGATTTCCAGGTAAGTGATTTTGGCCCCGCCATGGATGGGGTTGCACTCCCTCTAAAGGACAGGGTCCACAGCCTGGGAGTGCTCCTCGACCCAGAGCTGTCCCTGGGGGCTCATTTGGCGGTGGTGTCAAGGAGTGCTTTCCTTCAGCTTTGGCTGATCCATCAGCTGTGTCCTTACCTGGATGAGAACTGCTTGGCAATGGTGACAGATGCTCTGGTAACTTCCCGGCTGGATTATTGTAATGCACTCTACATGGGGCTGCTCTTGAAAATGGTACAGATATTTCAATTGGTACAAAATATTGCTGCCAGGTTGCTGACGGGGGCTGGTTGTTACTCTCACATAACACTGGTCCTCTATCAGCTATGCTGGCTCCCAACTGAAGTCTGGGTCCAATTTATGGTGCTGGTTTTGACCTGTAAAGCCCTGAACGGCTTAGGTCCAGAATACCTGAAGGATCGCCTCCTTCCCTATATGCCCTCCCACCCCTTAAGAGCTGAGGCAGACACTCTCCACCAGGAACCCTCCTTGAAGAAGGTGAGGAGAGTGAATACCCAGAGGAGGCCTTTTCCTCAGCGGTGCCCCGACTGTGAAATGCATTCTCCGGAGAGGTTCGCCTGCCACCAACGTTATTTTCCTTTTTCTACCAGGTAAAAACCTTTTTATTCGGCCAGCATTTTAATACTTACATATTTTAACTAAGTTTTTAATGCCCATGCTCAGTCACATTTTATTATACTTGTATTTGTTGTGTGTATTTATTGTTATGTTTAATTATGTTGTAAGCCATCCTGAGATGTTTGTTAAGGACCGGGTAAAAATACTGTAAATAAATAAAATAAATAAATCAGTAAGATGTTGGTCCACGGGACCTCATGGCATCTACATTAACCATAAATGTTCCTTGGTCCTTGCAGCCTGTTCACATCAAACCAACATTCATCCTATCATGTCCATAAGTCTAATCCAGATTTCCATCTTAGGCCCTGTGGTTTCACATTACACCATTTTTCCTCCCCTCACTATTACGTGCCCAATTATTATTAAAATTATTCAGCCTGATTACAGGTTCTGATGAGCGTTTTTGTTTTGTTTTTTTTTACTGTTTTGTAGCACTGTGCATGTCCTGAAAAAGATTTTGAGTAAAGGGCGGAAGGTCAGTGTGGTCCCATTGACCTGCTTCTGCTTAAAGCATAGGGGAATTTCTCCATTGCTATCTCCTTTTACCCCAGAAGGTCTGCTGTACTTCTCAGGGACTTTGGTTGTGATCCTGTAGTGTGAGCTCAGTGAGGCTTCCTTCTGAGTAAACATGTGTAGGATTGCACTGTTACTGATGAGCTACTGCCAGTCACTGCAGGCCAGAGGTGGCTAGCTTAGGACACCCCTCCCCGCCACACACCAGTTGCTTTCGCCTACAACTCACATTAGCTGAAGCCAGCATCACCAGAGATAAGGGACTGTTGGTATTATAGGCAACATCGGAGGGATCACATGTTGCCCTCTCCTCTTGCAGAGGAAATGGGTGAACGATGGCTTGACTTGTTGATGTGGTCTGCAGAATCAGGATAAGCCACTGTGGCTTGTTTTATTAATGTATTTAAGCCATGGTGACGTGTATTGAGCACAGCATGTGCCAGGCATGGTTCTCATAATCACCCCCTGAACATGGCTAGATGGAACAGGATGGATAAATGGGGGGTGGTTTTATCCTCCATCAAGCCATGCCCAGGTGGTAGTTGTGGGAGCAGGGTGGGTTGTGAGAACAGGATGGGTTAATACAGGGTTGTTTTCCCCTGCAACAAGTCATACTTCTTGTGTTCAGATGACACAACAAGCTGCACCTGGCCATTGATTATGGAAACACATGTCTGGCACCCACTACAATTTAAATAAGCCTCTATGGCTGAAACAAGATGGCTTTTTCGATCATGTGAACTGGCCCAGTATATAGTAGATCCCAATGTTTTTCTATTATCTGCCTGGCAGATTTAGTGACATCTAGACCCACATTCTGCTTTATTTAAAAAAGAAATGGCGATATATGATAGCTTCAGCAATTTACTCCTACTTAGTTGTTAACAACAAACATTTAACAAATTGCAGGTCATCTTTAGTCATGGTGTCTTGCTGGCTATGTGGTTCTTGCACTGGAAATCTCCATTTTTAATTTTCATGTTTTCCCCTTCATTTGCAGCAGGAACTGAAGTTAGTCATTCAGTTTATGACATTTTTCTTTCCTGAGTCAAAATTGAACCAATGCCCAGCATTGCTTAAAGGTGTTAATTGCTAGATTGGATATAAAAACTAAGGTTGTGACCCCTTATGGTAATTAAATATCCAATGGCAATGTTCCCAAGAAAAGGAAGCTAACCATGCTTTTTTGGCTCAGTTCGAGAGGCAGGGTTATCTCATCCCATACGGCTTCGCTGAAAATGCTCTATGTTGAAGTGCTTGTGGTGTCATCATGAGATCGTAGAAGATTTGGATGCCTGCTTCCCCACCTCAACATTTATTAAGAGAGGGGCACTTTGGATGGACAATGAGGCCTAGTGGTGGTCACATTGAAACAGGTCTTCATTGCACAGAAACAAGTGCTTACTTTGAAATATCCAGGTGGTGCTTCAGGGCAAGGTCCATCATGGTGAAACTCTACGCACATTCACTCAGAAGCAAGTCTCCAGTGACTGATGGGTCAGAAACCCAACCTGTATATTCCTGATGAGATCGCAACAATTCCACATGTCCAAAGGGTTCCTAATCTACATTTTAACATGTCCTATAATGGCTGCGATTATCAGGTTACATTTCCCACCAGGCTCACCACTTACACGGATGCCTGAACCCAACTCTCTGAAAGCTCCTTCTCTCATTTTTCTCTGGAGAACTTTTGGAATGTTCCAGCTTTCTCCTTATATTACTATTTATTTGTTTACAGTTCTATGCTGCTCTGTACTAAATGGATTCCAAAGTGATGAAGAATAAGAAATAAAAGAACGTATTTAAAACAGGATGTTGGCGAACCGTGGCTGGTCAAACAAGGGAGCTTCCGAAAATAAAGATATTTTCTGCAGGTGCCTTCCTGACCTCCAAAAGGAAAGAGTTTCACAGCAGTGGAGCTACTGCACTGAAGGCTCTTCTTAGGATACACTCTAATCAGGCAGTAAGTCCATGTGGAACCATCAGGAGCACCCACCAATGACCTCAGTGACCAGGAATGTGGGCAGGGGAGGGGAGAGGCTCCCAGGTGTCTTGGCCTCCAGTTCACCCCTACACACAAAGCCCGGCAGCAAAGAGAAAGCAAGCAAAACTCAAGCAGGTGGCCCAATTGCAGCACTTTCGTTCTAGACAGTCTTCCAGAAAGGGACAGCCTGCCAGTATGGAATCCCTATAAACACACAAACGCAGGAACTCAATGAGATCATCTGCGACACTATCGGGAAGTCATCTTCCACTTTCCACATTAGCTCTATGTGTGGAATAATATTGCTTTAACTCTTCAGCATGAAGATGCTGCAGGTCAATCAATGTTAGAAGCTCCACCATGCACCAATGATTTTTGCAGGAAGGATTGTGCACTATTAATATTCAGAGGTGGGACCTCTGCCACAATCAATACGGAAGCTGTCAACTGTGATGCCGCACTCCGTAGTGTAGCTGCCACTTGCAGGTCTCTGCCACACATTAGTCGGTTGGGCATGTTGGACTTAAAGGTGAAGGGGATTGTGACTGTGGCTGGGTCCTTTCCTTACCACACCATTGTATCCATGCCACCGCCCCAGTTCACCTGGCCAGGAAAATAGGTAAGCATAGTTCGATGGCTTAGCAACTGTGGAATATGCCCGTCGCCTGCATATCAGTAAAGGAGGGGAAGAATGTGGGTGAGCTCCAGTGTTAGGAGTAGACCCACTGTAATGAATAAAAACTAAAGTCGTAAAACAGTGCACACAACCCTCTGCCCATGTCAAGAAACCTGACGTATCAGACTCTGTTCCTGGGCCACACGGGCCCATTATCAGTTATTATGAGATGCAGGATTTCATCATCCTTGCACTCAGATAACGAAGAAGTTGCAGCACAGAGTGGCTGCAAATTATGAGGAATTGTGATTTACCTAATTTCCACCTATGCCGACCAATAGCCAAAGCTCTCTGGATAGTTTACAAGACCACAGATAATACAGTAGGAATACAATATACAAATGCAGATAATGGTAAAAAGATGTGAAAATTATACTGCAAAATTAAAAAGCCAGGATTAAAAGCCAGACTAAAAACCAAATTTAAACAAGTACAATAAGTAGCGCAGATAAAGAGGTAAGATTGCCTAATGCACTTGAAAATCAATTCATGGTTGGAGTTGAAACAAAGGTAAAAGGCATGCATTCAACCCCCATCCAAGCTGTTTTCTTTAAAAAGAAGTTACAAATGCACATTTTCAATCCTTCCAAAGGGCGTTTTTAAAAGTAATTAATTAATTAATTAACATAGCCTGGTGAGGCTGAAATGTTTGAGTGAGAAAGCAAAGGGTGCTTCATCTTTCCCCAACTCACTGATTTCCCATGCAAAATACCCTCTTGGGTGCTTTTTTCCTGGGCTGTGTAACATGCCCTGGTAAGCAAGCAGATGGACCTCATGGAACGAAGAGCGAGTGACTTCGGCGGTGGGTGAATTTGCGTAAAAAAGTGAGCAGTGGGGAAAGGGTTAATCTCCCTTCCCACCACAGCACTTCCACTTAAAACCTGAGCCTATAAAGGCTCCTTTTCTTTTAAACAAACATTTAAGCCTGAGCTTTGTTACATTTATCTGTCTGCAGCATCTAGGTTGCCCCTAAGATAATAATAAGAGTGGGTTTAATTCCAACTTTCCAAGTCTTTTCTAAGTGCTTGGCTTGAAATTTTAACCTCAGAACTGCATTAATGTTGGTGGGGAAAGGAACTATATGCAAAGGTCATCGCCATGGTGATTGTTTTCTTATGTTCATATCATACTTTTAACATATGAAACTCTTCTAAATAAGGAAAATAGATCCATAGGAAAACAATGCAGTCATCCTGCTCCCCTTCCACATGAATTATGAAAAGACATCAGATCTGTGTTGCCAATTTCACTGAAGAGAGGCTGGGGTGGGAAAGCGACGGTATTGAACACGGTGTAAAGAGAGGAGTATATAAATATAGATATATGACACTTTTCATGTCCCTACAGCAGAAAAAAACCCCCTCCTTTTACTGGATCCAGTGTAATGTACGGTGGAAAAAAAGCACCAGTGAGGTTTCAAGGTTACATTTTAAATGCATGTTAAAAATGCCATGAAATGTGTTTAAAAGCATCATTATTTATATCAAGTGAAGTAATGATCCAACTAAACGATTTATTGTGCTAGAAAATTAGTGCTTAGGATGGGGCTTCAAAAGCTACACCAACCTAATATCACAAATTCCAACATTATATATGGTATTACATATATGCACCCTAGATTTTTGTTGCAGGTGGTCATTACTGCTATTACTTTTATAGTTTGTTATGTTCCTGTAGGTTTCTTCATTATTAAATTGCTTTGGTTTACAGAGCTAAGAATCATATTTATCCTTGACTTTTAAAAAATCGCCTGCATGTTGGGCCAGCTCCAAGTTTTTGAAGGCCTTTGGCTGGACCTTTCCACAGCCTCGTCACAGCACCCATTGTTCCTTTGCATAATTGTCCTGCATGCTCGCTTGGCAGGCAGCTGGTAAGCAAGCAAGCAAGCAGTGGGGTCCACAGCCCCCACTTCTCACCACAGAGGAAAAGAGTGGGGACAACCCCGGCAGGCTCACCAGCTGGTTCCTGCTGGGTGGGGAGCACCTTGGCAAGTGCCCTCCCATGCCCCCGCCCTGGACCACTGTGTGGCTCTCCTCCCCAGGTCCACACGGATCCCTGTGCTTGTGCCAGGGCCACTGCTCTTGGGACAGGCGGATACAGCTTTTCTCTCCTCCTTCCAACCCAACCGTCAAAGAAGAACCTCGCAGAAGCCGTGTCGTCTGCACAGTGTCTAGGGAAGAATGGGTTGGGCTTGGCCACGGTGGAAAAGCTCTGCTCAGCCACGCGCTTGCCTGGATGCCTTCAGGCAAGCCACACCAAGCAACTTGGCTCCTGAGCTTGTTGGGTGGGCGTGTGGGACAAGGGCTCGGATGCAAAGAGAAGGAGGAGCTGCCACTTTCAGACACACCTTCTCAACACCAGGAAGCTGCAGTTGTAGGTCCCAACACTCTCTGGGCCTTCTTGGTTGGATTGCTTCTTGACTGGCTGAATGTTAATGTTTTTATTATAATGTTGCTAATCTATCTGCATGCTATTGTTGGTCAACCTGAGCAATATTCTTATTGGAAGAATGGGGTATTAGTATTAAAGTATTTTTTAAAAAAAATATGCAGAGGGAGACAGGAAGAGGAAATGGCACCTCCATCTCTTATAAATTCAGCTCGCTTGTTGCAATCTTTGAATTTAAGTCTTTGATATCATATTCCCTCACAACAACATTGTGAGGTAATTTTGGCAAAGCAAGCTCTTTCTTTTTTTAACTGAATGTATGCAGTGCCCATTGATCAAATACCCTCTGTAAATAATAATAATTTCATCTCTGTACCACCCCACAACCAAAAAAAATGAAACAACCATCCAAATAACACTACACTAAAAACATCACAATCACATCATTTAAAACATGAACATATTAAAGTTAATAATCAGCAGGAAGGGGGGGCGGAAGAAATAATTATTTCCCCTTAAATCCTGGCAAGTCATTTTTAAACATAGTTGTTATTTGATAAGAATTTTATTTTTCTTCCATCCTCATCACAACTTTCTATGTCTGTCATGTCTTTTGGGGTGGCCAGAGACATAATTGTTTCCAGATGGAGTGTTGGCTGTTGCAGGGACTTTTTCAGCTGCCGAGTGGGATAAATATACTTAAAATGAATAAATTACCTTTGTGGGGTGTGCAGCGGATGGCTGTGGCCCATATGCAATTGATGGATCAGCCCCTCAGCCTTCTATTTGAAGGCCCTCACATGACATATTTTTGATCCAGAACACCGTTATTGCCCATCAACTGAGGCTTGCCTGGTGCAGATGCCAGCTGTCTGCCAAAAACACCCACCACTCAGAGATTTAAGTGCAGCAATGACAAACCAACCATGATAGCCTGAAATTCAACATGTGGAGGAAAATTCAAAAACTTGCTTGAATTTTGTGCTGGCATTATGGCTTTGCATCCTTTGTTTCCACCCTCATCACTTAAACTATAAGCCACATAAGAGATTTCTAAAAGACTCAGCAGTTTTAAGAAAAGAAATGTGTTTTATTTATTTATTTCTAAATTTGTATGATGCCCACTAATCCAAACAGATTCTCTAGGCATCTTACAGATTATATAAGAACTTCTTACATTTAAAAATGTATGTGTTGGACCATACATTTTATAATATAATATACATTTCATATAATAGTATGAAATGTTATTACTATACTTAGTCATTACTATTACTATTGCAATCACTAAGATAGTTGACAACTAATAAAATGTACATTTGAAAATCAAAGCATACAAGGAAAAGGAAGTGATTGCCAAAATTTGAACTATATCAGAATTATTCCTGTATTAAACTGTATCAAAATTATGATATTAACTATTTAATGTTTTCATTGTATTAGACTATTTTTATTATTTTAATATGTGTGTTATTTTTAAATATTGTTAGCCTTCCATAGACTCCACTGGAGTAGGGGATGGCATATGAATGCAAAAATAGGTAAATAAATAAATAAAATTTCTTTTTTAAACAGAACCATGGCCTATTTCTTATTCATTCCATTTCATGTACAAGCATAAAGTTAAACATGCTGGTCCATTTGCATAGACCCAAGGTGTATCCAGCTGACTAGCAGAGCTGGAAAATGCTCCAGTTCAGAGTAGCATGTCTTTTGTCTGTTTTGGAGCAGCGCAGGCATTTTGAAGATTTTAGATATAACCCAACAATGGACAATGTCTTTTTTTTATTATTTATTTATTTATTTATTTATTTATTTAGCGCAATCTCATCTTCTGAGCCATGGCCATAGCCACTGCCTCCATGCATAACTTTGAATTGCAAACTAAACACCAGCCACTGCACCAGCAGGGCCCACAGTCTTCATGACTGTAAAACTGTTACCCGTTTGAACAGGATAGAGTTGGAGCTATGCAAATTTTCAGGTCCACTAGCTACAGTTGATGGATTATGTCCCTGCTGAGAAGCACATAGAAAGTACGTTTGTCAAGTGACTAAAGTTCCCTCCTCCCCCTGCAAGCAATTAGCTACGATACTTTAACTGATTATGCAATCAATCCAGCATTTTAAAAGTTCAATAGTATAGACTTTCACTATAGCACCTGCAATTTTCCTTCTGTTGATCAAGGGGAGAGTTCTCCTGCCTGTGCACTCAAAACACTCTTTATTCTTGACACCTTTAGGCAGTGTTTAAAAGTCCGCTTCATGTTTTTGTAGAACTTTTCTTCAACCACAATATGGAGTGACACCAATGCAAGTTTTACCTAGGACTGAGTCTCTGACTCTCTCCCTGTGCAAGCCAGAACTGGACACATGGGTGTCTGCAGGAGGTTTCATGATGGTGGAGAAGGTACAGGGCACAGCGGTTTGTGGTTGTGCCACTACAACATTGGTTTCTAACCATTTTTTTATTGGTGCATCCCTTAGCAGCCCATTTCCATAAATTGTACTCTTCATATTAGCAAAATGTTTATAATTGATATAGTTTCTGTTATTTAAAATTTATATTTGCATTTGATTTGTATTTCCCTTCTCAATTTATTAATTTAGTTTATTTTAATTACTATTACTAGTTGCTTAATACTAATAGTAATAATAAGAATAAGAAGCAGCAGCAGCAGCAGCTTATCTTGGCATTCAGCTAAGCATTCTGACACCACATCTTCTTCCAATTTAGATTCAAAGTCTGAAATATCCACCTTGGAATGCTGTATTTTAGGAGAAGTGGCCCAATCCCCATTCTGCTAAGAAAAAGACAGCAAAGAAGAAGGCAATTTAGCCTTCCTCAATGGGGTGCTCTATAGCCACTGGGGCAGCCCATTTACTGGGTAGGTTTCCCTTCCTTCAATACAGATCTATTTCCTTGGCGGCTTCCAGTGTACAGGAGAAACTCAGTGGACAGGATAATTCTTCTATCGGTAATTTGTTTCCATGCTACCCTTGTAGGATCTATGCCAATAGAAACTTAGTAGGCAGGATAACGAGCCTGCATGTATTTATTTATCCTGATAATCCTGTTTTAGGATCTATGCTCTTTAATCTTGGTGTTCATTTCCTGACCTGGTTGTGTTTAAGTGAACAGTGTAATTTCTTTGGATCTCTAGGGACTAAAATACAGAATATGCAAAGACCCAAAAGATTATACTTTTTTCCTGCAAAGCTTTTACCAGTCATGAACAAGCCTAAAGTCAGCAGAGAACTTCAACCAAAGTTCTCCAGTTCTCAGAAGGTTTAAGGCACTTTGCTCTGCAATAGTCCTGGCTCCTTAAATTCTCGGGTGTTGTTGTTAGTCGCAAAGTCATGTCCGACACATCGCGACCCCATGGACAACATTCCCCCAGGCCTTCCTGTCCTCCATCATCCCCCAGAGTCCAGCTAAGCTCACACCGACTGCCCCAGTGACTCCATCCAGCCACCTCATCCTCTGCTGTCCCCTTCTCCTTTTGCCATCTATTGTTCCCAGCATGAGGCTCTTCTCCAGGGAGTCCTTCCTTCTCATTAGATGGCCAAAGCAGTTGAGTTTCATCTTCAGTATCTGGCCTTCTAAAGAGAAATTCTTGGGCACCCCATTGGAAAAGGTTGCTTTCAAAATGTCACTATGCCAGGTAATCTAAACACAGCAGGTCTCACTGACGGGTGTTTCAAATGGCAGCGACAAGAAAAACCAGGGAGAATCTGCTGGGGGTGCACAATCCAAAGAAAATGTACAGTTTATTCGGGCATACAGGAAATGTGTGCGGCATGTAGGTGGCCCCCACAGGGAGTCTGGAGTCTGTACAGCACAATTTTATCACCGATCAGCTACATACTCCGTTTGGAGGGGGGCAGGGTCATGGAGGCAGTTTGTAATAGGTGCATGAGAGTAAAACAATAGGATTGAATGTGATTAAGACAACAGAAGCAAAAAGAAGACACTTCAGGACAGGCAAACATTAGCATGTCTAAGGTGTGCCCCACAGGAAGACCTGTCAGGAAAGACAGACCAGCGTATCTAAGGTGCATGTGGGGAACGAGACTTGCAACACGGATTCCTGATCAGCCTGTCACTGACTCCAGCAAAGAAATCAGCTGGAGTCAGTGACACCAACTTCTGGGGAAGCCCACATGCAAGGGAGCTGGGTGAAGGGCAAGCGCGGTGCTGGCCCCACTGGCTTCACGCCATGGGGGCCAGGAGGACCAGAGAAAGCAGCACACTTTCTTCTTCTCCATGGTTTTTTAGGAGGGGCAGGAGGAACCACCAATGTAGTTTTCTTTTCTAAAAATATCTGTGCTCTTTCACGTATCTTCTCCTAGATGAGCTGAAACACAAGCATATGCAAAAACAGAAGCCCCTGGAAGGGACACTTCCCCTTGCAACTTCTCATGCAATTGCATGGGTGTCATGGGCTGAGTCATTATGCCGTGTTCATTAGTTCGTGCCCCAACTGTGGTAATGCGCTTTGCATAAGTACAGCAACCATGTTCCCTCATCAACGGAGGGAGCTCCAGCGTAGTTCTCCCCTACAATGCGGCTTCTTGTCATTAGCAAGGCACTAACAAAGATTAAAGACCTGAGCAGTGAGCTTTGTGTTCTTTTATTTCTCACTGAGGAGGAAGAAAAGTTGAACAAAATAACTAAATAAGATGAGAAACACAGAGTGGGGTGAGGACGCTTTGATTAGCTAGTTAGGAAAAGTGGAGAGAATTGTATTTGGCATGGGTTTGCTTTCTCTTTTGGTATGAATGAAATACAAATCAAGGAAGAAGCTGTATTTACAGTGACAGAAAGAAGGGGAAAATCTATCAAGGGAAAAAAAATCATGCTAGTGGAAATGTTTTGGCTTTGTGTCACAAGACAAGCTGCTGTTTCCTTCATCCTGAGGAACTGCTCGTAAGCTGGATGAATATATTCCCATTATTGGAACTGTGCACAGCCTAGCCAGCCCTAAATGCCAAGAAATAAGTAAGGGAGAGAGTGAAGCATCAGTGGCAAATTGGAATCTAAGGCCTTTTGTGCTTGTTAAATGGTGGAATGATTATAATTGGAAAAAGTGATGTGCATTAGTTCTGAGTGAATGTACAAGAAATGACAAGCGTGTAACTTAATGATTACTGCACAACACTCAGCACTGCCTTCCAGTCTTGTGCTGAGCGGTTCAGCCCTACAGCAAAGAAAATGGCATACCTTCCACTGCTATTCATGGACATCCTCCACAGGTCACATGGAAATAACCCCGAAGTGATAAGTCTTGGTTTAGGAAGTCTGCTGCTTAAGCTTGTATAAGTCATTGTGACAGAAGGTGGTATGTGTGTGTGTTTTTCTCCACGCCTGCAAAACCATTGTGTCTGTTCGCAGGAACTGGGCAGAGTCTTGTTTTAAATGAAACAATATACTGTATGTTTAATCTCATGGGCAGCGAGGTATCAGAAATGCTGTAGATCATATTTCTATGATTTATTGGTGAGGGCCTTTCCCTCGTGATGTGCTTCCGCTCCCAACCACACACATTTCTGTGCTACATGATCACTCATACAATTGAAAAAGAATAATGCTAGGCAAAGCTTTTCCAATAAATTAACATAAGCCTTTCAGTGTGAGAGTATTAGAAGCACAACACTGGTAAATTACATATGGACGTATTTTATTTTTATCATGTTTTTATATATAGGGGTATTCTGCTCCACCACTCCATGCACAAATACATGCACTTCCTTTATTTGGAAAGCTACGCAGGAAAGCCTTGTGGTATTTTGTGTTTTAAGGCTGAAAGGTGCATTCTTTGTCCAGTCTCGTGGAAAGATGCAGCTATACACTCACATAGTACATAAATCTCATAATCTCCAGAGACAGCTCAGCAGGTGCGGGGTGGGGTGGGGGGATTAGGGTTGTATTTTTGCTTTTTAAACTTTGCAACAGCAGCCTTGCCAGGGTCAGAATTTCACCGAATCTGAATACAGGGAAACCATAATGCTGAACAACCCTGCTTTGCGTGGGGTATTGCTAATCCACCAGTCCAACCAAGCAGCATGAACTGAAGAATTGAAATGTGTCCACAGTTGGTACTTAAGACCCTTGGAGCTTTCTTTGAAACTCTGCCCAAACTATGCCTTTTCTGAACCATGACCTCAATCAGCAGGAGCTGAATTAGTAAGAGAACAATTAATGATTGTGCCAGTAGGTGGCAGACAATGAGCTGTAGAGCAGTAGCCATCAGCCATCCAGGTGCAAATGCCTTGCTCAAGAGAGTCATCCTTGACTTTAACATTCTGCTCAAACCTACAACGCTTGTGAGGACGACTTACCACATTTCATTGAGGCAAACGCATCAAACCAACCAAAACAGGAGCTGAGCTGAGGCAATTCAAATCCATGGGGTAAAATTTGCCCATGCACTACTGCCCTGCATTCTCAAGTATGGGGGTAGGGGGAGGGGAGGGGAGGTTGTGAGAGAGGAGCAAGAGACCAGGAAAAGAAAAGGAAACACGATCATCCATGCACTGTTGGGTAATTTGTCCAGTGCCTTTTGAAGAGCAGTCCATTCAGCCATGACCATTCCATGCCTACAAGCATTTTCGTCTACAACAGTGGTCCCACGAGAGCACTTACAACATCCCCTCCACATAACCTAATATTAAATTTAACACTGCACAAGATGCCTTTCTTGTACAGACCTTAACAGAGAGAAGGTTCTTGGCTACTTTACAGCAGCCACCTTCCGGTCGAACTTGACCAATGAGTGAGGGTAGACGAGATAGGCCCCTGCTTCTGCTGCGGACCTAAATGACACTTTGCCACTTCAGTAACATGTGATCACAGAACCCCAAAATACCTGGAACTTAGGCATGTTTCTGCCCAGACATGAAAATCCAGTTAGGATGCCCTCTTGATGGTGCTGCATATGCCCCGACTTTGTTGCACAGAGACCCTGTTTGTGGCACATTCTGCCCCTTATATAGGGTTGTTACCAGACCTTACTGGCCTTGCCAGACAACTCAAGAACCTCTCCATGTACCCAAACGTTTAATTGATTTTTGTGCACTGTGCAAATGCTTGTTTATCAGCATTACTTTTCTTCCCTGCCTGATTGAGTTTTATTGTTGATGATGCTCTTTATTGGTTGTACCCCACTTTGGGATTATTTTATGAGGCCAATCAGGTAATAAATTTCATAAATGAAGGGATATTTAAGGGCAAAATCTTATGTATTTTTAGATGCAAAAAAAGTCCTGCCACTGCCACTATGCCCCAGCCAGCCATGCTGACCGTGGACTGCTGGAAGGCTGGACTCTTTTCTGTCCAGACATGCAGGGGGTTGTGCCATGAAGAGCAAGGCATTATCCCTCAAATGGCATTAGGCTAAAATCACCACTCTCTCCTTCTTAGCCATATCTTTCCCCCTCATGCATCTTTTGGGTGGCCCTCACTTCCGTTGCAAAACCGTAACACACCTGGGACCACAGGTTGCTGTCACTGAATGGAATCTTACACGGATTGCCTGTCCACCAGAAAAGGCCCGTATCATGCAGCATCTTCACAACAACGAGGCAGCACAAAAGGAATTAGATGGCACCAGGAGAGCTGCTTCAGTCCAGTATTCAGTGGTTTGCTTCACACGTAGTTGCTGCTTAGGATGACACTACTGCCATGCATACCGTGGGCACTGTGGTCTAATCTGCCATGCATCATAGCCTGCTTGCCTTCCAGTGGCTTGTACAAGGCTCCATCTCAGGTTGGGCAAGTGAGTACAAGCTTCACTAGAAGAAGAAACGGCTCTCCTGGATGGGACCCTAGGCAGAAAGTGTCTCTTTCCCTGCTTTTCAGTTCCTGATGTCCTTGAAGCTCTCTGTGATTTAGTACGAAAGAGTCGTTAACAAGAAAAGGACTTTACTTATTTGTTTTCAAGGGGAAGGGGCAGGCTGACATGTGGGGAGGAGAGGATATTGTGAGATCTATCGTAGGGCTAATATCCTGTGTATGGAGACTAATCACCCATTTATAGTTAAAACAAGAGGTGCTAAGGGTAGAGTGAATCATAGTCGAATGATTAGTGATAAAAATCACCTAGGTAATGAAACTGGTATTGAGAAACAGATTTTTAGGCAAAAATGATTATTGCATAAGATTGATTAAATGGATAATTGCAGAACAATGTAACCTTTCCTATAATTATGGGCTTGAAGTTGTTTAAGATCATTTGTCATAATGGTATGATGGTCCCCTATATTGTAAAAAGATTGACCAATGATTAGGAAGATATTTATGGCTTCTTGTAATGTGAGGTACTATCACATCTATACAGCAGAGGTGTAATATATCTTCATCATAAGTTAAAGATAGAAGAAGAATTTGGATCCATAAAATCCATGCAGGTTTCTAATTTAAAAATAAAACAAAGTAGCACCTTGGACCATCGAATATCAACGGTTGCTCTCCATCATATTCACCCAAAGACTGCATAGGGCATTCACTGGGTTAGACTTCCTTCTGATGGCTGGCACAACAAGCAGGTGAATTGAACATGGTTATGTGGGACTTTCTTGTCAAGGGCATAGTAGAAAGCCACAAAGCACATACAAGTTGAGAACAAAAATGGTTTGGGTTGGTGACATGTAAGAAGATGGCACGCCTTTAGGCTGTTTTTAAAACTGTGCATTTGTCCTTCTTTTCAATACAGGCATATCCTGGGTTACGAACAAGTTCTCATCTTTTAAAAAAACAGAAACTCATTTTTAAGTCAAATTTTTATGTTAGTTGGATCATGTGGAGTCGACTCTCCACAGTCACGGTGGTTGGGGTGTAGGACCCCTGTAAAAGTGGGATAACTGCAAATATCTCTAGCCCCCGCCCAAACTCAGCAGCACCTCCTCTTTCCAGCAAGGAAATGCCAGCGGGATTTCCACTCCAGGTGGGTGGGGCAGGAAGGTATGCTTTTGAGACCTCCCTCTCTACCCTTTTGCTTCCTCTCTCTCTATGGTGATGCTTTAGAGGCCTCCCTCTCTACCCTTTCACTTCCTCTGTCTCTATGGTGGTGATGATTTTCAGCCATATTTTTTAAAAAAATTAATAGCCTGTATGGCAGTTCATTTGTGAGTATGAGTTGTTCTTAACCTGGACATTTGTAACTCAGGAACTGCCTGTATATCCTGCTCTGGACTTCCCTGACGAGTGCAGAAGGATATTAGAGAAAATTCCCCACACTCATACTTTCCTCAATCTTACCGCTACAATTATATGTAGCCATAACAGGGGAGCAGGCATTTTCTAAGCTGTGAATATATGGATAAAAAGCATACCCTTCTCCAGATAGACTCCTCCCTATGTCAGCCAGGAACCCAGGCCTCTCCTGTTACAATGTGTTATTAAGTGCACCTAGAGCCTAATTATTTCTCTGTTCCTGTTCATGTCCTCCTTGTTCAGGACTTCTTATCTGGCTCCTTTATCATCCTCATAGTAAAGAGGCTTGAGGATTTTGCTCTACATTTTGTCAGGAACCAACATGATTCACAAATTCTAAGGTAAGGTGCAGATCGGAATGCGGTCATCCTTCCAATTTTATGCTTCAGCTTTTGAGATACAGCTTGTAGCCTGAAAAATCCCCCAAGTTCTTGTAAAGATACCTATATAAACATGTGTAAAAAGGTATATTTTACAGTAAAATGCATATAAAATGCACATTTTACAATTAAGGCAAGTTTTACATTTAAATACGTACAGTGGAAATAAGAACAAACCTGCAGATTAATGCAGAAATGGGGCAAAAGGGGACACATGTGAAACTGACGTAGTCATAGGTAGATGGAGATATTCAAGCTTGCAGGGAGAAGTAGTTCCATTTCTAAGTAAACATACAGACTCATACTAATTATTTTGCATTGCCCATAATGGGAAATGATGTGAAATACATGCTTTGTTCCAAATGGCTACGAATTCATTCTACAAAGTCCTTGAATTTTATTCCTTATTATAATTTCACCTAATTATAGAACAGATCTTTATTTAGAAAAAAAAGATATTTAAAATATCACTCAGATAGCTTAATAAATGACAGGTCGCCTAACTTACAAATGTATAAATCTCTGTCTTTTAAGAGAACATTTTTGTATTGAACAAACATTGCATCATATTGGTATTTTTAAAAATATACTAATTTATCCTTTTGCAGGAACCAGATAAGAATGACAGCCATTTTTCTTAGGTGATGCTGGATATTAACTCTTTGTTTTCTGCCACATTTCAATCCAGACTAACCTTGGTGAAACAATTTGCAGCGCTTTGTTCAAACCACAGGCAAGCCAAGCACAGAGCCAGTTTGAATCTTATGCTAAAGCCGATTTCTAGTAGTGGGAACTTTTAATTGGATTCTTTAGTCAGTGAGGTGCCAAGGCAACAAGACAATTTCAGGCAAAGTAGTGAGTTTTTAGTGAGGCCTGTTGGCTGTTATTTCCATACACAAATTGGAGCAGTGAAGGGAGGAAATGGCAGGAAAGCCATTTTGTTAGCAAAGTCACTTGTTCCCCTTGATACAATCCAAGTTATAAGCCAGAATCCTAAATAATAGGTATGTTGTTCACTTCTGATCATATGCACCTTAAAAATAGTTTCTTGAACATGGAGAACTGAGTGATTTAACTTTCATTTTGCCATTGTCAAAAATGTTTCCAAGTGCTTCTTCGTATGGACTGCAGAAAGTATTTCAAAAGAATATGGGTTGCGTGTCTGATTTTCCTGGATCTCTACTGAAGATGTGTGCACAGAGACCAGTACAGGAATGCTGGAATAAAGCATTAGAGAACAAACATATGTTGGCCTGTTTAAGCTAAAGGATGTGAAAACAAAAAGGTTGCATCCTGCTTCAGTCATTTAGGGATTTTTTGAAAGCATCTGTTGTTTGCATGGAGGGTTTCTCTGCTCTTCTGCGTAGCAATGTAAGAAAAGTCAAGCAAGGATAGGTTCAGAGTAGCTCCTGATATCAGGATCAGCAAGATTTATATTCTAAGCAGTGGGATAACACAGCTTCCCCTTTCTTTCATTCATTTTAGAATCTTTATAAAGTAAGAGTTGTTTGGGTTTATGTTGTGGAGATAATGGAGTCTTGGTTAGTTGAACTCCATCTTTGCTGTGTTCCTGGTCTCAGAATTTACTTTCCTGTAGCCTAAATATCTCTATTGTTTTAATGGCATTATGTATTCTGAGCTTGTGTGACTTGAAAGCATCTGTGCCACTCAAAGGTTTGTTTGTCTTTTTTAAATCACATTTTTAAGAAGTTGAGTATCCCCTTTCAATGGCACAACACAAAGAAAAATTTGAGATATGGTTGTTTAGGATTGAGGTTTTGTTTGTTGCTTTTGTTTTGTTTTTACTTTCTTGGAGAACACTACAGCAATTCTAAAGAAATTTATATTTGTACCTGGCATGAGCTGTTTTACTTACTGGTTCTTAGATGCACTCTCAAGGCCTCCATACAGGTAAAAACAATAACCCAAAGAACACACAGAAGCATCCTCAGTCCTTCAAGATGATGAGAATCTCTTGCATTTTCTCTGTTCGTTGTAAAGTGCAGGGAAACCCTTTTGCTTTTTGAACATAACATGTGACGGACACAATCATAAGCATATTTATACAGAAAAAGCCCTTTGTGTCACCATTGCTGGCTGGAAAATTCTAGTGGCTGTAGGAGTTATTTCTGTCTAAACATGCAGTGTTTCTAAAGGTAGTGTTAATCAAGACATCCCAGTTTAACTTTTGGATTTCATGGATTTCAGAAGATTTCCATCCATTTTTTGGAAATGTAATAGTTACAGAGAAGATAGTCTGAAGAGCTGGGATAACCAAATAAGGATCAGGGTGCGCTGAGATAACAAAGCTGAGATCATGGGTTGTGGACCTCTGCCTTAAAACCACCTTTGGCTACCCTGAAAAAAAGTTGAAATGTAGCTTTCCTGCATCTGTGTTGTGCACGTGTCATCAGAAAGGTATACGAGTGATGCTAACTTAGGCAGAGCGCCGTTTGGCTTTGCCAAGCCCTCTCTTAGCATTGCACACAGTTTGCTCTGAATAAACCTTTCCAACTTCTTATTAGAAGTGCTTTCTGGATTCACTTGTCACTTTATTGTTATGGTGACAAGAAGCATTGCTAGAACATGGTGCCTAGTTTCCTGTAAAAAAGAGCCTTAAGAACAACACAATGCATAATTCTCTGCACTTGCTGGATGTTCTTTTGGTCCAGGGTTCCTCCCCTTGAAGAAATCAGGAGTAACCCTCAGACATCTAAGTTCTCCTTTGCCTCCCCCTAATCCTGCCCCTGGAAAAATGTCCAAGATTAGTACAAATGCATGAGAACTTCATTCCTGTTTGCAGATCACTTGAAAAGGAACCCCTCCCGGCTCCAGGTAAGAACATGAGCAGGAATACAATTCTTGGAAAATGTTTGCCATTTCCCAGACTGTGTGTGGATACCTCTGAAAATGTGCGTACGTACATTTCTGCACATTTCCCCATAAAAATACCTCGGTGGGGGGAGGATGCTTTTGTTTAGGAACACAAAGGAAGCAAACCAAGTTTTGTTTCCATTTTTGTTTTTGTTTTAAAGAAAATGGTCCACAATCAACAATATTCTTCCAAGAAAGAAAACTGCAAAACTCCAGGATAGATGCAAAGGGGAAAGTTTGCATTTGAGAATGCCATTTTTGAAAGTGCACAACCAAATGTATATTGACACCCTGCTGGCTTAAGTATATAGCCCTAAGTAGGTTTCACATGTGAGCTACAAATCTTGATTTGAGTTTTGTTTAAATTCAGCATTTCTAACCATCTTCATAGACCCATTTGGTGGTGGAATGTTTGGGATGGAATATATTCTGGCATCTATGTATGTCCTACTTTCACTTAGTGTTCACATGTGACATGTAGTCTGCAGTCTTCTATTAGGCTTCCAAAAATCCTTATAGCTGGCTTCTTAGATCTGCCACGCTGACCTTTTCTAGATCACTTTGCAACCCTGATCTTCATTCCACCATTATTTTACCTCCAATTAGAATATTATCAAATGTTCAGCATTCACCCCAAGAAGGTTTTCCTGGCACCTGTCTTACTCCCTTTTGGATGCTTTGCAAAGATCTAGTTATTTTTTCAAGCTTTTGAGTCTTTTTTAGCCTTGTGGACTACTTTATGCTGGTTTTGTGATCTCGTGACCTTGCACCACATTACATTGTGTTAATGTTTTAACTGTTAAGAGAGCGATCCTACAGCTCCCAGACAACCTTGGAGTGGCCACGGGATGCGATGGATTCTCCTTTGAGGTCATACACAGAGCTGCAACCTCAGAGGGGGGACTCCAAGGAAGGCTGCCCCCTCACCACACACACCACTTCTGAAATGCTGGGGAAGCTCTGTGGGGCAGTTCTCCTGAAGCCTGAAAAGTTTGGTGGGCAGGGCAGAGAAGGAACAAGGATCTGCTGAATCCACAAGTCTCTCAGCTTCCAGGTAAGATAAAATTAGAGAAGATCATAGGGCTGTGTAAGGTGAAATGCAATTTGGGAGGAATGAGGAGCAAAAAAAAAAATCCTCTGACATTCCTTCTTTCCTTCTACACCACCTTGCTCTCTTGAGCGGAATTTAGGGAGGAGGGAGAGATCTGAGATCAAAGTTTTCCTTCTAACAGCTGCTGATCCAATAGAACTGCATCCTCACTCTCGCTTGCAAACTGACCTCTCCCTGTGTGTGTACACATACATGTCTAGGATATTTTGGTCATGGAAGGCTTTCATAAATCTGTCCCACTTTTCTTTAAAAATATCATGTGTATTGCCAGCTAAGGCCAAATAGGAATTCCATCTTCAAATATAACGTTACATCCAAATATTAATGGAAACCTAGTGTAACTTAATACATACTTACCAGTAGCAATTAATGTCTCTATCCATCCCCTCTCTTCTGTACGACTACCCATCTTAATTTTCTTCCTATCATAACTCCTAATTCCTAATAAAATGCCCTAAGTAAATACATATATTAATGGTGGGCAGTATATATTAAAAATTCATTCATACACTGACACTGAATGTCATCTCTTCAGTATGCCAGTCATCAAGTAGCTTTATCTTAACAGAGGGTCTTTCATTACATCACCATTTAGTAGCAAGAAGTATTTTGGCAGCTGTCAATAAATTCCAAACGATTTCTTTGCACATCTTTTAATATACTTTAATAACCCAATCAATGGTTCACACATACATTTATAGCCAAGCATTAAACTAATTGTATCTCTAACCTGCTTCCAAAATGTGGCTATTTCAGGGCACAACAACAAAAATGCCTCAAATCAGCATTATTCCATCCCATTCTTACACATTCTTTTAAATCAAGCTGGTACTAAATATCATTGCTTAAAAAAATCTTATAATCATGTTTTCTCATGTTTACAGTGAAGATAAATTAGGCTTGGTTTCACTTAATGTTCTTTCTAAGATTTTTCCTATTTTAACTTAAATATATTATGTAGATAAATGTATTATCATCCACTTGCAAAAACTACCGTATATCTGAGAAACCAGTCTGCCTATCATCAGTTGTATATACTAATTTTTTAATGCAGTTGATTTTGCCTTTATTTTCCTTCATTAATATTTCTAGTCACCAGACCTGATATTTGTGCATATTTACATATGCAAACCAAAATGGCAGATCACCTCCAATTTTGGGGGCATGCATGCAACACATGATCCCACCCAGCAATGAAGTTGGTGGGTCCTTCTTCCAACCTGTATTGCTTCCTTGCTGTGCCATCCAGCTGAATTATTCTGAGTGGTTCAGCGTCTCCTGCCTTCTGATTTGCCAGGTGAGACTCCAGAATCCTTAGCGACTTGCTGTGATGAATTTATTATACGCTTTGAGGAAAAAACCACTCAGATCCACTGTGAGTTGGATTCCACAACTGTTCCAGTTCCGTCTAGGAATTTATTGTCTTCTTGCCCCATTTTGATGGATGACTTTCAGTCACTGCAGCCCAAGGATATGGATAAGATGCTTGACTCTGTTTGTCCTACCACTTGATCCTTGTCCCTCATGGAATATTGGGAAATCTAAAGAGAGGGTTCACCCCTGGGTCTAGGAGGCTGTTAAGAGAGAGGGGATATTATCAGCCTCCTTAAAGGAGGTTGTGATAAGAACTCTCTTTTAAAAGCTGAACCTGGATCTAGGAATTGTTGCCAACTACCAGGTGGCAGCAAACTTTCCCTTTTTGTGTAAGGTATTGGAATGAGTAGTGACCGGACAGCTCTGGGCACCCTTGGCAGAAGTGGATTATCTGGACCCATTTCAATTGGGTTTCAGGCCAGGGTTCAGGATCGAGACCTCTTGGTCGCTCTGTACAATGACATCTGTCAAGAGAGGAATGGGGAAGTGCGACACTGTTGATTCTTCTAGACTTCTCAGTGGCTTTTGACACCATTCACCATGGTGTCCTTCTGGAAAGGCTGGCCACGTTGGGGGTTGGAGAAACGGCTTTGCAGTGGTTCCACTACTACCTGGCTGACCATGTCCAGAAGGTGGTGCTGGGGGTAGTTGCTCTACCTCATGACAGTTACGCCATGGGGTTCCAAGGGCTTTATACTGTCCCCCATGCTCTTTCACATGTTCATGAAACCGCTAGGAGAGCTCATCAGGAGGTTTGGGTTGAGGCATCAGCAGTATGTTGATGGCACTCAGCTCTACCTCTCATTAACCTTGGTTCCGGTCAAGACAATCTCCACGCTGAACCAGTGTCTGACTTTGATAATGGACTGGATAAGGGCCAACAAGCCGAAGCCCAGCCCAGGCAAGATGGAAGTTCTGTTGGTTAATGCTCTGTCTGATGCATTAGATGTCCATTGTCCTGCCATGGATGGAGTGGCACTTCCTCTAAAGCAGGAGTACTGATCGGTGGCCTGTTAGGAACCGAGCTGCACAGCAGGAGGTGAGCAGCGGGAGCGAAGCGTCACGTGTATTTGCAGCCGCTCCCCAGCGCGAGCATCACCGCCTGAGCGCCACCTCAGTTCATCAGGCATTGGATTCTCATAGGAGCGCAAACCTGACTGAAAACTGCGCATGCAAAGGACCTCGGTTGTGCGCTCCTTGTGAGGATCTAATGCTTGATGATCTGAGCTGGTAACGCTCACACTGGGGAGCAGCTGCAAATACACATGATCATTTGGGGCCCTATTCAAACAGCTGTCTTCATAAATAATAAACCAAAATTATATAGTTTCTGCCTCATTTTCTTATGAAAGACTTTAGCTGCTGATTTTAACTCAAAGACAGCCGGTAAAAGCACCCTCTCTCTCTGCAGGAGCATAGAAAGGTTGCTCATCTAGTGAATTTACCAGACATCCAGTTGATATGTCTGGAGTTGGGAAATATTTAGCTGTGAACTTGGCATCAAATATCGCTTCCCTGGTGGGCAAAGGAAAGTGTTTCTTTGCATATGCATATTCAACTGCTTTGCAACAAGACACAATTAAGCTTCCTGCCTTTCTGTTCTTTCTAAAGAGGGCCGGCATTCTTCCGGTCCTTTCTTCCAAGGACACCAACTACTTCTTTGATCTTTGTTTTCTACCAACACACATGGCAAGCCAATGAGATTTTGGAGAGCTCCATCTTGTACTACAAGACTGCTTGGCACACACCTTCAGATGCATCTCAATATTGTCCTTCAGTTTGGATCTGCCGTGGGGCTAGTTAAATTACACTGAGTTGTTTCCAAGCCTGGAACTGATAGTCCTCCCTGCCTCTCCAGGAATAAACATACTACAATAATAAATGCAGTGCCTGACAATTGGCTCATCTTTCATGACATCCAAAATGAGTTCCCTCAGGCTGCTGCTTTATTCCGTGGTGATCAGAGCTCAGGTATCTCTAAAGTAAAGAACCCTCTAGCAGAAGTATCTGAAGTACTAACGAGGATCGATATGACATGGCGTTTATGCCAAGCCTTTTTTCCTCCTGTGTGCAGCCCAAGGCTGCTTACATAGTGCCATTTTATCCTCACAACCACCCTGAGAGGTAGGTTAGGCTGAAAGGGATAGAGAGGTCCAACATCACCCTGGGAGCTCCACAGTCAAGTGGGGATGGGGGCCTGTATCAGCCAGATTCCCTGTCCAACTCTCTCAAAACCCCACACCACACTGGCTGTGTAACTAAATCTGTCCACTGAGCATTCTCGCAATGTTGTTCTACATTAAAATGAGGATGTCCCCCAACAAAGATATGTTCACCTATCAGAGGCTGGACGATGGCAGGCAGTGATGAGGACAGATCTGGTCGTTTCTTCCTGGCACTAAACCAGGAAGAGACTGCTACGGAGATATCAATTTGAAATGATTTGCAGATGCTTTGGGGAAGAAAACTTTATTTTGCTTTATTCTTTTCAGCATCAGGTGAAGACCTTTATATTTTCTCAATATTTTAACAGTTAATTGGTTTTTATCCTTGTTTTTATCATCATTTATTGGATGCAGTGTGCTGTGTGTTGCTTGTTGTATATGGTTGCTTTGATTTTTGGTTTATTGATTTTTGTAAGCCATCCAGAGACTTTTAGTATTGGGACAGCCTATAAAAACTTTAAATAAATAAATAAGAAAAAAGTCATTCAGCTTTTACCATCAGTGGTCTTCTCTAACCTTCTCTACAGAACCCCAAAAAGTTGTTTGTTTCATTGCCTTCATAGCATGCTAGTTCTTCTTGGTGTTTCCATGAAGTTTCTTGGTGGTTGTGTTCCAAATGGCTTCTTTATAGAGGATTCTTGCGCTTCATTTTCAGCAGGGCTGTTTTGTGAAGCAGCGGCTTTAGGATTGCAGCTGCTGGCTACCACAGAGATCTACACACACACACACACACACACACATCAGATGCTGAAAAGAGTTTTAGGCCACTCATGAAAGATAAAGGAAATTTAGCTGCTCAGGCAGGATAAATCCATGTATTATTCACAAGCAATTCCAGCTACATTCTGTGTGTGAAAGTAAAACGTGACCAATGCAATTAGAAGTGACAAAAATGGCAAAGTCTCTCTGGAGAATATGGACACGCTCCCTGTCCGTATGGGATTCCTCTGCCATAGCTAGCCCTGTTTCTCCAGTATTTGGCAACACCTATCAAAAAAAAAAAAAAAAAAAGCATTTGCAGTCAAGATGTTGCAGATGCACAACAGCCTGACGTTCAGGAGAATGGAACACAATCCTCTGACAAGCAGAGAGCTCTTTGCACAACAGGCCTCCTGATTTGGGGTGCTTAGATGTATTTAGGATTTTTTTAAATAAAGATTATCCAGTATATTCAAAAGCTCCGATTATCAGCCAGGATGTGATAGCATATACAATATTTGAAAGTCTTTGCCCAGCTGAAGAAAACCGAACCACTTCGGCTCCATAGCATTTCCAATTATTTGGAGACTCAGATTTTGTGAAGAGCAAATGAATTGGTTCTCCTTGAATGGTATGATTTAGAGCATCTCTTGGATTAAGTTAAAGCAGCGGATCAGCGTGACTGCTGTAAACATGGATTTCTAAATGTCTGGAACAAGGTATTTCCCGATCCCTCACTGACTTCTATCTAAAAATGTGGAGAAGATTGACAAACAGCAGGAAAAATAAAAGCCAGAGTTTAGGAGACTAGAGAGAAATCTTAGTAGCTGCAATAGGCTAGCCAACCTGGAAATTCAGTTAAAACCCATGTCTTTGGTAGGGCAGCAGAGAAACGTGAACAGAAAATTGCTGGAAGAAGCATCCATAAACCACAGAAAGCATAACTCGTCTTAGAAGAGCAGGCAGCATTTTCTGAAACCAACTTAAAATAGAAGCACAATTACAGAGGAGGCTCAAGTCTTCAAAACTGTGAGATACTGGGGTCTTTGATCTGACCTGGCATAACTTGCAAGCACATAATTATCTTTAAGTATGTAGTGTGCAGTGTTCTTGACTGAAGCCACATGGATATTACGGTGCTTTACAGGAAGACCTCTAGCTCAGAGGCAGAGCACATGCTTTGCATGCAGAAGGTCCCCGGTTCGATTCTCAGACAAGGAAGATTTATGCTTGAAATCCTGGAGAGCATTGCCATCAGTGTCAACAATACTGAGCCAGAGGGACAACTGTCTGGGCAACTTTCAGTGTTCAGTGATGCCACTGGGGCGGGCGGGCAGGTGGGTGAGGAGAGATCTAGGGATGCAGAAGAAATTTGGAATGGGGAGGGGAATCAGAAATAACCTCTTCTAGTTTGTAACTTCCCAAGCCATCACAAGGTGATTCCAACACCCCTCTGAAATTCATCTCAGTGATCACCACAGCTCTTCTCTCCAGGGACTTCCTTCTCCTTCTCTTCCTTTCTCTCTTTTACAAACTTGCTGAATGGCCACAACCACTTTCCCCATTCTCCCTCTCCCTCCCCCTCCCTTCCCCCTTCTTCTCTTCACTGTGCCATACAAAACCCAAACCAAACCACATCATTAGAGGAAAAAAAATAAAAAACTAAAACAGTATGATTTTGAATAAAATTTGGGAAAATCTGTAACTATTTATATATTATATTTCTCCAGGTATTGATATATAACAGAGTACATTACTGCTATTAAAAATAAGTCTTCAGCAGAGACACCCCAAATAGGCATACATGCATCCATTTGCAGGCGAAGATCCATGACCCCTTGCAAAATAAATAATAATGACGTACTTCATTGATTGGGCAAAATGGGGTGCTCTAGTTCATTATTCGATTCCTGGTTGAATCCCTGCGCAATAATAGATATTTATATCCATGAATTGTAGTCTGATATCACTGTTCAGCCTCAATCGATACTTCCAAGAAGCTGTAAAAGCAGCAGGGCCAAACCTGGATTTCAACAACCTAACAGAACAGAAGCAGCAGCAGCAGCAGCAGCAGATGAGGAAGGCCAACTACAAGATGGATGGAATCCATGACGGAAGGCCCTGGCTCAGGTTTACAAGAGCTGAGCAGGGCTGTCAAGGGCAGGCCATTCTGGAGGGGTTTCATTCCTTGGGTCACTGTAGGTCAGAGATGACTTGACGGCGTGTAACAACATTAAAAAAGCAGCCGCCGCCAAAAGGAAGCTGCAACCGTCCTAGAATCTCCGCTTCACACATACATGAAACACTCTGCTATTTCATACAGGAGGGTACAGTTGTGCCGTTACAGCTGCACTGTCAGCATCTCTTATCCTCCAGTTTCTGCTTGTGCATCCTTGAAAGAGACGACGAAGCTTCAAACTTGCAGTAGGAACTGCTCATAGAAATGTCTCCTCTGCTATTTAATAGCAATAACAGAAGCAAAGGAAGCAACAGAATCAAGGGAATTAGAGGAAATGCTCATTAAAACAAATTTAAAAGGTCTAATGATTAAAATATTGATTAATTAGCCAAACATTGATTAACAGTCACACATTATCAACTACAAAGGTTCTAATTACTGCACCATTATTCCAAAGATTGACCTGTTCTCTCTTGTCAGTTAGGATGAAGAACAATTTTTATTAAGTGGGTAATTTGGATTTTTGACCTGTAAAATTTTAATAGGGAGTGCAGAGAGGGTGTCATGTGTGGTTTGGCATTTTAGTCATCAAGGGACCGATAGTTACTGTCTCTACTTAACCAAAGGCACAGGAGTGCAAAAGGGATGTGAATACTTAGGGATTAAAGCCCTAACAGCTTCATAATCAGAAAAATATGGAGATGTATTTGCCGTTTAAAAAAAAAAGTCTCTCCTTAGGAACCACGAGCAGTTCAATTATAACAGCTCGCTAGTAAGACATGAGTCCATGATCCTGGCAACGTAGGTTTGTTTGGATGACAGAACATGTAACATTTAAACATTAAACTTCTACTCTTCTTGCAAAGAGGAAGCGTAGTTGGTTTCAGTGTCTGGTCCTACTGAGTGTTGCTTCTGGAATAATAGCATAAACTCTGGAGAAACCAGCATTTCTAAAATAATGTTTCCCATAGCAATAGATTAATCGTACCAAAAGGCAGGCACACCGTTTAAACCTTTTAAGGGGAGAGATTTATGGGTGCCCTGCCTAAGACTATCTTGCTGATTTCTATAACTGTCTATTTAAATCTGTTGATGTAGCATTTAAACCTTGCCTCACAAAGGAAGAGAGGGTAATACACACCCAGGGTTACGCTCTCCATATAACTGTCTGAAAAGTGATGGTCTGGATTTACTCTTGATGAGATCAGCTCTCTGGCCAGCACTCAGATTTATGGGATGGGTGCAAATGAACACGGGGGAGAAGAGGGACCTTTTTGATCGCACATATGCTTGTCAGGCAAAACCTACTCAAAACCGTCTTCTGCCAAACAAGGAACGGCAAGTGAGTTGCTCACAATCAGATGGAAAATGACATCAAGAGGGCAGTGGAGAAATGAGGCATTCTACTGGCAAAGATCAAAAGCTGAAGCCAGGAACAGGCCAGGGAGGAAGGGGTGGTGCCGAAGGACCGCCACAGGGGAGAGTTTTCTTCAGGCTCAGCTTCAAGGCCCTGCAGATATGCCAGAATACGACACAGCTCTGCGACAGCAGCGAAACAGCTGGTACTGTGACAAGTTCCAAGATTTCCTGCACAGTCGCTGCTTGCAAGCAGAGATGAAGTTACTCTTTGACATGGAGAGCAGCTGTAGCGAACAGTTCCAATGCCGGCAGAAACAGCCAAGACCACAGCCTGCGAAATGTGCTTGGCCTTTTCTAGCTGTGCTGTTCCTTACAAGCAAAAGCCATTACCTTTTCATTGCGGCAAAGTGTGTGTGCGTGCTTGTGTGCATTTTGGGGTGGGGGGCAGATCATCTTCTTTCTACATGGATTTGTTTTTTCCAATCCAAGAGAAAATAAAGTCTTCCATTAAAGATGACTAGAACGTTTCAAGTTACAAATGCAAACGGGTCACTTTCAGAGTAGACGTACACAAAGGTAAGTGTTGGCCAGCAATAATTACATGGCATTGGTGCAAGAGGGTGCCAGGTGCAGGTGATACAATCTGCACTTCATCCCATACCTGAGTTTTTGAACTGACAGGCTTGGGGATGTCCAGCCTGTTCTGGATGGGGCTACACCCTCCTTGGAGGGGCAAGTTCACAGCTTGGAGGTTCTCCTTGATCCATCTTGGTCACTTGAGGCCCAGTGGTACAGACTGCCTCCCATCACTTTGGGCTGGACAGGGAGAGGTTGGCTTCAGTGATCTATGCTCTGGGGATCTCTAAACAAGATTACAGTAATATGCTTTATATGGGCTGCACTTAAAGACAGTTCAGAAGCTGCAGCTTGTGCAAAATGTGGCAGACAGATTAATAATCAGGACCAGGTGGTCTGAACATGTAACACCAGTTCTAGCCCACTGGCATTGGCTGCCCACATGCACCCAACTGAAGGTGCTGGTTTTAACCTATTATATAGCCCTATGCAGCTCGAGATGGCAGTACTTGATAGAAAACATCTCCCAAAAGCAATGTACCCACACACTGAACTCCACATCTGCGGCCTTTCTCAGTGCCACCTCCAAGGGTGGCTTGGTGGTGGCAACAAGGAGCAGGGGGTTCTCTGTGATAGGCCCCGAATTATGGAATGTTCTCCCCATTGAGGCACGCCTGGTGCTGACCTTGCTATCTTTTTAGAGACAGGGTAAGACCACCCTCTTTTACCAAGGTGTTTTCCAATGTTTTAAATGTTTAATATAAGTTTATGATGTTTTACTCTTCTATTTTTATATTTGCATTTCATTGCATTTATTAACTGCTGTGCACTATTCAAAGAGCTTCTGCTATTAGATGGGACAGAAATAAAATGAACAACAACAACTTCACACGTTTCATCTCTTTAAGCCTGGCTTGCACCAGGCAGCCCTCCAGATAGAGGACACCCTCAAACTGAGGCCTAAAGATGGACACATTGCCACCTGAAAAGGTGCTGTGGCCCTTCAGCTGGAGGCTCTAGCTCGGTGCGCTTCTTACAATATGTCCTTTGGTAACCCGGCGAGGAAGGGATGCATAACAATATTACATCAGTTTGGGAATTTTTTACGTCATGGGAGCACTGATGGCTAACTCCCCAGCCATCGACACATGCACGAGACTTATCCGTGTGTCTGGATGCACAAATAACTCCAGATCAGAGCAAGAGCACCGCACAGGATGCAATTAAAGCCATGCTATTGGTGATTTTTCAGACTTAGAGTAATGAGAAATCCTGGGCTCAACTTTCCTTATTGGGGCTTTTCCCTACCCACCCACACAGGCGTTCCCTCCTGCCCACGACTGTCCCACGTCACACAGCCTCTCAGTGCTGCCTCCGGGGTGCTGTGTTTCTGTGCCGGGTCAGAGATAGACCTGGGTGGCAGCCGGCATCACACCTCATGTAGTATATGATGAGGGCACTTCATGTGGGGGCCACTTGATTTGGGTAGTTCCTCCTCTCCCAAAAGAGAAATTGGGCCGTCCCTCTTAAGTAGCTGCATCACGTGTCAGTGCTGAGGGAGGAAGCTGGCCAGCACAGCTCGTGAAAGGGCAAGGCGAGGCAGGCAGTGGCTCCACCAGAGCAACTGCCATTCGCAGGTGCACCTCCAGCACAGCAATCAAAGCATCCATAGGCCAGGCTGGAACCCAGCAGGACTGACCAAGCTGAAAGCCCAGCTGGAATGCTGCTGGACTTAAAATGGAAGCTTCCCACTTCCCATATTGCAGGGCTGGGCCATATGGACCCCTGGACACCTTTCTGGGCACTCTCTGGCACAGTAGGGAAGCGTCCCCTTTCCACGCCCAGGGCTCCCTCCTGCTCCAGGCCCACCGCTGGTAACGCCAGCTGCTACTACACAATGATGTGTCCCAAATGATATTCAGGCAGCCCTCTGGACGACAGTGGGCAATCAGGCATGCTATACTCCAGAAAACTCTCGCTGCTCCAACACAGGAAAATCCCAGGGTTTTTCCAGACAAGGGAACTGCCTGCCTCAGTCACAGAATTTAACTGCAGGGCCAGACCCCACCCCCACCATCCTCATCTTGTAAAACTTGATTTTCCCAACCACTTCTCAGTATCTTTTTTCTTTCCACAGGCACACATAAAATCTGTTGAGGATAAAACAATAGAATAGCTGCCCAGTACCACTTGACTGGTAGATCTAGCTGAATCCATCCAGAAGCACCCCTGAAGATTGGGCTGACCCAACAGCCTATTATCCTGGCAAACCACAGGGGAAACGGCACGATACGGATAGCCAATGGCCACTAAGCCTCCCTCTGGGTTGTACCTTTGGACACACGTTGTTTACTTTGCCTTCTTCCTGTCTGAGGACAATTGCAGTCCTTTTATCCAGTAGGCATGGCCATAATGTTTTCTTCACAGTATGTGTGCGCACATAGGTATACATGTGCACACAGACACACAATCACCACACCGGGCAGGGCAGATATTTATGGAAATAGGTCATATTTCCTTGGGCGGAGCATTATGGACAGATACCAACGACTTACTTTTGTGTTACCAGTGTGAATGTGAAATTTTTGGTAAACCTCCCTGCATTAAAAATGAATTAACTGTGTGATTATTAATTGTGCATATTCCAATCCCTTTGTGCTCTCCTGCATGTTTCCTGAATCTCATTTGAATCCTTTGGCTAAGTAATGTGTCAAGGGGGGTACTAGCCTGAATGCTTGATTTATTTAAAAAGCAGGACAGCACTTCCAGATTAGAATACCAATGAGTGGGGTTAAAAAGGCTTTACTGTAGTTGGAGGGCAGCTCTCACTCTGAGAAGTACCTGAAAAGGACCTCTATGGACTAATTTCCAGAATCACATTGTAATGTGGGCTCATGTCAATCATCAGAACAGACAGCTTCATCCCATGATATAAACTAGTTATACATTCAAGAGCTGCCAGAGGAACTTCATTAAAAAGGGACTTAGCATTAAAAGAAGAAGGTTGTTTTATTATAATACTTCAAACACAGTTTTTTGTTTTATATGTTCTCTGAAACCCTTTTTTGTTCTTCTCCACAGTATCAAAAAAAAGTGCCACAGAAGAAACGACAACATTAAATATTCCAATTTTTAATAGGAATCAAGGTAGCTTTCTGGTTTAAGGCAGAAAAAAATTGATATACATTTTTCCTAAATATATTCATGCCTTTGACTAACAAAAAGAAATCTCCAGATGTAATAGGAGGATGTTTTTAATCTTTTGTGAGGAGGGATTTGCAAAGCTGCTACTCAAGTGCAGTATCTAGTGGCAAAGTATATCAGCAAGAGGTGTATATATTTGTAGAAAACCTTTGGGCTACCGTCAGCTTCAAGATACAAGTGAGATATCACAATCCAAATCATTAAAATATAATGAGAGGGTATTAAAAAGAAACCATTAACAATATCCATGGAAGTAAATCATTGACATGGTAATCTAATATTCCAGAAGACCTTAATACGGGCATGTCTCTTTGTTTTGTTTTTCAAAAGGGCGTAAGCACATTTCTTTTTATCTGCATGGCTGCCATTTCCAAGACCCTTATTTAAATAGAATTTCACAAGTCACATATCATCAAATTAAATGGGACCTTTTAATCAACAACTCCTGCCTTGTGGACATACAGGCTGAGGATGCAAGGAAGTTCGTGTGTGTGTTTGCTTGCTCAGCAGTTCCTTCTCTTTGGAGGTTCATCAAAATCTGAGCCCGTGCATTTTCCTGGAGTGCTTGGATGTCTTTATTTAAGCAGGCATTCAGAGGCAGTCCAGAAGCTGATTTACAGTTGCTTCCCTCTTTTTTACTATATATTCACTGCCATTCCCTGTGTATCATATTAGTGGAAAAGTGTACAGTTGTGTAGCCTTTCATTGGTTTAAAGCTGCATGATGGAGGGATGAATGAATCTGTCAGTTCAGGTTTCATGCAGTTTGTCGTTGGCCACACTGTAAGTTCATTCCACTTCTGTTTGTGAATTCTGCCAAAATCAAACCCAACAAGTCTGCACTAAAACTCATTTGCATTTGTATGGAAATTCTGCCTAATGGACACACTTTTTTGGTTTGTGTACTTTTTGCAAGGGTGTTTTTTCTAGTATATTGTATTTTTGTGCACACATGTGCAGCTTTGTGCTCACTTTTCCTTCACACACACACACACACAGAGAGAGAGAGAGAGAGAGAGAGGGAGAGCACATTTTTTGAATTGCACACAGTATCACATAGTTCTGAATAGCGCAGAGGCCAGCAGGCAAGTCTATTTGTTTCTATGTGTCAAACAAGTTCAGGAAGTGCATGATGGGTCCATTCACATAAACATTTGGACTGAATGAACTTCTCTATCACATCCTACATCTTGGTAGATCCACTGTGGTTTAGGGTACCTGGGTAGATAGGCATCGCTTGATAGTAAGACATAGTTTGCAAGCAGGTAGCTCCAGGGTCCTTATCTGGTATCTCTGAATAAAATAATCAGAGTTATTTAATTTATTTGTTTAAAGCTTTTATAAACCATTATTTAGCAGACACTCCCAGAACAATGTACAAACATTTAAAACATCATAAAACATAAAACCAAGCATATACATGATAATCATAAAAATCAAATATAATGAAAAACAATTAACAAAAACAATGTTGATAACAATACACAACACAATAACAACTGATCCATGGCAAACCAATCATCATATAGATAAAAACCAGTGTAAAATCAGAACCTTTTATTCAGCAATTAAAATAACGGGAAAATAAAAAGGTTTTAACATGTAATGTATAAAGGAAATGTATAAATAACATGTAATGTATAAAGGAAATGTATAAAGGGTCCAGGTGCACCTCCTTGGGGAGCTGGTTTCATAATTGGGGCACCAACACCAAGAAGGTCCTTCCCCTTGCAGTCACCTTTCTTGCTTCTTTTAAAGATAGTGCCTGGAGAAGGATTTCTGTAGATCTCCATAGATGGCTAACTCCTCCCTCTCTCTCTCTCTCTCTCTCTCTCTCTCTCTCTCTCTCTCACACACACACACACACACACACACACACACACAGCCTAAGACCCTGGGGAGCCTCTACCAGTTAGAACAGATCCTGATGAGGTGGCTAGTCACTACCTCTCAGCCTAACCTACCTCACAAGGTTGTTGTGCAGGTAAAATTATTTGGCAGGAAACCTATGTGGGGGGCTGTGGAGGGGCCACTACCCTTTTGGAAGACTTGAGACAGAAGAATGCAACTAACAAAACGAAGCTCTTTATCTAAGGTCTCATTCTAATAATATCTTCTATCTAAGGACTCCTTCCACTTGCAACACGTGCTCACTTGAAGCTGCAGGCCAGGTGTAAAGGGTGACTTCTTTGTCACCTGGACACGTCTTGTGAGCAATATCTGGAATGTTAACACTCGGCCTCAACATGTGGCCCGAAATCAGCAAATAACCATTCCAGGAGTGGTCATGTTAAAAGGGCTTCAGAGATGAAGCTATAACTCCAAATTTGCCAAGAAATTCAGAATAAATCATCATCAATTGGAAGGAAGACAGCCAAGGTTCCCTTTTCTACAACAATGCTCCTCGTATTATTTTCATCTCAAACAGGTCATTTATCATAGGTTTAAACAATGCACGAATACATGTAATGCTGGATTGCATTTTCAATGGATCCACTCAAGACAACTCTCTGGGAATAGTATCATTACAAAATGAGTTTTGAGAGCTTAGAAAATCCACCTGGTGTGTAAGCTCTGTTGCACTCGCATGAACCCAGAGAGGGCTTAATTAAAGTCTTTCTGATGCTTAGAGATAAAACAGATATACCAATCCTTGCTCTTTGGGGTTCTTAAAAGAACTCTTTTGAAGCTCCCTCTTCGTTGTCTCTGTCATGTTGAAGGCTTCGATTATACACAAACACACACACAGAGCTGCTTCGTTAAAAAAGCGCGGGGGGGGGGGATTGGCACAGAGCAGAGGCAGCATGTGACAGATACCATGAAGCCCCAGCACCTTTTTAGCCCCCATCTTAGGAGCACTTAGCAGTGCAATCTTTGATTTGCCCTTTTCCACTGCCTAATGGGTAAAAAGCATGGGCATCTCAAATCTAAAGCATACAAAGCTGGGAAGGGCTTGTGCACACACAGCTCAGAGCACTCTCCACAGAACTATCAAAAGTGGAAAATTAGAAAGGTGAGGAGGAGGAGGGAGAGAAGGAGGCCTCTGTTGCCTGCAAAGGGTACGGCATTCTGTCAACAAGCAGAAACAAATGCAACCCTACACTGTCCAGAACCGAATCCGGATTCGCAGCCAATGCCTACAGAGTACCTGCTAATCCAGTTGCTTGTCCAGGTGAGCACCAGACACTCAGCACCTCACCAGATTGGTCCTCTTACTCTTAAAGCCAAATGTTGAATATATTCATGGAGCACTTCCTGATATAATATGCTGGTTGACACATTCTCAGTATTTATCCGTTGCCAGAGCATTGCAGTGGGATTGCAGCAAAGATTAGTTCCCAGGAAAATGCAGAATTATACTCCAGAACAAGCTGCGTGCCTGTCCCAGGATTTTTATGTGTGCTTCTCCCTCAACTTAGGCATATAGCTCTTCCTGTTATTTTGTTTTGCATTGACTTCATGGACTTTCAGAATCTTTTAATACTTGTGGGATTGAAAATAGGTGAGTGCTGGCAGTCTGCCATAGTTTTGTCACAACATTTGCAGGAAGAAGGAAAGAACGACAGGAAAGAATCCATATAAAGAAGGCTCATGAAATAACATCGTCTAAGCAAGCTTAGTTTTAAATATTGCATAAACAATGTTACTTCAGTAACAAAGTGAAAGCTGGGAGAGAGATCTTTGAAGAATACCTAATCTCTCTCTCTATTTCTGCTTAGATGGCTGATGGATTTCCTGATCCAATCCCAAAGCATGAATTTGCCAATTTTTCAAACCCAGTTCAACTACTGTTCCATAATCCTCCTATAAGTGATTTAATAATTGTATGTATGTGTGTGGGGAGATAGGTAGAGATACAGATCAGAGAGACGAAGACACATGTACAAATATTTGCAGTTGCCATACAAAACTATCGGGAAAATAAAATTAATCAAATGCCTTTCAGTTAATCAGCTAGAACAGCAGCAATAAATACACCCTAAATATTCCTAAAATTGCTGAAATAAACCGATACCATGTGCCTTCTTAAATATCACCAGAGTGACTTGTTGCCAATCAGTTGACTTGCCACCCCATTCCATAACCTCCATCTTCCTGTATTGTGAACTGTAGCAACCAAGCCCTGGAAACTCCCCACAGACCCAGCAGGAGGGGCTGCACCACCCAGAGATCCATGGCATTTGTGGAAGGGGCATTTATAGCTGGTTAGAAGAGTATTGTGCCTGCTGGCCAGGTAAAGCTCTGGAATTGCTTTCAGAGCCAATTCTTGGGAACTCCTTGGGATTGTCGGAGAGCTACTCAAGCTGGCAAAGTGTAGCAGAACATTTTTGTCGATTATAATCAGCTCATAATTTGATGCCTTTGGGCTGGACCTTTCAACTGCCACGTCACAGCACCCGTCGCTCCTTTGCATCATTGCCCCATGTGCTCACTTGGTGGGCAGCCAGTGAACAAGCAGGCAGTGGGATCCACAGTCCTCCCCCCCACTGTCAGGGGCAGAGTTTGGGGCAGCAAAGCAAGCAGGCTGCGGAGGAACAGGGGCGTAACCCCAGCAGGCTCACCAGCTGGTTCCTGCTGGGTGGGGAGCACCTTGGCAAGTGCCCTCCCATGCCCCCGCCCTGGATCGCTGTGTAGCTCTCCTCCCCAGGTCCACACGGATCCCTGTGCTTGTGCCAGGGCCACTGCTCTTGGGACAGGCGGATACAGCTTTTCTCTCCTCCTTCCAACCCAACCGTCCAAGAAGAACCTCGCAGAAGCCGTGTCGTCTGCACAGTGTCTAGGGAAGAATGGGTTGGGCTTGGCCACGGTGGAAAAGCTCTGCTCAGCCACGCGCTTGCCTGGATGCCTTCAGGCAAGCCACACCGAGCAACTTGGCTCCTGAGCTTGTTGGGTGGGCGTGTGGGACAAGGGCTCGGATGCAAAGAGAAGGAGGAGCTGCCACTTTCAGACACACCTTCTCAACACCAGGAAGCTGCAGTTGTAGGTCCCAACACTCTCTGGGCCTTCTTGGTTGGATTGCTTCTTGACTGGCTGAATGTTAATGTTTTTATTATAATGTTGTTAATCTATCTGCCAAACTAATCTGATTTCATTTTTTTGATTGGGTAACAGCCCTAACCCTAACCCTAACCCTGACTGATTGTGAGAATGCTGTGGACATAATATATCTTAACTTCAACAAAGCATTTGACAAAGTGCTCCATGATATCCTGACTTGCAAACTAGTTAAAAGTGGACTAGATGGAACAACTATCAGGTGGACCGCTGGCCACAGAATCAGACTCAAAAAGTGCTCATCAATGGCACCTTCTCATACTGGGGAGAGGTAACATGTGCGATGCCACAGGCTTAGGTACTGGACCCAGTGCTTTTCAATGTTTTTATTAATGATTTGGATGAGGAAGTATAAGGGGCAATTCTCAGATTCGCAGATGGGTGGGATAGCTAGACTCCTGGAACAATTTTAGAAGATTAATTAATGTATATAATCTATAATCTATATACTGGGTCTAACAGAAGAACTGAATGGAGAATTCAGGTGTCTTTTTAGCCTGAGCAGTGGAATGCTTATTTAGAATCAAAAACTGAAGTTTCAACAGCTTGTGTTCTGCATTCATTGAGTACCACAACACTGACAAAGCTTGTTTTAATCATGCATTTTGGCAATACCCAATATTCTTCTTTTGGGTAGAAGTAATAAACCTGTATTGTAATACACTTTGGTATTTTCTGATGTGATGTACTTTACAGTATCCAACTGTGTCGTGGAAATTAAAGCACGGTCAACACAAATGGATTTTCTGCAGTTTTTTGACAGTTAAAAGAGTGATACTAGAACACTGCAAGTGAAAAGCCATCTCCTATAACACAATGGATCAAAGCACTTTATTTGAGAAGATGAATAGAGATGGCACTCTTGAATGGACATGTGTATGGATATTTGGCCTTATTTCATTAAAGTTTATTTATGATTGATATATTGTTATTGATACATTTGGATTTATACTGTTATTTAGAAATTCACAAAGAAGCAGTTATTAAAAAATGGAAAAATATGACTTGCATTCCTTTCCTTGTACCTCCTGTTTATCTCTTTCCTAATGACTGCTACTCTGGGTAAAAGAGTTACATCAAATAAAGCAGTGTAGTTGATTAGTGGCAATGGAAAAGAAGGGAAGGATTTCCCAGTGGTAAAGGATGACTGTCAACACCTGGTAGCTATAGCAGTTCAAAGGCATTTCTATATATGAAGGAACATTTGAAAACTCTTGAATTTTGTGCAGGATTGCAGTTTCCCATCCTCTGTTTCCATCCCCATTACTTGAACTATAAACCACATAAGGGATTTTTAAAACAGTAGTTCCAAGAAAAGAAATAGATTATAAGAGCCTCTTCCATTTTAAAAAAAAATTGTGAAATGCTATTGTTGTATTTCGTGATTAGTTAGTTATTATGACTTTTGTAATTACTATTACAATACTACTCTATTGAGAGTCAAGGTAGCGAAGTGGTTAGGCTGTTGGGCTGGGACTCAGGAGATCTGGGTTCTGGTCCCCACTCAGCCACAAAGCTCACTGAGTGACTTTGGGCCAGTCACAAACTCTCAGCCCAACCTACCTCACAGGGTTGTTGTTGTGGGGATAAGATTGAGAGGAGGATTGTATAAGCCACCTTGAGTTCATTGAAGAAAAACAGTGGGGTATAAATATAATAAACAAGTAAACATTGCAATCATGAAAATAGATTAGAATAAATTAATATTAAAATATAAATGTGATAACTAGAAGTATACTAGATGTGAAAAGGGAAGGGACTGCCAGTATCAAAGTTACCTCTCTCCGTGAGCCCCTACTGAGGCGTGGGCCTTGGAGGGTATCCAGCTATGCCTATTTTTGATGCCACCCTAATTATAAGCATTGCTAAGTGCCTTGCAAAACAGAACAAAAGCTTCCTTGGAAATAGTAATGGCTGTTTCCACACAGCTTCAGTGCTTTAACAGCAGCTAGATTGCAATTTCAGGCTTATTTACATGGACATAATTTCCCCTGAAATAATACAATTTACTGCCTGTAGATTAAGGTAACCAACAGGTAGAGCAGACAATGAATTTGATGTCTGATTAATTTCCCTGCCACCAGAGTTAAGCTGTCAGAACACTTTGAAGCCTTCAGGAAACCCCACATGAACATTTAATAGAACAAGGGAACTGCCAGGGCACAATGCGCAAAGACTGAGAGCTAGAGCGAGTTTCCGTGGAAAGCAGGGGAGATTCATTTCCTGTATGGGGAGGCCCAAGGGTTGCACTAATTTCACTGGGTTGAGTTCAGGAGAATTGCTAGGCCAGGCCCAGTAGGGCCCAGCTCTGTTTCAAGGCCCTAGATCTCTTCCACAGACCCTGACTCTCCATTGGTGCCAAAGTAATTACTTCTTTCCCTTTCTTTTTCAGTAGCTTAATTCCCATTAGGCAGCAAGGGCAGTTTTCAAAGCAGAGTGCAGCTGGGGTGGGGAATGTCCCAGCATGCACCACCACACCCTGGAACACATACCCGATGGAAACCTACCCCTACGCGTCACCTGGAGATCAGCTCAAGCCAGAACTTTCCCTGGAAGCAAGACTGACAAAACTGAGGGCTGTTGTGCTTTGGGCACATCCTGAGAAGGCCAGACTCGCTGAAAAGACACTCATTCTAGGCCAGGGGTCTCAAACTCAACTTACCTGGGGGCCGCTGGAAGTAGAGTCTGGGTGAGGCTGGGCCACATCAAGTATTCCACAAAAAAAGGATTTCAAGTATTCCAAAAAAAGTACAACTGATCCAATCTTCTCAATCTTTACTAATAATCATTCAGAACATGAACGGTTCTTCAGAACATAGGCTTCTCTTACTTCCTCCTGCTCCTTGCTGCCAGAGACCTGACAGCGCTTCCTCTTACACAGCTCTGCCACATTTGGCTTGAGGGAGGAAGCAACTGAGACCCTCAGTATGGCTTGAAGATGCTCATCAGTAAGTTTGGACCTGAACTTTGACTTATTAAAGTTCATGGTGGAGAAGAGCTTTTCACACAGATAGGTGCTCCCAAAAAGGCACATGGTCCACTTGAACATCCTAGAAAGCTCAGGGAAGGTAAGGGGGAATTCTCTCAAAAATTGTTCAAGCTAGTCTGCTTTTCCACTCACCTCCCTGAACTTGGCTTTGAGTTCAGAATTGCACTGCGGGTCAATTAGCTCCATCTGAAGCACAGGGGGCGGGCATCTTCCACATCGAAGGAGAAGGGGTCAGCAAAAATTTGAAAAGTGGCTCTGTGTGTCTTGAAATCTGCAAACCTGTGATCAAATTCTTCCTGTAGCTTTACAATGGCATCAGCATACTTCTCACCGCTGAATGGTGTGCCAGAATCCATGAGTGCCTTGCATGCTGGGAAATGGCAGAGGTTTGTCTGAGAAAGCTGGGCTTTCCATAACACAAATTTTGTGGAGAATGCTCTGACGTTGTCATAGGCAGCACTGACAAGCTGCCCCTGGCCTTGTAATTTCTTGTTCAGTACATTCAGCTCCTGTGTGATGTCAACAAGAAAAGCGGTGGTGGTGGGCCGCTCATCCCGTGTCGCCCCCGGAGGCCGGCCCGAGTGCCGCTGGCGCTTTGAAGGCCACAGGGCCCCTCCCCTGTGCCCTCCCCATCCCAGCACGCAGCTTAGAGGGAAAATTGCGCCCAGGGTAGCAACTCACGCAGGTGCATGTGAGAAAAATGCACGGGCCACATTATCACTAAACTTTGATATCAAGTGGGGGCCACAAAATATCGTCCTGCGGGCCGCAATTGGCCCACGGGCCACGAGTTTGATACCCCTGTTCTAGGCAGAGTTAAAGGCAGGGGGGAGGGGGAGGAGGAGGAGCTACCATAATCGTCAAAGTCAAAGACAAAGACGAGGGCCAGCTGTGAGTTGGATCATTTGCATAAAGCAAGCCACAGCCTTGAGTTTACAAGAGCTGAGCAGGGCTATCAAGGACAGGACATTCTGTAGGGCTTTCCTTGAGAGGATCCCCATCAGTCATAGCCTTGGCAGCATGCAACAGCAGCAAAAATGCCAATTAAGCTTGCAGGGTGGGGGGAACCTTACCAATAGTCAGAAATACTCTGAAGCAGGATGCGTTTGAGGTATTTGTGTGTCGGGAGCCCTTTTCAGTCACCTGGATGAGCAAGCCATGGAGTCAGCAGCTGACTCTCCCTTCACATCATGCCTGCCACTGCTGCAGGTATCTAAACTGGGAAAACCTATGTAAGAGGGTTTCACCCTAAAAGACAGCCAAGAATGAACAGCTGGCTAGGCGTGGGCTTCACCACATTTGGGACCCCTGCACAGCCCTGAGCGCCAAGCACATGGGAGCCTCGGTGCACTGTTTTGCCAGTGCAGTGACCTGAGGAATGGGGCCAAGTCATGCTCATGGCTCGGGTGCAGCAGTACGAGTCTGCCAGCTGCCTCTCCACTCATAGGTGCCAAACCTGGGTGACCTGCTAAGCCATGGTCAAGCCCAGCCAGAGTGGCCCTGGGCCAGTGCCAAGCAGCAGGTTGGCTAGGTGTCATCCAAGCTGCATCCGGCTCTGGAGGAGGTCCAGTCAACTACACCACCCTTGAGGAAGGGACACAGATCTGCTTCACCCTCCCCTGTGGGATCCCAGCACCAGAATAATGGTCCGAACACAGACCCCCCAATCCAATAGAAACAGGAGATGATGGCGCTTTTGTAGTTCATCAGATACAGTGGCTAATGAAGGTACCAGACGTAGACTAGGACAAACAGGGTTCAAATCCTTCTTTCACCATCTGAATCACAGACACTCAGCTTACCCTACTTAAACCAAGAGGGTTGCTGAGAGATAAAACAGGATAACGTCAGCGTGCAGTGCCTGAGCTCCTTGAAAGACAGGTCGGAAATAAATTTGTGAAATAAATAAAGAAAAGTCTGACAGCCCTGAGGAAAAGAGAAGTTGCAGCCCATTTCTAAGTTGTCCCTTTTGCAATATATTGCCTTAACATTACAGGAATATATCAAGGAGAGGAGGCCACACTGAGGATATAAAACCAAAAATAACTTTAATAAATAAAGTTTAATGTGATGGCCCATACTCCATGGGCAAGGCTGAACAGGAAACCAAAAGCAGAATGCCTGAAAGCAGACTTGGGCCCGTCTTGGAGGCCAGTACACCAGTGCTGCTATATGCTCCCAAGAAAGAAAGACTAGGATATGGTGAAGCAACCGATACAAACTGATGATGAACTTTGATAAATGCAGCATCTCAACTGAGCTTCAAAGACAGGCAATCTATGGAGGCAATATATCGAAAATATGTAGATTGCGACCTCATTGGAGCAATACTGCGTTAAACAGCCAGTGTTTCTTCCTGCTTCCCTACCCGTCATACCTTCCCAAATTAGCTAATCCTTCTGAATTATCCAATGCTTATTTAAGCAGATTGCATAAATGTAGGATTTTTTAACAGAACAACAGTAACGAAATTGATAATGATTACAATAATAAATCACTGTTTGTGCTATTAGGGATGTATTCACATGATTTAACAATTTAATGCATGTTATCTTTTTATTAGTTGTTCCTAAATAAATCTTGTCTTAGCATTAAAGGGCCTAATAACCAGAACTAAATTAAGTTATACTCAATAAAACACTGATTCATCATGTCATACAATTCCTGTATCTTTTTGCATACAGAATACATATGCAAAACCATCTACCAAGATTCTGTAGCAAATTAATGATAGTTGATTAAGCTACATGAGACTATTTTCCTCCTTGCATGTTTGTAGAGGGCAGAAAACGTTCTATATTTTGAACCTTTTCAAAGTCCAGCAAGAGCACTTAGTGTCGACCACCCTGAAACTACTGAAAAAATCCTAACCTAGCCTCTGTGATCTCCTTTAGAAAAATATTTTCCAGAAAAACCAACAACCCTGTGACAGTTAAGGAAAAAATTCAGCCTTGCAGATCTTAGATTTTTTTTCAAAGGACCATATTCATCTCTACACCACCAAACACCATTTAAAAGAAGAAGATGCTAGAATAAAGATCTGATGTCTAGTCACTTCTTCATAGCCATGGCCCTTTAAAGAAGACTTTCAATCATTAATGCAGAAGTCAGTCAGCCAGACAGACCTTTTTAATAAGCAGTTGAAGAGCCACTGTCTTTAGCACATGAAGCTAACAAAAGGCTCATTAGTCAAATGAACAAAGAATAGTTTGAATATCAATGTCTTATTTTAGAGGAAAACCTCCACAAAAATCTTGGTGCAGTCATTTGACTAGAGTTTCTGTGCCCAACTTTTAATGCTCTGGACTCTACTTATGAAAAATTGATGTAGAAGAAAATGTTGAGAGAATATATTCACTGAATGTCACTTTAAGTGATGGGCCTTTTGTTCAACAATCATTTAGAAAACCTGCCTTGAAAGAATATTTAAAGGGGGGGGGGGGTTGAGAAAGAGAGAGAACATGTTCAACACATTCCCTTTTGCTGTAGGAATCAATCTGCTCTGTTTCTTCATCCAGGAAGATTGCTTACATGAATGATGAGCAACTGTAAAATATATTTAAGAAATAAAACACACAGTTTCAATGATTTTGCAAGTGATCACGACAACTGAAAACTGTGCTCAGAGGAAAGAGGCCTGTGGCAGATTTAAATATGGAGTAGCAATGCTTTGGGATGACCTTTCAAAACCATTGTGGTGAATAGTACCACCTTAGTCCATGGAATGAAAGAAACTGAATGAGAGAGGAAGGCAGGAAGGAAATAAATGCTAGGCATGTATAGCATAACTACTAAAACATTTTAAAATTATAACCAGGCTATTTCTATTTGAATGCACCAATATCTAAAGTTATTCATTTCACACTGCAAAAGTAATAACTATATCTCTAGTAAATGTTTACCTAACAGAAAACAAACTTTTCTGCCAGACTCCAAAAAAAATAAAATAAAGAGATGCCAACACAGACACCTTCCTTTAGAAAACAGCTATGGCCATGGGAGTGAAAACCCCGATTCTCACTGGGGTAATGAGTGTTACATGTAGTGGGCTGGATCCTTGTTCTGGCTACCCTGGATGGCAGGGCTCTCTCATAGAAAGAGCCTCTGCTTGAATTTCTGTGATTCTTCATCAACACCTACTTCTCCCTCACTGCCACCTACCGCATTCTGCAAGGGCCCTCCATGTAGCATCTGGAAAGCCAGAGGGGCTGTTGTTGGAAAGAGGGATACAGACGTCTGCTTCAGTTAGCCCAGTTGCAGGTGCCTAAAACTGGAACCAAGCCTGTGTGTGTGTGTGTGTGTGAGAGAGAGAGAGAGACAGACACACACACAGAAAGAGATTCCAGAAGTTTAAAGCTGCTAATATGCTTTCTATGCTTCACATTTTGAGAAACAGGAGTGATTAATGATGATCCAATGAAAAGGGATGGTAGTGTCATGAAACAGTTTACACAGGTATGCTGGGGTGTACAGTCCAAAGAACACAGGCAGTTTATTCAAACATACAGGAAATCCACGCAGCGTGTAGGCAGACCCCGGAGGGACTGCCAAGATGGAGTCTGTGCAGGATGCTACCATAACCTATCAGTTATGTGCACAGTTCGGAAAAGGGCAGGATCACATGGGCAGTTCGCTAGAGGCACAGGAAAGTAAAACAAAAGGGTTGAATGGGTTAAGACAAACAATGCAATAGGAAGGAGTTTCAAGACAGGCGAATATTAGCATATTTAAAGTGTAGGTGGGGAACAAGACTTACAGCATGGTTTTCCAATCAGATCAGGATCACACCTTAAATCTAAAGCTGTTCTTCCCATTTCAGGCTTTTGGCAGCCATATTATTGGCAGGCTTGACTGATTGTATGCATTTTTGATGGAAATTCATTCATACTTTTATCAGTCCCAGATACTGGGGCAAATTACAGAAACTGTGCATGGTTGTTTAAAGATCTGATCTTGTTGCACCTTGCTAAACATCATGTTGAGGACAACTGTCATCTTTCCAGCCGTCTGCTTGTCTGTGCATTTGTATAGACCATCCTTGGCACATTGTTTTAGCACTAGCAGTTTACAGATGTGTCTACACTAATAGCAGCAGCAACATAAAAAAGTTGATCAAGAGAAGAGCCCTGTCCACACATGACTGAAAATTATTCCCATTCAATTCAGTGGGATGTGAATCTGAGAAAACATGCACCGAACTGCATTGTAAAGCACTTGAAACATTTGAGATGAACAAAGGAATTAAAAATAGCAATGGAGAAATGGTTCCATTTATTCATTATTGAAAGATGAACAGTTGGTCTGTAAGTTTAGGAAGGTATATATTCATGGTGGAACATAAGGTGATTTGCTGCTGAAGTGGGTGCTTCTTATTTATTTTTAAATATCACACTTTAATAGTGCTTTCCATGTATTTGTATGTACTGTTGCTTTAATTAAATTGTTTAATCTTAGTCTTATTATGGTTAGCTGCCCTGAGCACCAGTTTTTGTTTGTGTGAAAAAGCAGAATAGCAATAAGCGATATTTCTCTGAATATTTTTTTAAACAGAAAAAGTGGGAAACTGGATTGCACCAATGCAGCCCTCACATACAAAGGGGGGCTCTGCCATTCATTGCCAATTATTCTGCCTGTCCTTCAGTGTTCCCCTGAACGCTGTCTGCCATCAACAGCAATGTGCATGCAGGATTCTGGAGTAGCAGCTATGTGATTTTGTTCTTTAAGCAAAACACAACATTTGCATTCAACGTGTAGTCCAATATCTTACGGCAGGAGCAAAATTTCAGTTAGAAGGATTAGGTAGCAGGGGATGGAAAGACTCGGTCTGAAACTGGAGGGCACTGCCTGTAACTGATGGGAAAGATAGAAGGGGTGAACCATGGGTAACATCTATCCACTTGTAGTAACCAAACTCAAATATGCCCCCATGAATGTTCAAAGCAAATATCGAGTAGCAGAAAGAACTCGGTGTGATTAATAAGGAATGGGAAACCAGAAAAGAGAAAGATCAACCAGAGACTGTTAAGATGGACTGGAGAGAAAAAACATGCCACTGCCTTTGAAGTCCAAGAAGATGGAATCAAAGAAGACTGATTGCCAGTGTCAAATGCAGCCAAAATGGCAAACAATAAGCATGAAGACCTGAAATATTTTTGCCACAATGCAGGATAAGCTAATGCAAACAAGGGGAGTGTGTGTTGCTGACCTTGAGTAACCCTCCTTTGCACAAATGAGCACAGAAGCCACACTTGGGGTTAGTTTGTCAAGAGAAAGGAACTCTTAGTTTAGACCTCTCTTTCTAAGCAGATGCCACAATGGTTGTGTATTGAAGAAAAAGTTCGTAAAACTCTTCCTTTGTAGAAGTAATAAGAAGTTTCCATGGGAGGATTTGCAGGCAAAATTCATTGCAACTTTGGCAAGCTTTTGATACAGGGCTATGAGTGTGTTTTTTTGCAGGGGATGGGGGGGAAGAAAGAGCGTTTCCTCCTTCTCGGTAAGACCAAGAGAGCTACAAATACTCTGATCTAACTGAGAAAGGTCAGTGAGAATGCCACTAAGGTGGCTAGAGAACTGTCTTGGATACTTTAGACAGAGGTCACTTGTGGGGGTGTACAACAGAAAGCAAAGACAGGTAGAATGATGCCGTAAGCATAAGGAGTCAGTCTGGATTTTTTCTTCTTTGTGTTCTAATGACCCAACTCAAAGAATGGGGAAAATATTTTATTTTATTTCTTGCTGATACAAAAATGGAATGGAAGAAGTCAATAGAAAGGTGAAAAGTGCTAGAAGTCAGCCTGGTTTAGGACAAACCAAGAGCCTGAGGGTGAAATTCTAACCCCAGTGAAATAAATGCAAGTTTCCCCAGCCTTCCTAGCACTTTTGTTCCACTGTTTTTCCCATACCAGGGCTTGATCAGGAGGAAGGACATTCAAGGGATGGGGCCTCCGTGGGATTAGGATTGCAGGCTGGCTGGAAGAAAGCCATTTTATGCAGATGACTGCGCGATGCGGTGGCACACGGTGACACAACATCCAATGATCACGCAGCCATCGCCATTCAAACCACAACAGGACAAAGATCAAGAGGCAAGGTCAAATATTTGTAGTGTAATGAGTCACCCTGGTGGAGATATCAGAATTGTATCCAGCAGAGAGAAAAAAAGACCAAGTTCTGCGATATCAACACTAACGTTAGTTGCTGATTGGACAGTAACAGTAGAAACCTGATTATGTGCTTCTAAATACAACAAATACCCAAGTCCCTGCAAAGCGTTTGAGTAGCTTAACTTAGAAAAAGCAGGTCTGAGAGCGCCGCAGCAGAGGGGAACAAGTGGGATCATAAGGGACAATTTTGTGTTTGGTTGGAAGGAGATGGTGATTAATAGGGAGCACTGTTAAGGCGTGCACAGCCCTAAGGGGGCCGGAGTGGAGCAGTGCTGCAGGCTATCTGAGCTTGTGTTAAGTAGAAGGAACAAAGGGGCATGAACTTCAGCGGAATTGGGCACTTAAAAAGTTAGCCAGGATTTTCTTCTACAGTAACACAAAGTTCAAGAAAGTGGTAGTGGTCAGGGGGAGGTCGATGGCTCCAGAAAGGGACAAATAAAGCTGCATGGAGAAACTGTCAAAATAGAACGAACCAGACAAAACTAATACTTGAACTACACAGTGTACAATATATGCAGAACTGAAATTGGTTGCAGTTCTGAAATGCATATCAGATGCACAGAAACGCATACCAGATGCATATAAATACAACCATCAAGAATGAGGGAAAAGGCATGATGCCATTCCAATAATGCATACTGGAGTTGGGCTTCCCGTTTTCTTTTTCTCTCCATAAAAGACAGAAGCCAGATACTGGTACTGTAACTTCCTACTAACCATATTTCAAAGTGGATCACATTTACCTGGGAAAGATAAGATCTTTGGGCGCACGCAGCTCTCCCATATGAGCAAGTCTCTGTGTCTGAGAGTGTGACCAGGAGGGCATGGGTGGGGGGGAACCTCTGAAAGTATAAATTGGAGTGGGAGGGAAAGTTTCAGTGGATCCTGGGCTGCCCCATACATTAATCACAGAAGATGACTGGCAGCTAACATGGCAGCTGGAGCCAAGCATGGGAGATGTGGAGCTCAGTAGGGCTCTGGAGCACAGAGTAAGAATCCGACAGAGATGCAAAGAAGCCCAAGGAGATTTAGCCTCATTGCCAGTGCTTCCTCTTCCTTGGCCATTGTTCTTAGCCAGATCTGCTTTTTCCTACATGTACCCTTCCTCCTAAGAAGACCCCAGGAAGAAAGCTGCCTGGAAACTAAGCGGGTTCTCTTATACTCTTGGCTTCCCACCAGGTTTGCTGCCACTGTCACTCTTGAACAGGGATGCAAAGATCAGGCTGGAATCTGGCTCTCTAGCGCTCCCCAGACTTCTCTCCCGTTCTTGGCCCTGGACAGCAAGCAAGCCCAGACAAGATCAAGTCTGCCAACACTTGGGAATGCTATTTGTGCATACTTTGTTGGGCAAAGTATGCACAAATAGACAAAGTATGCAAAACCCATAATGCATGCGTCTAAAGGAAAACACCACTTGCACAGCAGGTGTGTGGGCAGCAGGTGTGCAAGCTGGCCTTGCCTCCGGCCAGACACCCACACAAACGCTCCGCATGAGGCAGATTCCTCACACATCACTACTCTTGAGACCTGGGGGGGGGGGGGCAAAGGGGGAACATCAGGGACTGAGGCAGGGCTGCAGATGTGATTGGAAGAGTTATCCAGTCCATGCAGGTGAGCTACCCATGAAACAAGACACCTCACGCTGCCTTGGGGATCGATCAGATTTTTCCAGATCCTCAGGTTTACTGAAGTCTTGGGCTCCATGCCTCTTCCTCTGAAGTCTTCTGGTGTGCCAGGCAGGCAGGATTCTGACATCCACGTGTTCCTGTTCTTGACCCCAGCCAGTCAGCCATGGCCTCTTCTCCGATATTCCATATCTTTTACCTCCCTGTTTTCAACCTACCCACCAAAAAGGTCAATCGGGATTCTGTGTCCACTGAGTGCACGCAGTCCTTATTGGGAAGGCCTCTCAATTGTTTTTCTAAAGCTTCTTGTACTTCTGCAAACCACAGCAATCCGTGAGGCTGGTAAACTTCTAGTTACACAGCTATCTGTGCTCAGGGAATGAATCTGCTGTTGGTATAGAGCAATGCTTCCCATCCCAGGGTACGCAGACCCCAGAGGTACGAACCAGGACATTTAGGGGTAAAAAAATTGAACAACGGTGGGAAAAGGCACATACATCAATGGTGTAAGACAAGATACAAGTCAAACGCTGTGAAATTAATTGAACATTATGCCAAGTGATGGAGCAGGTTTTCCTGGGTACTCAACCTGGAGAAAAGCCCCGTGCCCTTCCCCTCACAGACTCAGCCTTCACTCTCCTCCACTTGGTGAAAGTTCCAGGGCTGTCAGCTGGTGCTGGAGAATGTTAAGCGGTCAGCCCTGTGAATGGCGTTCAATGAGAGGGTTCTTCCGAGTTTTCTCTACGTCTCTTCTTTCTTTCATTGTTTTAAGTTTTAAATTAATGTTTCAATCTGTGTATTATCAGATATGGATCAGTGATTGAAAACTGGCACAGATTTTTGTATGTAAATATATACACATTGTCTGTTTGCCTTATTATTCCATTACCTTTTAATCTCATTACTGGGCTATTTATTTAAAGGTACAACATATAAATTTGAAATAGCAGCAACTATATTAATAACAAACATTTTGCAAATATGAAGTGTAAAATGTATGGAAATGGGCTGCCAAGGGGTACACAAGTGAAAAAAGCTGGAATGTAGAGTGGATTTGAGCTTGAACCTTGAGCCACTACAACATTGGTCCAGGTTTGACCAATCTGCAGAAAAAGAAGACGCTATTGAAAAGGGAAACAAGCTTGCCAAATAGGATAAGAAAAATATTATTCGTTGCATGAAGTGCTTTCTGTGGGGAGGGATCCATTCCAGAAAAGTTGCTAGCTTCTGTGTGACAATCGAACCTAGAGAATGCATGACTCAGCTCTGGGACTAATCCTATGACTACTAATACAATGCATTGATTGGACTCAATGTATTGATGTATTTATATAATTGTCAAGAGAACTGGGTTCTCTTAGTTAGTAGAGATCAAACAACAAGGCTGTGTTTCACAAAGTAATGGTATCCCTGCATTTCTTTAGTTACTGAAAATCAAACTTCTAAGAATTCACCTTTAAGGCCAGGATACAGAAAACAAAAAAAGAGGGCTTTGGCCTTTTTTTAACGAGCAGTCTTCATGCCATATTACATGAAGATTGTCCCAAATCTGAGGCTAATCATTGTTTAGTGACTAAAGGCAAAAACGAGTTTCTTCCTTCAGATTTCAGGAGCTGGAGACCAAAAATCAGAATTCTTCAAAGCTTTGCTATACTGCAATAATGGACTGGTGGATTATTAATAAATTAATGAAGCTAATAAATGAATAAAGCTCAATCCAAACTAAATAAACTGAAGCTTATTCCATGCTTTAATACTTCTGACCAGATGGAGCGTGTTCATCCTATTCCGGATGGCATTGCACTCAGCCTAAATGAGTAGGTCTCCTAGAACCGTTTCTGCCACTTGAGGCTCAAGGTGGCCTCAGTGGCATGAAGGGTCTTCTTCCAGTTTTGGATGGGAGCCCAGCTACACCTTTATCTGGACAGGGATAGCTTGAATTTCGTAGTTTATGTTCTGGAAACTTGCAATTTAGAGTCCTGTGATTACATTACTCTACATGGGGCTACCTTTAAAGGCCCTCAGAGTGCCCAGCTTGTGCAAATGCAGCCACCAGATCTGAGTTATCAAGTCTGATGTTACTAGTTAACATTAATTCTAGTCTACTTACATTGGCTGCCTCTGTGTTTTTGAGTTGTTTTAATCTGTAAGGACTTACATGCCACAATATCTGACAAAGTGCCTCCGAACCTTCTCAGACACTGCAATCCACATCTGAGGCCTTCCCCCAAGTACCCCATTTGAGAGAGGTTTGGAGGGTAGCAACCAAGAGATGGCCTTCTCAATGGTAGCCCCGATTCATGGAATGTTCTCCCCACTGTCTGACACTGACACTAGCAATTTTTCTGTCCTCTACTCCCAGGCATGGTGTATGGATCTATATGTCAGTTATTTTTATGAAGTCCTGTAACTCCTTTACCCATTTAGGTTATGCTAAATTTTGTATGTTAACTATTTGATACATTTTCTTATTATCTTGTATTTGTGGTTAGTCATTTCTGTGAACCACCAGACAGCTTCAGCTATTAGCAGTACAGAAATAAAAAAAATATGCTAGCAGCCATTTTATTTTTCCAGAATGGCCTATTATCAGGAGTAAATTGAGAGAAAATAGAAGCTGCAAACAACAACAACAACTGGCAGGCAGTGGTGTGGGCTACTACTTCTCACCAAAATCTTCCTGGGAATGGGACATTCTGGGAAATCCAAAATGATGGCTGACAGAGCATGGAAAAGCTCCCTTAGATGTAACCACCTCAAATGGCCAAACTTGCCCCATCTTCATGGTGATCCAGGTGTGTTTTGAGGTGGGCAATGAAGGTTGAGGATTTGCTTTCTGTTCCAATCACCAGTGGCTTTTGACAGTCCCTCTTAGTTCCAACAGAAAATTCACCATTAGCATGGGGAGGCTGCAGCCAGGGGAACGTGGGTCATGGACTCCCCAGGCACAAGGAGCAATATGTATGGATGCTTGTTTTGTGTTTGGTCCCCCAGCCCTGAAGTGCAATTAGCAAAGGATTCAAGCTGCTGCTCCAGATTTGCCATGCATTCTGGCATCAGAGCTGGGCTTGAACATTCTCAGAAAATTCTCATTGTGTCCCTACTCAGTTCAGAGTAGCGATGCACTGGTGTGACACACCCCCTTTAAATACATATACATATTCACAGTGCTTTTTTTGTCATAGAACGCACCGGAACAGAGTTCTGGCACCTTTTTTCGACAGATTTTCCAAGTTTTAAAATTAACTTTTGAAAATTTGATGTTTGGTCCACGTGGATTTGAATCGCCCTGTTGAGCGTAGTAGGTCGGCAGCAAAATCATTAAAACGGTGCGTGCGGGCTGCTTGTGTGTCGAGTCTGATGCATGCGTACTTCGTCCGCGCTGGTTGTGATGGCGCTGCTCGGCTTGTGACGCTGGTTGTTGATTGGTTGTGTGGTCGCGCGCTGAGTGCTTGCTGTGGGTGGCGACCGTTATGTTTTGTTACACAACTGACGTGTGTGGGTGTGTGTACAGTGAATAACTATGTGCAAAAGGTAAATAATTGCATGGGTTCCAGCACCTTTTTTCTTAAAAAAAAAAAGCACTGCATATACATATACATATATGTATTGGGGCCATGGTCACCCTCCCTCCACAAACCCAGTTTCTGGCCAAAAGGAAATTCTATGCACACGTACTAGGGAACGCGCCCTATTGAAATGAATGGTAATTACTTCTGGGAGAAGAAACACGGATGTGCGCTGCAGACTATTCTTTTTAAGTTCTCTGACTGTTCCTGCTGTGCCAATATTACAACTGTTGTTGACTGAGCCATTTCAGCAGTGGAAGCAAGCGTCTAAGGCGTCTTCGTGCCTCCTACACTTTTGCCTCGCGTCGTGTTCTTATGCACAAAGGTCCTTCTCCCAGCCCATGAACCTTCCTGGGACTGCCACAGGTGTGTCTTTCCTTTAAGTTAATGCCTCAAGTTGACACGACTTTACATGGTTCCTTGTGCTTTAATTTATCACATGTCCTGGCACCATTTATCACTTAATGCAGAATGATGAAGAAATGGCTCTATTAAAGCTGAATAGCTACTGAATTAAAAAGCTGTTAAATGAGTTGGAGTGCAGACCACTGTTAACAATGTGTGGGAAGCATGTTTGGCTTGAATAAATTGCTTTCACAGTAATAGTCAAAAGAGTCTACCTTTGAGAAGCATGTTCCAGCATTCACATCTTGATATGGAACTACAGGAATATTTGCTCGCTGCAAATACACACGTGCACACACGCACGCAGGCACACACAAATTACACAAATTGTCATGGCGAAGTGCGGGTGATTGCCTGGCCCTTCCCCAAAGCTCCAACACTGAATAAAATTTTCTTCCATTTAAAAGCTGAAGCATGGGAAATGTGAGGTTTTTTTAAAGTGCAACCCCCCCCCCACAAAAAAACCCCGATGTACATGTAAGGCACAGTAACAGATTCCAATTAAGATAGATTTCACTTTCTTGCCCATAATGTATTTGTAACTCCTTTTTACAATATTTTAATGCACTCTGCCATGCCAACTTGTAAATAATATCAGGCTTTGTATACTTCAGGAAAGACTGTGCGCTACAGCCTTGCAAATCACAAACAGGCCACTCACTAATGAGTTCAGATTCATTTTCATTTTATTGATTGCCATAAGCTAGGTAGGTAATGGAAAAGATCCAATATGCAGCTGGTGTTGCCACTGACATGGCATGACAATCGCAAACTGGGAAGTACATTCTTAATAATAAAGGGCAATGCAGGAGGACTCCGACAACCTATAGAGCAGGCATTGGCAGCTTACAGGTTTCAAAGCCCAGGTTGCCAAAAAAGTAAACAGGGGGCTTTTTAATCCTTAAAAGCAGGTGGCAATTATGACCGTTTTTCCTTCTTGTGCTGTAGTTACAATCGCAGACCTGTTTAATGATATTCGGTTTGTGTGTCTGTTCGGAAACCATACCATTCTGTAGGGGGGAGTCTTACCTGACACTTCTTTCCAGTAAACTTTATTACTTTATTACTGGGAGCTCTTCACCAGCCTTTTTGAAATGTACTTCTTGTGGTCTTTGATCCATAAAAAGGGCAACATCCTGGTGTGACTGGTATATGCTTCCAGGCTCCATGTGGAGCGGGAGGAGGATAATTTAAAGCTCTCAACAAAATATGCAGCAGTAGAGAATGCTTCTTCATTAGAAGATGCTACTGTTCCCAGTCCTTTCCCAAGTGTCCTCGGCAATTAGAAGAAGATCTCTTTCAGTAGTAAAGATATGCCACCAACACCCACAATTTCCCATGTCTGGTGTGAACATTGCACATGGCCAAGTGACGCACATTTCATCAGGTTTGTTGAAATGGGGGAAATGAAATGGATATGGGGGAAATGAAAGGGGCAACTGGATATGTAGTCTCATGCACAACAGTGAGAAATGTGGAGAACATGGCTCCTGGCACATGCTTCCCAATGAGAAACATGATTGGGGTTTCACATCATAACACGTATCCGTGACCTTCATTATAATATGTATTGCATAGGGAGAAGCTTATCACCAGCAACCATGATGCACCTTAGGCCAGTTTCAGGTCATATGATGCATCTGTGTCCATCATGAGCCACATACTATTTAGAGGCGCCTTCCCCAGTGAGCAGTGCACCTCTAATTAATAATTATACCATGTTATTTCAGTCCTTGCATGACTACTTCTCCATCCAGTCTTCCAAAAACACCCACTGATTACCGTATTTTTTGCTCTATAAGATGCACCTGACCATAAGACGCACCTAGTTTTTAGAGGAGGTATCCATGGAAAGCTTCCTGATAATCACAGGCACATTTCCCATCACTTCCCCATGGGCTTCATTAAAAGACGGGTTGCCATTTGAAAACATACACTGACCTGTGATTAACAGCTCTCACCTGCGTCGGAGGAGGGGAGTGGAGCAGGGCGCGCCGAGCGCGTGCTGGCGGTGGTCTTCCGGGCGGCGCGGCGGCAGGTCTTCCCAGGCGGTGGGGGTGAGCAGTCCGTCTCTCCGTGCGGCCTGGCCGGTGGGTTAAAGCCCACAGCTCCTCCTCCTCCGTGGCAGGTCTTCCCGGGCGGTGGGGGTGAGCAGTCTGTCTCTCCGTGTGGCCGGCGGGCTAAAGGCCACGACTCCTCTTCCTCCGCGGCAGGTCTTCCCGGGCGGTGAGGGTGAGCAGTCCGTCTCTCTGTGCAGCCAGCGGGCTAAAGCCCGTGGCTCCTCCTCCTCCGCACCGCTCCCCCTGAGCGGCACAGCTCTCACCTGCGTCGGGGGGGGGGCGGAGCAGCGCGTGCTGAGCGCGTGCCGGCCAGGTGGTGCCACATGGTGCAGGCGGGCTGGCAGCATCCCGGGCGTCGGGCACACACACATTCGCTCTATAAGACGCACAGACATTTCCCCTTACTTTTGAGGGGGGAAAAGTGCGTCTTATAGAGCAAAAAATGCGGCATTTGGCATCATACCATTGCTGGCTAACCATGGATATCTGACATCAGCATACAGAAAGGCATAAATAGCCATGGATATGGGAAAGAAGTTTAATCTCTCTCTCAAATAAAATTATTGGTTGCACTGCTAGGGGTGCAACAGGAAACGGTCACAGTAACCCCTTTGCCTGGCCTTCTAATCCACTCTGTGGCTTTCCAGCAGCCACTAATGGGTAATATAATTACGTTCAGGTCTCAACAGAACAGGCCTGCCAATTGTGTGGAGAGCATCCATATATAGAGAAGGATGCCCTCTGCAGAAAGTCAGCCTCTGCGAAGAGAGTACTATGGGAAGATGTGAGGAGGGGAGCAAGGCTACCCCATGGCCTCCCCACTGCCCAGCTCCATTTCGTCCACCCACCAGCGAATGCCTGAGCAGAGCTTGGGAGTCAAGTGATGCTTGGAAGGTTTCCTCTTGCAGGATAGAGAGTTGGATCACTGTTTCCCTACAGGCATTAATGTCATTGTTTCATTAAATGGACGGAGGCCAACTAGCCGCACAACTGTGGCAAAAATTGCAATAAAGTTCCATTTTCTCCTCCATTTACCTGTTAAGGTCAGCCTCAGAGGTTTTACTCCGTGCTGCTTTCCCTTGCAGTCTGAAGTAAGCACCTGATTGACAGAACTCTCATAGGTGGCAGTCCTGTGGATGCCCTCCAGTCATTTTTGCAGACTGGAGAATCACAGGTATTGTAGGACTTTTTTCTGTCTACACACGCCTTGAATTGTGCCCTTATTTATTTATTCATTGAGCAGGGGGTGGGACTTGATGGCCTTTCAGGCCCCCTGCAACTCCACTATTCTATGATTCTATGGTCACATATTTCATAGCCTACCTTTTCACAAACGAATGGCATGCCAGGTGGCTAACTTTAAAACAAATATTAAAAACAACACTTGATTTAAAAGAAAGCAGAAAAAGAAGCGAAACATGAAAAACAATAACAGAAATAAACAGAACTCCACCCATTGAAAGCCCCTTCGGCAACAGACTTACATGACTGGCTTACTTGACTCGGGCCTGCCTAAATAAAGATGACTTTGGCTGCCAGCAGGACAACCCAGCTTTACTTAGCAATGAATTTCAGAGTCTGAGAACAGCCAGTAATCCTGGCATCATCTTTGGAAGACCGTATGAAAGTGTCATGGACTCCTGCATATTTTTATTATATTTTGTAATTTCCAGAAGGATCACTGTGTTAGCAGAAGCAACAAACATTACAAGACAAACATAAACAGCAAAGAGTCTTGTGGTACCATAAAATACCAATAAAGCTTTTGTGGACAGATGAAATGGACTAAAGTGCTCATTGGCATATGTCAAATACATTGATTGATCTTGAAGGAGTCTCTAAAAACTCTTCAGTGCTTTCACACTTGTAGGCTTTTCTTGTTATCTGGTTGGAGAACCTTGGCTGAAGATTGGCAAGGAAAGAAAAAAGAAAAAAAGGAAGAAAAGGCCACTGCTCACCTGTGCCAAGAGAGGTTCTAAACATTCCCTTGTCCCTGCTTGACACAGTGTTTCTAGCCATGAAAAAGTAAGCTTGTTCCAAACCACATCACTCCACCATTTTGTGGGCTGGGTCTTTTCTATTGCTTCTGACCCACTGGAATTTACTTCCCCCAGAAATCTGTCTTAGGCCATTCTTTGGTCTCTTTTATGGAAGCAAAGAAAAAACATTTCATTTTAATTCACCCAGGCTTTTAATATGACAATTTTTAAAAACAATTTTACAAAAATAAAAAAATAACTGTTGGTTTCTTGTAGCTATGAATGGCTTCATCACCTTGATCTTGCATTCTGGGGTGACTTTCTTTCCCCAGGTTCATATTTGGTCATTTGTCAATTAGACATAAGTAGACCTACAATCTCATCCTTCTAGGGCTTTGTCAAATATATGGTGGTAAACAAAGTCTCTCAATTTTGGCCATGTGCCTTTTTTCTTTTTATAAAGCCAGTATTTATGCCTGGAGCATAAAATGTCCTCAAATCTGTTACACCATACAATAGAAATGTAAAAGTACGTCCATGCCCTTTTGAGTCTGCTTTGAATGCCAGGAAGAGGAACAAAACCTTCCCTCACCAATAATCTGAGGACCCAGAAGCCTTTTAAAAATCTGAAATCCATTGTTACGCTGATTGGAACTTGCCGGGTGGAAGGACTGAATCTCAAAAGACCTGTTCCAGCTGAAATTCGAAGTCTCATTGCTGCACTGACTGTGAGTTGATTTGTGGGAGAGTTACTCAAACACATGACTCCAGAAACAAACCATGGATACATTCAAAATTGTATGTTTTTGTTCATAGTCCATGCCATTTTTGGTTAGTGTTCTTCCTCTTCAGTTCAAAAGCATGTTTAATTTAAAATATTTGATGTCTGAGGATCCAGAAATGTTGGTGGTTATAGGCAAAAATGCCTATAGGCATTCAAATACACACACCACTTTATGTTTTGTGTACTTCCTGGAGCTGGGTGTTTTCAAATTTTAAAAACCTAATTTGCCATGATAGAAACAACAAACTAAAGAATTTGTGTGCACTTTATACCACTTAAATATATGGAAAGTAAGATTGGGGTCCAAATATACCTGAAATATAAGATTTGTTAGGTTTTCCTAGATGCAGGATGAAAAACACACACACTGATGTTTAATTTTAATTATTGTTTTGACTATTTCAACTTGTTCTCTTTTTTCTGTTTCATGAAGGCTTTTGAGAAATAGGTACACTATAAGCTGTGAAGGAAATAACATTTTTAAATATTATTTTGATATTAAATCAGTTGGCTGAATGCAAGATAACATTCCATTTATAAGTGAGTGTTTAACTTCCAGCATGTTTCAGCAGATGAGTAGGAGGGCTAATTAAACAGGAAACCTAGGTGGATTTTCAATTTTTCATTCAATCATGCATGATTTAACTAGCTTAATTTCCATGTTGAAGCATGTCTCTGGCTCCTGTCACTTTGAATTATAAATATGTCGGGGTGTCGACTATTAAAAACACAGTAAATATTACTTTCTGAGTGACATGCTAAATGCTTTACTATGCATTCCCATCAGTAAGTAAATATGACATTGAGTTTTCATAAGCCACTGATTATTGATGACACTCTGCCATCAAAATACATCCAGTGATGTCTTTCACGCTCAGTACAGTTATACTAACATTATATTAGACACTCCATTGGGTAACAAATTTGTCTAAGTAAATGGAAATAAATACAGTTGTTCCATTCCTAAATGCAAACTAATCTAAGTAAAGATTGTGACAGAATGTCTGTACAGCCAAGAACACCATCGCTGCCTCTCCTACTCTGAACAGATTATCACTGTTATCTGTCTGATTAGTCCATTGGAGGGAAGGGGAAGGAACTGGCTGGCCAGCAGCATCCCGCGGCTCCAGAAAATGTGGTCCATGAGAGACATAAGATTGCTCACCTATGCAGCATCCATATATGCAGAGAAAAAGGAAGAGCCAAATGTGTATCTCCCTTACTGAAACAGGGAAATTATACACTTTACATACTTCAAGCTGCACTTCACAAATAATCCAGAAAGGTTTATGCAGCATTTAACAGCACCAACTACAAATCATCCTCTTTATCATGTATACTGCAGCAAAGTTGGACCTGGTCCCTTGAAAGTCACCTTCCCCTACCCCATATCCTGCATTCAAAATCAAGGTTAGGATCAGTATCTCAGAGAAATAAAGGAACAGCAAAACTCCAAATTCTGGGGTTTTATTCAACATGCCATCAGAACTGCTGGCCAAGGTTTTGTTTGATAGTTAATGGCCAGGAATGGTTGGTGACTGTTTGTTTGTTTGTTTCATTTTTATACTACCTAATAGTTGATGTCTCTGGGTGATTAACAAAAGTTAAAAAGACACATACACAAAAATTAAAAAAACAAAGCCACAAAAGCCATTGCCATTACTATTATTTGGCCTAGAAGCATAGCAAAGGTACTGAATCATGTTCAAATGTTAGGAAAACTGGTTGCAGAAATGGGTATATTATGCTGCAATGTGTACACAATCTAAGCATTTGGGAAAATGTGAATAAAAATACTTCTGAATTTTCATGTTTGAGATATTTTTAATCACAATATTCACGATGTAAAGACTGGAGAAATTGTGAAAGTTCAGATGAACCAAATTTAATATTAGAAAACACCAGAAAAATGAGAGAGCAAGAGAAACTGAAACTGACAGGTTTGTGCATCTTTTTAAATTTCTTTTTCTTATTATATTAATAGTCCTCATTTTTTGCTACAAGGAATACAAGGCACCTTGAATAGTCTTCCTCCTGGTTGCCATTTTATCCTCACAACAACCCTGTGGAGTAAATTAGGCTGAGAGTCCATGACTGGCCCAATGACACGCAGTAACCATCATGGCCAAGTGGGGACTAGAACCCAGACCTCCAGAGTCCCAGTCCAAGACTGTGACCACCAGACCAACACTGACATCAGTCCCTGCAAAAGGTCCAGCAATGCCTCTTCTGACTGCCTTTCCAGGACCTGGAAAGCTAAAACACTTCAATTTAATATTCCACATATTGTTTTCAAGAACTTGTGAACACCCCTGGGAGCAAATGTGGTGCCAAGTACTTACTCGGTTACTCAGTATGAAATCATTGCTAAGCACAAGATCAAGGATAAAAAGAAGCGATCTGAACAATTGTAGAAGAGACATCCTAAATGGAAACAAGCTTTATGCATAAAGATTTGCTGGGAATGTATGTATACATTTCTTACAGATGTCTAACTGCTCTTCTGAAGACTTCCCAGGTGAAGTTGAAATGTTAAACATTTTAATATAGCTCAGGAATGAAAATTGGATGAAAGAATCTTTGCGATTATGGCAACAGGCATGGCTATTTGTTATATTCCTTGAATACACCTAAGTGAACGTGGCTTTGTAATAGTTAATACTCTATACATTTAATATCACTAATTATTTTTCTCTGGTGTTTTGATAGGCAATATATAGCTTGGAATTTAAAAAAAGAAATCCCCATGGAAAGGACAACTGCACAGCAAGGTTAAGTGCCTTCTTGTCTTCAGTACCAATAATTACCTTTAAATAAAAAAAACCAAAAAAGCTGTTTTCAGATCTGACAGCTAATTTACTAATGAGTATATGCACCCAATTTATAATAAAGTCATATTGACCAAAAATAATCCTGCATTGCTACTCATTGAAATTATTTTATTGTTCAAGTCTTCTATTAGATAAATTGGAAAGGATTAATTTGGCAAGATGGGATTGTCAGAGATTGCTGCATAAACTAGATGCATGTCAGCACTAAATGTAGTTATTGATCACAATACAATAGTGCTGACTTCTCCAATCCAAACAGCTTACAGGAAGTATCAGCACATTCCAAACAGAAAGAGACTCATGGAAAATATTTAATTGCAGATGCCCACATTTTATTAAATTAATTAATATTTGATCACTGTTAGATGAAAATTAATTATAATTTCCATTTTCAAACAATAAAATAAGCATGTGTTTAAATCATTCACATCATCAGCAAAGACATGGGTAGCAGAGTTATTCCATGCATTTGTTATAAATGGCTGCTACAGATTTCTTGGTTTTGGATAAAAATTAGCACTTGGTCATCCCATACTGGACACCCCATCCCATACTGGACATTTTTTTTTCTTCATCCTTCTTAGGTAAGGCTCTAATGGGCATAATAGAATGGATTCCCACAGCATGTCTTTAGGGTCATTCTGCAGGGTTTTGGGGTGAAACAAAGAAGTGATTCTGAACTCTTTGGGTAAATCCCAGTCTCAGAGACAAATCCTGTTTCCTGGCTACAGGAAAGGCATACAAAGCATATTCTTGAAACAGCCAAAAGTATGTGACCTAGAAATAGTTCCAGAAAATGTTCTGATCAAGTTACATTCATTCTTTTAAAATGCTTCCTTTAAAAAAAGGAGGAAGAAAAATATTCTCCTATATGGTTATTTTTCTTATTTATTAAAACAAAATAAAGATAGATGGGCATTCATATACTTAAAATTTTGAGGACATTTTTTCTAAGCTAGGGGTGTGGAAACACATAGCCCATGGGCCACGTGCACCTTCCCTGGACTTTTTTTGTGGCCACTTCTACCACCATCCTGATGTGGTGATATGACAGCAAAAAAAAGGGGGGGTCTCTTTGATCTTCAATCAAACAAGCTGTCCTTTGCTGCCAGAACTTAGTGGTTTAGTGACACAATGGCAGAAAGGGGGCACTTCTAAAGAAGTTAAAGAAATTGGCGAATAAACCCCTGGAAATGCCCACCCCTGCTCTAAATACCTAGTCCCTAGCCCTGTGGCTGGATCATTTAAATGTAAGTTCTCAGACAGCCAGAGTAACATTGATGGGGTTCCTTAGCCAAAAATCAATTTACAAATCCATCTCTAACCATGGTCACAAACTATCTGACTTGAACCTAACCAAGGCTAGCACAAGCATTTTGTAGCCCCTTTGAAAAGTAATATATTTACTGTGACCGAAGTTTTCCTCACAAGAGGCCACAACCCCATTGATGGGAATAGAAGCCCATCAAATATTGTGCAGTTCCTTGAGGCCTGCATGGGAAGCTGGTAGCATCTGATGGCAGTCAGATCAAGGCAAGAAGAAAATAAGGCCTTGGATACCTCCAAGTTCTACTGGCTGGAACTGTCTCTACTATGAGGATGTTGTTTCAGCAGGGAGCTAAAGCCATGTAGGCTGGCAGGACCTGCACGATGTAGCGTTGGACACCCCTCCTGAAAGATCAGGCCGGACTGTTAAAGGGCTTTTGCCTGATTTTACAGCCTAAGGCATCCTTGAGGATCGGGAGGTAAGTATCCTGCTGGGGATTCATCTTCTGAACCAGGAGACAATCGCAGGATTGTGTTCTCTGGCTGGAAGGGGCTCTTAAAAGAGAAATAACCGTTATACTTCCAGGCAAGTAGGCCATGCTTGTTCTCATCAGAATTCTCTGCTATTTACTGGAAGGTCCAATATGATCTGAAAGGTGGGAGTGCCCAGGGGAGAGCACACAGGAAGCTCCCAGCCTCTGCATGGGACCTTAAAAAAAAAAAGAACAGCAGGAGGCACCATGTTGCTTTTGCCTTTGGTGTGAAAATGTCCATGGCCACTGTTGCTGATAGTTCGACTCATCCTCAGGCATTTGTAATCAATTGATTATCTGTCAGCCACTTCATGTTCCAGAATTACTTCCTCCTTTCTTCTTTCTTGTGCTCTGTTTTATATCCTTGCCTGTATTCTCTTCTTCCTGGTGGTTTGTTTGTTTGTCTGTTTGTTTTAAGCACCTCATATTTATTATGTGGAAAAACACACTAGAAGGAGAGGAAGAGACATGCTTTCGGCAACTGTTTCTATTCCTTTGATGTAGAGTTCTGAAAAGTTCCACATGACAAGGCTGTGATGTTGATGCATGTGGTGCTTCAACTTGGACATCTGATTGGCAGCTACAGTATTTTTTCCACAATCTGGACTGATTGCTACACAAAGTAAATACTAATATTCAATTTTGTGTGTATATGTGCATGTGTGCCCAACACAGAGAGAGGGGGGGATGGGGAGGGAGGGAGAGAGAGAGACTATTCATTCATGTACCCACCAAGGTAGAAATGACAAGGCTGGTGCACAATCCACTCTGTGCCCTTTTGCAGAGGAAACCACATGGAATGAAAACACCTGGACAGCTGCTCTCTGATGGGACTTGTGGTATGAGAGCTGTATTGGTAAATACCCACTAGTACACACCATGGTACATGACTCATTAGATGCCAATAAATGAATCATCTAATTTAGACTAATTGAGCTGTACCTAGAGATTGGGCATGCATATGCAGATAGCTCTTTTTTAAAAAACCAAAAGTATTTTGTATGCAACAAAAGCTACCCCACAGTATAACCTACTCTTTATTCAGTTTTAATTTAATCACAACTTGGTATATACGCTCAGGAGATGGAAGATAGCCCCTGCCATATAATTGGATGCCAGTGACTGAAAATCCCAAGGAGTGAATACCGTATATACCAGCGTATAAGGTGACTCGCGTATAAGACAAGGTCACAATCTGGGCTGTTTTTCTGGTTTTGTTATATGCCAGGTGTGTATGATGACCCCCATTTTTTTTGCTATCTTCCATTTCAAAGGTCACCTTATTTACCAGTATGGACATTTGTCAGCCAGAAGCATCTCGACTCTCACGATGCCATGTTATTCTAGCTAATAGTCGTGCTACCTCTCTGAGTACATTCAAGCTCACACTTGTCTTCTGTACATCTGTGCGGTCTGTGTTTAAAGACAGTTTTGTAAAGTGGTAGCTTTCTTTCTGACCCTCAACCCCAGATCTCCTCAAAAGAAGAGAACCTGGTGCTTGTTTTATTTGTTTGTTTCATTTCTATGCCACTTGTAGTAGAAGCTCTCTGGGCAGTTTACAACGAAGTACGAAAGCAAAGTTGGAGGCCGACAGCGGCCCCCAAGGGGGGTGGCCAGCTGGGGTCAGTCGGGGAGGATGGCTTATGCTGGCACAATGAACGGGCCGGGGTGGGAGGGCAGGTGAGAGGGAGGAGGCCTAGGTGGGCAGCGCTGTGTCTCCCCACAGCCAGCTGTGTGGGGAACACTCCCTTTCCCAGCTGCCGCCCTCTGGCAAGGGTGGGTGGGGCAGGCACCAGACTCAGGACTGGGCCTGTGGCCATGAGGCCGTGAGCAAAGCATGCAATGCAATGCAATGAAATGCAGGATGCGCTCCTCTGGAGCAGGCTGCACTCCTAGGCACTGAATTTTGTTTTAAGCTAAAGTTTATTCAAATTGAGAATGAAGTAATTGTAATGCAGCTAGAAGGTTCAGTGTCACAGAGAAGATGGTGCAAGACTGGAGGGAGAAGGAAGACAAACTAAGGAAAAATTTTCACCTGGGATATAAGACAACGCCCATTTTTTCTTTGCTATTTTTGGTTTCAAGGGTCATCTTATACACTGGCATATATGGCAGTAAGAAACTGTTGATGTCATAACACATTATGTTGGATAACAATAAAACTGCAGTATAGCGTAAGGAGCTATCTCAGAAGCATATTTCCAACAGTAGTGCCATTGTGGGACAGGCAAAACCACATCTGGTAAGGTATGATTTTGAAAACATTTTTTTCCATCATCTCTCATCTGAATAAGCTAGTATTTTGCAAAGAGACATTTAACAAGTTTTACTTGTAAGACATGGGAAAAATAGTGAAAATTGGCTATCATACTGAATGCTGGTACTGGAGTCCCCGGGGAGGGTATCCCACATTGGGTTGATATTTTGGTGTTTGGCCTTTTGTCTATTTATTGACTTGCCACTGGATTCATCCCCTCAAGGGCCTTCTGGGAAGAGTCTGACCAGCCTGAACGAAACACCCATGTTCTAGTAGGATCTACTGCAACTTCAGCAGGAAACGAGCAATTCCTGAAGCCATTAAAAATTAGGGAAACAGTGCAAGTCACTGGAGCTCACAGAAGGGAGTTCCATGGCCGTCCTATTGTGGAAACTAGTATTTCCTCTCGCTGCCAAGTTTCCTTCTGGAGGCACTGGATCCAATCATGGTGATGCCACGAGTACAGCAGAATCAGCAGAGATAGAGCAGCCCTCGCTCATACAGTCAGGCACCTCTCATAAAATAGTAATTCCACTGTAGCACACTTTCTGCTCCTTCTTTCTACACTGAATGGGTGTACATGAATTCCTGGGGTGGTGTATCCCTCTCAGATCTTTCTCTCCTCCTCCAAAGGGCGTGTACACTGCAATCACAGAAATGGACATGAGAAATCCACAGCGTTCTAGCCAAGGATTTTAGGGAGCAAAATAATGGCAGTCAGGACCATAAGCTGCATACCCCCATATCAAAGGCAGGAACATGCATGGATATCAAGCAGGAGGAAGGAGAGATTCTCAGAGCATCTCTGGAAGAAAGGGGCTTGTGATCTGCTTGTTCAAGCATCTCCACCAGTGTAGTATCCAAGTTCTGTTAAGTACCTGTGGTCCCTCAGTGGCCAGATACAGGAGCAGAGCTTTCAGGTTGGTCAATAATTCCATGTACATGCTGATGAAGGGAATAAGGGAGGTACCGAATGGAACCTGGACTGAAAGACAAAGCTATGAAGGCTCCAGCCACAGCTGGTCAGCACCGAATCACTTTCTGACTTGCTGCCAAGGAAAGAATATTTAACACTTAAAAGCAGTCCCCCTGCTCCAATTCTGAAAAGAGATGCCAAATTCTAACAATGCACCAATGGGTATTTGTGAGAAACCAGTAGAAAAAGACACGACATGTGAATGAAGAAAGAAGCAAGGAATCAGACAGACTAAAGAGCTGGGAAGAATAAGTGTTAGCTAGCAAACTAGTGGCTATCACATTTCATTTGTGTTTTATAGATCATTAACTTGCTATATAATAACACCGATGCATTAACTTCTGGGAACTTCAGTTCCCTCGCTATAAACTTATGTGTTCTCCAGTTTTAGTTAGCTATAAGGATAAATTTCCATCTGCTTCCTTGATAAGAAGAGGTGCTAGAATTGCAGTCTTTGTATATTCTGGAACATTTGAAAGTTGCCAGAAGGCAATTCTTAGAAGGTTAAAATGTGTACTGAACCAGTTGCTATAACGCTATGCCTTTCTTATAATACATACCTCACTGCAAGTTTTAAGTCTATATGTGCCATACACCACTTCTTTCCCTCTATTTATATGGCTTTTGTACAGTGGCAAATGGTAAGACTACTCTGCACTGTGATGCTCAAGAAGTTCAGATTTAGCCTGACCTACTCAGAATGGATATCTACACACCAGTATGTGATGAGACCTTTTGTGATACGACTTTGATAATTCTTTGCAAGTCTCCATTAGAAGCAGGGAAAAGCCACTTCAAGAGTGCACACTTACAGCTTACTGTTTACCCATACACTCATAAGATCAAAACCCCTGGTCTTACTGTTTTTGTTAACAAGGAGCACTAAAAGTCTTCCCACATACTGAGTTTTGGTTTCCATTTTACAATCCGAGATGACAGACGGCACAAAAAATGATGAGAAAACTGTGGGGAGGCTTCCAGAAGATTGATTCTCTCATCAGCTGATTCTTTTCTAGTTAGTCTTTTATTGACTACAAAGGTATAGCCAATGCAGAAAAGGAAAACCAGGCTGCCCTGTTTAATCCTGAGGGCATTGGCAAAAGGTGATCACTTTTTGAGAAAACAGAGGCCTACAAGGAAATCAGCACACCGTATGAGCCGTTAAGCTGATTTAAACACACAAGGGATGCCTGGGGTTGAGCTCAAGATCTCTGAGGTGTGAGATGAGAATGAAACCATTCCACGGACTAATATTACTGAGCTTTAGTAGCAGGTGGTATAGTTGATCAGCCAGGAAGCTGTCATTTGGAGAATAGGCCAATATATCTGATAGACATGAAAAGTCCTTCATTTTTTCCCCACTTTTTCCTCCAAGAATAAAAAAATACCTCAATGGTGAACTTTGACAAGCATGTACCATACATTTTCACAACTTGCAAGGAAAAGGACAGCACCAAAATGGCATTTGTTGTAGTAAAATTGAAAGGTTGCAAATATATAAATACATGAATAGCGCTGTGCTGTACATTGGAAGCATCCTCTATGATTTATAACAATTTCCTCTCCTGAGACAGATCAGTGGCATTCTATTTTCTATAGTGTACCTCAATTTGGAAACAAAGTAAGATATAATTACTTTACAAATCAAGTAATGTTGGATACAACAGGTGCGGGGAAACAAGCAGTGCCTCTTTTAGATTTTTTTCGGATGGGTTATGCAGTAGGGATATGAAAGTGGACATGCAAAGCTCACATCTGTTTAAAAGCAATAGAGTATTAATACATTTGTGTTATTAACAGGTTTATTTATTAGAGTAGTGAGTGGTAACACGAATCCTAATTTCATAATTGCATACCTGTCCACTTAGATGAGATGAGATGCAGGTGGTCATGATTTATTTTTGAGATGAATTCCTCCAAGACAGCTATGAGCAGCCAGGTGAGTATTCTTGGACTGCATTACCTACAACGCCTGTTCACCTGATGTGCATATTTCACGCATATTTCACGGTGCATTTCCTGAATAGGAGGCCCTCCAAACCAAAGGGTTCACTGCAGCATTGCCACGGATGGATCCCCGGGTCTAGAACCTGGCATGCAGATGCAGTTCCTGTCGTTACGTGGAGAAGGGAGTGTGCAGCCTTGGCTGTACAGAGTGATGTATGAGAAACGTGTTTGTTTTTGATCAGGATCTACCCAATGTGCATGTTCTGGATTAAGCACAGGTGTGGATACAACTCGTGGTGAAAGTCTGCACATTTCTGGGCTTGCCATGTCATTTGCTGACCCCTTCCAAGATATGTTCAACTACCTGCACGCTTTTGAAAAATGCACATGGCAAAATGTGCGCTTTTGAAAAACATGTGCAAACACGCTTTAATCAAGGGGAGAAGAATGAATATATTTCAAAAAATCTTTTTTCAGTTCACATGTATGCATATAATTCAGTTCAGATTTGGAAAAATACGCATGCAAATATGTGTGAATTTAAACATGGAAGTTTTATCAGCAACAAACATCGATTTGAGTAGATGTACAAGGAGTGGCTGAATCTGTGCTCCCATCAGTCCTCCCATTTCGTTGCACATTCTTTTCCAGTGCTATGAAAGTTCACAGCATGCTCCACTGCTCATCCCAGTCAGATTCACAAACACGGTTAATACACAGCCCGTGTCCACAGAATGTACGCGCAGTGTGCACACGTGGCTGTGGACTGGAGCCCACGCACTGACTTTAGTCGTTCTCACGTGGATCGGAATTATGCAGCAGCTGCATCCCTAGTCAGAGGTTTGGTATCTGTGGGCACTGAGTGTGTGAAGGTGTTCGTGAAAAAATATGGACCGGTAGCCAATGCACAATGCAAGTGTTCCACATCAGTCTGGGTGCCACTTGCGCCCGAGTGCGTGCACACTGGAATCCCTCCAGAGGGATCTAGATCGGATAGAACATGGTTCTTGTTCTCATGCAGGGAGTCCTCCCTGTATACGCATGTTGCGCTTCAGACAGATGGCAGACACACGGTGGGTGGAGATGTGGCTGGCACGTGTGCTTCCATCTAGGGTTTTCTTCCCTGACCTTATTTGAAATAATTTGACCTACAAGGGTGCTCTGGCATTGTGTGCTCTGGGACTTCTGATGCCACTCAATTAGATTAAGCGCATGTTAGATTGGGAAAATTTACATTTTATGCAAAGTCAAATGTATTCCTATTATTAGGCAACTTATGCATGGTTTTAAAATAGTTACTGGCTGAAGAGAGTAGCTCACTCCAAAATAAGCATGCAAATGCCACTTTTTTATCCACAAACATTGCATATTTAGCACTTATGTTAGAACCTGTCCTTTGGCATGTCTCAAAAATCTATGCATTGTGTTTCACTCAGAGGGCAGTTGTCAGTAAAGTAGAATATTACAAATTGACATGGAGATGCAAAGATGAAAGACCTTTACTTTCACTATTCCTATCCCCTCTCTGAAAGGTGATCAGGAAAAGCCTCGTTTTTAATTCTCAATTACTATGTTTGTCCATCAGTCACTGAGAAAGGTTTCCCTGACTAGGAGAGGGCCACCAGGTCAGGCCTGGGTGCTGTGTACTCTATGACTACTTCCTATTAGTAGACACTAACAAGTTATTTGGACACACCATCTTCAATTCCCCAGAGTTCATTCTGGAGGGATCTTGTTGATTTTTGCCACCAGCTGCTAACCCTCATAGGAAACTTAACCTGAAATGCCTTCTTATTTCCCATAGGTGCTTTTTCTTTCTTTGTGTTATGGCTTAATGAGTTAGTTGTCATTATAAAAATCAAGGTAAGCAAATCAAAACAATGCTTTCCATCACAGATCTGAGATTTGAACTGCATCTTTCTTTTATTTTTATTTTAAAATAAAGCTGCTTTGTTAAACAATAAATGCCAGGGATCTTTAAACATGAAAATATGAAACCATTCCTTATGAAGACAATGAACTGCTTCTTTTTAAAGGTTTTGTTTTGTTTTAATTCTCAGGTACATCGAAAACTCTTTGCATTGCTTCTTGAATGACACATTAATGCTTATTGATGCCTTGTGCTTTCAGTTATATTGCTATTTGTCACTAGAAGTTCTCACACCCTCCGTTGGTAATCTTGTATAATTGCCATGCTCTTAGTTTTGGGTGGATTAGTGGGTGGATTGCCTCCTACCTGTAAATTCCATTCTCTCTTTCACATTTAAAATTAGATCCAAGAAATGTATGATTACTCCAAAATAGGTTCCTCTGTATTTAATGGGGTTCCTCTAGGGTAAGTGTGAACAGAATCAGGCCAGAATCATGTGCATGGGGGGAAAGTGATTAGGCATGCATAGGAGGGGGTAGGTGTTTCCTTCGAGGTCCTGCCCCCTCTTCGTCATGGAACTCAAGTCACTCTGCAAGCCCAGTGAAGCAACAAGGAAGGCTGCCCAGAGGGGACCAGAAAGCCGTGCTGTGAAAGCCGTGCTTCTGAGCCCACCCTAGCAGTCTAATCCAATGCAAAGCTGAGCAGGCTGGTTTGCAGCCAGATTCTGACACCGTTCGCAAAGCAAGGTTCCAAAATATCTTTCTGCAAGCACAGCTGGCTGGAATCATGACAGTAGCCTGTGTTCTTTCATTTATGTGTACCTGAGTCGATTCGAACAGGAAACACAAAAAAGAGCAATTAAGATTCAGCCACACAGATTTTGCTGCACACAGAAGTGGTAAAGGAAAGAACAAATGGTTCCTTATTCATTAGCTGAGTGGCACATCCATTCGCCTTACACCAAGTCAGCCCATTGCCTAGGTGTGCCCATACTGACGGGGAGCAGCCCTCTGGCAGAGGCTTTCCCATTATCTTCTTCCTTTTATCCAGAGACGCCGAGCACTAAACCTCAGAAAGATTCAAACCAGGCAAGGATGGCATGTGTCCCTCTGGATGCTATTGGACTACATCACCCATCACCCCCTCCACAGACTATTCCGACTACATCTGATGAGAGTCCAGGAACTGCTGGTGACCCACCTGTTCCCCCACCATGAGTCCAAAACCTGTGCTCTGCCACCAGCCTGAAGCCTTTCCCTGTGACCCAGTTCTTGGCCTGGGTGGTTTCTTCCAGGTCAACCCCAAGGCTTGTTTATTTGTTGGTTGGAGTATTTGTTTCCAACCTGGTTTGTTTGTTTGTTTTTGGCTCCTGTAGCTCCCCAGTGTGAGGATAAATATCAAAGACTGAAGCCCTTCCTTGAACCACGATCAGCCACCCAACAATAGCCAGTTTTATACGAGCAGCTCTGCAGAACTCGGGGGCAATCTAGTTTCCAAGCTTCAGCGATGGAGGGGTCCATATGGAAGAAAATGGCTATTTAATTTGTACGGATGCTGCTTTTCCCCCAAAAATGGCACTGCATTTGGCTAACAAATGTAGGACCAAGTTTTTCTTTTCTAATTCAGGGTTCAAGCATACAAGGACTAAGGCCAGCGGCGTGAAGCTTGCCTGAAACGAAGTGGCAGTCAGGATTATTGTTATCATATGCTAACCTGCATCACAATGTAAATGCCACATCCCAAAGTAATGGAAGTTTCTGAGCTGTCTCCAGAGGCAGCCCCGTGCAAGCATGTGTGACATATCTATGCCATCTGACAACATAAAGTTGTCTGGGCAGCTACCAATCAACACAAAAAGCAGTTGTAAAATAGAACCAAACTATAACATGAAGAGCGATGCAAAAGGAAACAAAGCTCACAACCCTAAAACTAAACCCACCAAATTTAAAGCAGAATAGTGTGTGACTAGCACCCTGAGTGAATAGAAAGGAATTTAGCCAGCGCTGAAAAGACCCCAAGACTGACACGAGGTGAACCTCATCGGAAAGGCTGTTCCATAACAGCCACCCTGTTGGTGCCACAACCAAAAAGGCTCTGTCCGGCATGGAGGAACTCACAGCAGAGCCTCTGAAGAAGATGCCAGGGCTTGGCTAGGCAAGCATGGGAGAAGCTCATGTTTCAGTTACCCTGGTCCCAAGCCAGTTCAGACTTCAAAGATTAAAAGCAGTACTTCTGGACTCAGGAACAGTCAAAGAGACAGCACTGCTAACAAAACACAGGTATGAGATCGTCAAGCCACCCAGTCTTGTCGCCTAGTTTGAGTCAAGTGCAGTTTCTGAATACTTCTTAAAGCCGAGCATCCCATACCCTGTGTGGCAGAAGTCCAGCCGTGAGGTTAGCCAAAACAATGCCTGTCTTCCCCAGGTATGGATGCAGTTGATAGAGCATTTTTCTGTCCATATCCTCAACACTGAATGTCTGTACTTTTCAGTATTAAAATATTTTAAGCTGGGGTTCAAAGCCTGTCAAAGCATCATATGGCCCACCATGCTTGTTTGTGTGTTGCTGTGGTCCCTGTTGCCAGCCTGCCAAAGTCCCAGCAATTCTGCTGAAAAGCAACATAGGAACTTCCCACATGCCTTCTTTCCAGCAAAATTGTAGGGCTTTCAGCAGTCACTTCCACCACCGGCAAGGGCAGAGCCCCTACAGTGCACTCAGGAAAGAATCAAAATGGGATTGCGAGTTCATTGCTTCCACACAGCTGCTTCTGAGTCTTTTTTTTTTTTTTTTTTAGCCTTCCATTACACCAGAGCCAAGCACAGTCCCACAAGCAACACTTGGCCACATCAGCAGAAAGAGTGTGAGCATCCCTGAATCATTTCAGTGTAGTGAGGAAAGCGGATGATGGAACAGTTGGGGACTTGTTTCACAGAGTCCACATTTGGTCCAAGTTGATAAAGTAATCATTGATTGGAAATATTCCTGTTGTGCAAATTGGCCAATTTCCTATCAGTTATACAATATTCAGGTCATCAGACATGATTGGCACAAGAACGAAAGCAAGCGTTCCCCCACTCTTTGTTTCAGTGCCTGGTAATCTACAGAGAGGCCAAGCCATTCACCGAAGTGCAGGCAATCAATTCCAAGTATGCAGATCGAAAGACAGAATTCAGCTTTTCCTGCACAAAACCAGAGTCTAAAAGAAACATATTTCCAAATCTTCTTCCACCACAAGAGCGCACGCACACGAGTTGCTTCTTAAGCTTCTCCACCCTCCTGTTGTTCAGGGCATAATGTACTTTTTATAATGATTAAGAAAACCCCTTTCTGCTCATTGGTTGGTCCTCAGAAGAGAGGTATCAGAACAATACCATCCTCCCCTTATCTTGATCTTCGTATATGTTTTATCCTACCCCTTCATGACAATGACACCAACATGAAAAGCGAGGAGGGAAAAAAGAAGGCACTGTAGCAGCAAGCTGGCTGCAGAAGCTAACAATGGTGCAGAGATTGTTAAATCTGACAAACTGGAGAGTGCTTTCTACAGCCAATACAACAAGCACCTCAATTGGTTAGTTACTGATGTTAAGCTTCAGCTGATCAGGAGAGAGGGAGAGAAGGAGAAGTTCTTAAAACCTGATGGTTTAAACGAGAATGAGAGAGAGAGAGAGCCATTGCTGAACTGCTAATTCTTAGCTGAACTTTCTCCAGTGTTTAGCCAAGGTAGAATACTGAGTCTTTCCTTCCATGCTCCACTATTAGCCAAGGGACAAATGAGTGCTTCAAGATATAAACGACCCCCTCCCCCCCTTCTGTATAAATTCTCCTGCACTGGGCTTGGTCATTGGAGACACCTCCTTGCTTCACACTGCAAGATGCTGAGGCTGGGGAAAAAGCACAACAGGATCCAGCCAATCAAATTATAGAACAATGAGAAGGTCAAGTATCATCTCATACTGCTGTCCTTCATGGAATGCACTGAAGGAGGCATTTTAAAAAGGTAGAGATTTAACCCCTCGCTAGAGTGCCGCATTCCTAATTCATGCCGGTCAAATAACCGAGAGCAGGATGTCTCACTCAGCCACAGAAAGCGTGGGGGCATAGAAGCTCCAGGGGACCGCAGGTAGCAGTTCAAGTGGAGGCATCACTCACCCCTTGAGCCGGACTTCCAAGGGTAAAAAAATGTTGCCAGTAAGAAGAGCACCAAAGTGTGTTCTGCACTGGAAGACACGGAGTACGGTTCCCATCATGCAGGGGTCTCTGTCATAAATGGGACTTTTCTTCCATTGGGTCTATTTTAGGCACTCACAGACTGTCCAAGTGTTAGGAAAGGAAAGCACCTTCCATTATACCCGCCTCACAGTTTCCTTTGTGGTGTATTCCCCTTGCAGTTGAAACATGTTGTGTCATGGGTGGAGGGAGCACAGACTGCATCATAATGATTTCTCACGTCACTAACATCCTATGGCCAGTGACCAGTTTGACACGAGTGCTAATGCGGATTGCATCATGCACCTATCAGCGACCTTTGCTGCCACCCCACAGGTTCTGGTTTCCCCAAAAAGCCCGCCAGGCCAGCCAACTCCATTGCTGGTCTCCATTGCTGGTCTACACTTCCACTCGCACTGCACAATTTACATTAGTGCCACTGTTGAGTGGGATACTGCCCTGCGTGCCCATGGCTACAGCCTTACAAAAACGCTAGTGCAGTGCCAAATAAATATCATAAACATCCATATATATCTGCACAAGTGTTTTTAAAGCTATTATTGAATGCTATTAAGTCATATCACTTTTGAATTATGTGGAGATTTATATAGATTTTCCTAATTTTCAAATGTTGCACGACATTTTAAGTAGACTCTGGTTGCCAAGAGAATCATACCCCAATGTGCTTTGGAGACTGGAACATCATAATAATTGGAATCCTCAGCAGTTAAATGGTTTCAGATGGAAGAGGGAACCACATTGAAGGAAAATGGACTTCCCTTCCCTCTCCTTCCCCCCTTGAAAATGCTACATGGAGAGTCAGGAGACTCTGTTGAATGGGACAAGTTGTGGCATGAGCGATAGGTGGATTCCCCAGAATTGGTTGGAAACATCTCGCGCAATTGGAGCCCTTCCTCCTGCAGGAGGGCTCTTCCTCTCACAGAAGGCAGATGCTGGGTTTAACTGCTTGTGTGTTTGGGAATGTTCACATATCTCATTTCAAAAATCCTTAGTGTAGCCACTCATCACTGGAGAGTCTTATTGTCCCTACAGCAGAGAAATAAGGTCTTCTCCAAGTGCAAGTACAAAGTCTCTTGGACCCTGCACTATGTTTCTGGTCCAGTGGAGGCTCCTGCTGGTAGAAGAAGGAAGAGACCTTTTTTGCCCATTTTCCCTTTCCTCCATCATCACCACCCCTGCCGTTCAAGAAGGACGCCAACCATCCAGAGCAGAATTTTGGAGAGCAAGAAGGTCCTTCATCCTGCGACAGGGGGAGCATCATGTGAGAGCGCTGCACTCACAGCAGCTTAGGATCCAAGCTGTTATATGTCATTCTTTGATGGGGTGACTTGTATACAGTGCCTGGATGGGAAGTCTGGAGCAGGGCGAGCACTCACACCACGTTTCTCTCAAAAGTCGTCTCCCCAAGCATTTTTTCACAGTCACAAGGAAAGGGTTTAGGTTCCCTTTTCAGCATAAAATAAAATAAAAGACATCAAGTGGAAGAATTAAGGAGTTTCCCTCACTGTACCGTCCCAGCTTTGAAATTCTAATAGTCCCCTCAGTAGCAGAATTCTTTTTTTATTTGGGGTAGGGGAGGAAGATGAATGAAATGCACCGAACCACACAAAATATGTAGTTCCCCTGGAAGGCAACTTCCAGGATGTGCAGCTGAAGCAAGATGAAAAGTGTGTCCATGTGTGTTTCAGTTGCCACTCCGTGGTCCACACCACTTCCAGAACTGTCACCCTCCGTGGACATTCCACCGATTACTGAACATTTGCCGAACCTTTTAAAGCCGGAGCCTTCCCATTCCTTCCCCCTCCCCTTTGAATTGAGACTGTTTGATTACAAGCCTCCAGGCAGCGTTTGTGTGGTTTCTTTGGCTCTGGACAGCATCAAAAATGCGAAGCACTTGATCAATAGCATTCTGTATTCCATAAAGCAAGAAAAATAAGCTCTAACTCTGGATCTTGCACAAGAATATTGTTGGGATGTGTGCAAAAATTTCTTCTATCAGGGGTGCTTGTTATTTAAGTGGATTTACCCAAGTTGCATTTCCAAGACCTGAAATTTGTCCTCAGAAAAGAGTACACCTCTAAGCTTGCAACTTGTTTCACAAAATGAAATATGTGTTTGTTGATGGAAGAGGCTGTGGCTCAGAAGCAGGGCACATGCTGTGGGTGTAGATGGTCCTGGGTTCAGCCCCTGGCATCTCCAGGGAAAGCCAGGAAAGAACGCTGCTTGCAACCCCAGGCCGCCCCAGCATTCCTGACCTAGATGGACCAATAATGGTTTGACTCCATCTCTGGCAGTTCCTGTGTCCCCAGCATGCACACATTTGAAAAATGTGCCAAAACTGCACATTCCCACAAAAGGCACACAACCATTCATCAGTCAAGGAGTGCATGTGCCCAGAATGGCACACTTCCTAACCTGCACATATGAATGCATGCATTATGAAAAGTGGGCAGATTTTCATAGAGATCGTTTTAACAAAAACATAAAAATCGGAAGCTCTTGTGGAAACGAGATGGAACCAGCCTGACCTCAGAAAAAATGACAGTCTCAGTGAGACTGAGACTGACAGATCTGTCCATCCCTAGAGTATGGTAGTTTGGCTTTGAGTGGCCTTCTTTCTACACATTAGCAGTGACTGTCCGTGAGAATAAAGGCAAGAAGCAGCAAGACTGATGCAAACAGTTTAAAGTGTGTGTGTGTGTGTGTGAGAGAGAGAGAGAGAGAGAGAGAGAGAGAGAGAGAGAGAGAGAGAGATTGTTTGAAGGAGTTACAGATGCATGAAAAGGAGAAGGCAATGGCATGTGAAAAGCCACACCCAGACAAAAAAATTGCTTTCGTTGGTTCACTTTAAGCTTTGTCCTTCCCTTTATCCGTCCATCACAATGAACAGAAAAATAGGTTTTCAATGACAAAAGATTCAGGCAGAGAGCTCAAGAGGAGAAAGGAAAAAGGCTAAAATGTTTTCATAGCGACAGCAAGACACCCATCTCATTAACATTAATGGAATATACACATACGCATAAAAGGAGAACAGACTCACGCCGCTCCTGGCCCTTGACCAAAATGGAACTGGTCGGCAGGATTTTCAATTCATTAGGTATATGAATGAAGGCGTGCACTTCACTTCAAGAAAGAATCCAGCAAGGAGACAGTGGGCTCATTTTTCACTCCAACTTCACCAAGTTTTTGTTGCCCGGGGTGAGCAAGAAGTACAGCTGGGGTTTCATACTGTTGGTTTCTTTCTTTCTTTCTTTCTTTCTTTCTTTCTTTCTTTCTTTCTTTCTTTCAAGATAAAAGTATTATTTGAATGCATTTTCTGACGCATGCATTTTTGTAAGCTATTTTCACTATTATAATGCATTTTTGTGTGTAATTTTAACTAAATGGATGCATTTCTTTCCTCTAGCACTTTCCTTCAAAAGACGAAATTCAGTCAAGTGCAGATTTGGTGCTCAGCTGTGTTCCATTTCATCTATTTATCTGAGAGTTGTGTATCTGGTAAATTTGCACAAACATTCAATTCTCAACCACCCCAAACCATGAACATTGTTTGGAAGCCAATGGTGGAGAATGGACCACAAATTTCCACAAAATGAATCTGCTTAATAAATATTTGTCCAGCCCTCAGAATGGCTGGTTATGCTCCCATGAAGAATTTAGGCAGCTGGGATTGTAGTGAAAATAGTTTCTGATGTTGTTCAGCTGTGGATTCAAAAGAGTTGATTAGCTTGTTGTGCTTCAGACTTCAGCTCTGCCTTGTAGTTAGCCCTTCAGCAGGTCAGCTGTCCTCTTATAGCAGCCATTTTGTATTAGTGCCTGGAAAAGTTTCCCAATTTTTCAGGTGTGTCCATAGCTTCAAAAGGTTGCCTATTCCTTATCCGGGGGATTATGAGAAGGGGCTTTTACGTCTAAGGATGTCTCGCACGCACGCACACACACACACGTTTATTTTTCTTTCTGTATCTTTGCGAAATAAGGTAAGCCTCATTGTCATCATCATTCGTTTATTTATTTAACTGAGTCACACTATAGCCACACGTCTAACAAACTCTAATAAAAAAACAGCAGTGATAATTTGAGATAATTTAAAAGAAGAGCCAAGTATCTCAGCAGCTCAAACATGGGGAAACACTATTTTAAAAAAAGAATATTGGATGTATCCTTTAAAAGAAAACAAGCAATAGTTTATAACACTTTTAAGAGGCCTAGGTGAATAAAGCTTTCTTTGTGTAGTGCTGAAAAGTCAGCTGAGGGCCACCCCTCAGTGTAAGGGCCCACTAAAAGTAGCCTCCACTGCATCTCTGCCTATTGGGATACCTGCAATAGAGCCTCTGACCCTGACCAGAGGGCATGGACAGAAACATACGGGATGGGGCATTCTTTCAGATACTGTGGCCTTAAGCTACACAAGGTATGTTCCTGTGCTCAGTGCAGATTATTAACACTGCATTCTGACTTTTCTCTAATCCCAGATAATAAAAAAAACCTGGCTGCAAAGCCAGCGAATAAAATCTGCAGCTCTCTTCAGCTCAATTTTGAATCATCTCAGCATTTATGAACCTTCTCAGTGAGGACTGCAGGAGAGGGGCCTTCGTCTTTTCTCCAGAATTCACTTCTGACTCATTTTGGTGCATGCGCACTTATGGTTCCAGCTGCATGCACCTTTCCGTTATACCCGCTAGGATTGGTAGTTCCCAGCGCCAACTATGGCTGAGAGCTTGAAAGCACAAGAAGTTAGAACCCCCTCCTTTGGCCAAGAGACACTAAGGGACAAAAGGAAGCTGAATATGTGGGTGAGGGGAAACACACTGAAACATTTGTGAGAAATAATAAAGCGGATTGACCCAAATGGACAGAATGTTCTCAGCCATGCAAAATCAGACAATCATTCGCAACCATCAGCAGGGGCTTCACTTGATGGTCCAATTATAAATATTTAATTGCAAAGGTTTGCATTTTTAAAAAAATCTGCATGCAGCTCTTTGGACTCAGGTAACAAAGGCTAGTAGAGACATAAAATAAAACCTACACAGCCTGCCCACACAGGTGAGGAATTTTATTTTATATTCTATGCAAGAGAAGAACCAGATTCAACAACTCTATATGATGAGCCAGATATTTATGAATTTTTAGATGGATCTAGAATAGATTATCTATAGGTGGAGGTCCCTCCATGGAACTCTTCCGCAGGAGAAGGCAGAGGTTAATTCTTCCGTGTCCTGCAGCACTGGTGCAGAAGGCGGGGGAACTCTTCCAAACAATGAGCTTTTCGAAATGCATCTGCTGCTAATTCACTGTATCTGTTTTCAGGCTCACTGCAGAACTAAGGTCTTAGCACTCCTCAAAGTAGTGGCACTATGTCAACAGAATAGACTGAATGCACAACTAAATAACCCTTCATAGTTACACATAAATACCAGATTTTTCTCTGTTTTAAGGACCTCATCAAAAGTGCTCTTAAGAAGTGAAGCAGGAGAGTCACAGTGTGGTCCAAAGATCCTATAAAGAACTAGGGGTAATAAATGCTTTACGTAGAAAAGCTTGGTATGGAAGGTGGCACTGAGGACTGCAATGGCAAGGGGGAAATTTGGTAAAACTTGCCTCTCCCCCAGTGTCCCCCCCTCCCAGAGGGAACCTCTGATGGATCTCATGAAAGGCAGGTCTGGATCCTGTCCTTTGTCAACATCCCTGCTGCAAAATACCAGGTCTAATTTTATGCCATGTTTCTTATGTCAAGTCTATATGATGCTTGATGTTGCTGGAAGACATGCTGTTTCTGCCTGATGGACAAACATGAAGCCACCGAAAAGGCCTACTCTCTTAAGAATGATTAGTCTTCTCCCTGATGTAACATCAGTAATGTAATAGGAAAGTGGGGGAACCATTTATCCCTTTATTATGCCATACAATTTTGCTTTAATATTTTGGAATTAGTTTGCAGCTATTGTTATGATGAATGTGCTACTGAGATAGGCCTCAGATAGTCCAAGAGGGAATAACAACCTCAGACACTCTATATTAAACACACACAGTGGGAATTTTAAGCAGCTTTGAGGTCATCTTCATGTGAAGTCCATTGACATATTCAAATGGGCTTCTTCATAAATAATTAACTTTTAAAAAATAAAACATGAAGAATGTGCTTCATTGAGATAATGTTTCCATGTGCTGGAAGTGTGTTAATGTCCAAGTGTTATCTTGTTTTATGGACTGACATTCATTTTATGTTGATTTTATCATCTTATTCATACTTTGCAACCTCCTTGTGGTCCATTAAGTTTGGAGAAAGAGAGGTGGGATGTTACATTAGATTAGTTTTCCCCAGCCAGGTGCCCTTTGGACACGTTAGACTATGACCACCATCATCCCCGGGAGCAGAGGGAAAAAGGATTTCACATGATGAGGCAGAGTATGAGACGGCGAGGAGGAGGAAAGCGGTCATGTGTAGCAGGCATATTGCTGCCTGAGGGGGATCCCCTCACCCATCCAGGTCCAGGCGAACAACCCCCAACAAGTTATTTTTGGCACCCCTTCTCCAAACCCTCCCAGGAAAAATGTGACAAGGCATTAAACAACCATTTGCTGCCACTTCATGACACCCCAGATCTGCTCTCTGATGCCATCAGCTTGCTCTGCTTAGCAGGAAGGCTGTCCTGATGGGGAGCCAGGAAGGATGATCCTCTGGGAGCAACTCCTTCCTTCCCCCATCGGGGGCGTTCCAGTTGCGTTTGATTGTAACTCTGAAGAACCCCGAGGAGGGATGATGGAAGTTGTAATCCCACACATCTGGAAGATGGCCGAATGGAGAAGACTGAACCAGACCGATTACATTTCTTTTACTGCCACCCCAAATTGTCATCCCCCCCCCCCAAGAAAACATTCTTGGAAGCCAAGAACAATGCGGAAGCACCACTCTCAGGTTCCTCAATCTTCAAAGGAGGCCATTCATATAAATTTAGCAAAGACAGTAATGCGTGAATCTGATACTACCCTGACCCCTCTCCACCTTCCAAAGCAACTCAGCAATCTTAAACAGTAAAATTCAAACAAAAAAAGACACCACTGCTGCTGCCAAACAGATAGATAGCCTATGCCTGAACTCAATTTACAAAACAGGGACATCACTGTATGTTAGCCACTTTAATAGATTCAAGTTTATTTTCAGAATATACATCTACCATCAGCAGACTGCAGAGTGGAAGCAGAACTGAATAATGCTGACTGAGAAAAGTGACCAGAGAGGGAAACATAAAGGGAGCCAATTAACCCTTTCTCATTTTTTAAAAAATAGCAAATTCCTTTAACATGCCTGCTCCCCCTGCCCCACAGAAAATGTGTGAAAACGGAATAGCCTGAGTCCTGTAATTCTAGCATTCTGGCTGTTTAAAATTACATTGGTCCTGGCCGTGCACTATGTATTGTGGCAAACTGACAGTGGTTTTTGATACGGTCACCCTTAAATCTAATCCCATTATACAAGATGAAACAATGCAGGTTGCATGCAGGAGTTAGCCCTATCCCAATTGCATCAAGAAAAAGAGAAAGTACCTTCCATGTCTGGCCCTAAAAGTGTTACCAGAACAGTAACAAGCTGCAAGCAATCTATGAATCTAGAAATGGCAGTAAATAGGATTGCTTTCAGTTTATGAGCTGGTAAGCCTCTTTCAGAGAGTGGCTCATGGTGACTGACAGTTAAAACAGTGCTTGTGCTACATGCCAAGTGGCACGAGGCCATGAAGACGGATGGCATGGAGGGAGCTGGTGGGGGCCGGGGAGGACAGAGGGACCCTCATCTGATCCGCCACATAAAGGGAAGATGAGCAGGAGGAGGAAAAATGATTCGAAGCTGTAAGCATCTCAGGAGCAGATCAGGTGAGAGCCATTCAAAGGCAAGTGACAGCCAGTATAAAGAGCTGGAAGCCAGCAGAGTGTTCCCCAAACCCCTCTGAAGAGCAAGCTGGGATCCCCTTTCCTTTGCTTGAAACTTTGCAACACATAAGTCAGAAAATAAGTGAAGATGGGAGGACTCCATTGTACATGTTAGTGAAAATCACATTTTACAACTTTCTCTGTAAAAGGAAAGTTGCCTGCAAAAACGCTAGGCAAAACAGCTTATGAACATGCATCTATCTGGAGAATGCACAAAACAGTTACTATGCGCACTTTTTTTTTTCAGTGTTCAGGATGAGCTGAACTTAAAAATTGGAAAAAATTTCAAAGTTTGGGAATTTTTTCCCAAAGGTAACTGAACTTACTACTGGAAAAATGAGAAACTGAGAAAAATTGAAATTGACGGATGTATCCATCCTTAAAAACAAATTTCCAGGATCTTGCACATGCCGCTTTTGAGATACACAGATGCAATTATTTCACCTTGGAAGAATGGAGAGTGTTCAAGAACAGAGTAGCCAGACACAAAAGAGGTCAGAGATCCTGCTGCACTTTTTATAGCTGTGTAGAAGGAATTTCCTCTTCTATACAACTCTTAAAGGTATAGGACCCCTGTTCTCCTCTACCTCAGACTGCGGAAATAAATCTACAGGCAACAGGACTAAGCAATCAGATTCATGTTTCTTTGGATCCTATCAAACAAAATACCAATTCTACACAGTACTTGTTTTTTCCTGTTGCAATGTGCGTCTATTATCTATAATTACTTAACAGTTGTCTTTGAATGGCATGGTAAAACAAGTAGCTCCTCCGGTGGAGGATACAGCTAGATGAGCCCTTTTCCACACTTTTTCTCAAAATACCTCAAAACAAGGGTCCCCCAATACAGCCGCCATGGGTGCCATGGCACCTGAAAGAGGATCCATGCTGTGGCCCCCAGGGGCACCTGAAAAAATACTTCAATTCGTCTCTGTGTTTCCTAAGGATTTTTATGAAGAGCATACAAATTTCTAACGTTACACATCAATTTCAGCAAAAGTGGCCTAAACATCCAAGTAAGAATCCATTTGAAATTGGCATCTACATGACATCCTTTTATATATCAGAAGTGTTGGTTGGTCTTTAATTCATTGCACGACAGGAAGCAAGTGTTTATCCTTCTGGGTTTGAAATATCATTTCTTCAGCCATCAAATAGGCACAGGGAAACTATTTCCCATTTCCATTTGTTCCTTTCCGTGAAGCAGGTAAATAATTTAAAATAGCATGCACATTAGTGAATATTAAAGGCTGTACAAAATGTATCTGTGCAATAGCCTCTTTCCAAAAAGAAGCAACGACTGGACATTAACAAAACAGCTCTTTATCAGCTGCATTAGCTGTATCACACTGCCCTTGATTCCCTCTATTGAACAATCCTTTATGAAGGTGTTGCTCTGGGGTCCAATAGACACATATACACGTTTTGCTGAGTAAGAAAGAGCCTAATGAAGAATTTTTTTCCCCTGATGACCAAAAACAAGGGCCAGTAACTTAGGGTTCTATCAGAGAGACACAAGAGGGATTGGAAATGTAAAATAAACTGCTATCAAGAAGATCACCCTTTGTAAAGATAAGCCTGGAGGCTGATGTTTTGACACCAGATGTCCTAAAAGGAAATGTAAGTCAAGATAACCATGTACAAAAGTAACTGAATGTTTCCTGCTATGACTTCTACTGTTACCAATCATTGCAAAAACAAACCAAAAACAAAACGTATAAATTCATTGCTGTGCATGATGACTGTGGCAGCTGGTCCTGGCTGGAGATGGGCTCACTCTCTGTTGTTGGTGTGCACCTACAATAAAGAGTGGGGTTTTAAACATCTGAAATGACTTGCTGGTGTGGTCTGTCTCTCTGCCATGGTCAGGCAACAAACAAGAAGGGCTTAATTGTGTCCTCAGCACTAACATCCATACACGGAACAGGTAGATGCCACTGATTAGGCATTTGAGGTGGTGCCCACAGCAATTCCCCAAATTCCCAAGTGCATCCACAGATCCAAACAGGAGTGTGGACTCCTGTCCTGAAATACAGTCTGTGTGTTGCCCGCTCCTGGTGTACAGCATAGTAGAGCTTGGTCCTTGATGGACTCTCGCTTTGTTCCTGGAGCCAACTTGAACCAAAGCATCCTGGCTGTGCTGGAAAGGACCTGGAGGCAGTGCCAATCGCAGCTGTGTGGGCAGGCCTTTTAAACTTGGCCTCTCTGTCTGCCACGGGAGGTGGTTGGGGCCCCATCAGTGAGGGTGTCCAAGGACAGCCTAGACATGCACATGGTGGGCATGTTGTGAGCGGAGCCAGCAGGAGCCAGGGGTCAGACTAGATGGCCCTGGAGACCCCTTCTGACTCACTCGTTTCTATGTTTCTGTTTGACATAGTGAATAGCTGAAAGGTCAATGGCCAATCCAGTAGAATTCTGACCTGGGGACATGGAAGCAGCGTTTGTTGTTCACCTCGGTCAGGGCAATGTATTGGGCTGGCAGTGCCCATGGGCTTATCACAGCTCCAACCCACCTTTGTAACAACGACCTTTGTTCGTTAAGAAATCATGATTATGAGGACATAAATCTGCTTGACTGCAAAAGTATGCAGGATTGTAGCTTCTCTCTTGCCTTTTGAATTTTGTTGGCACCACAATTACACTAGATGCAGGCCCAATAAGAAAAGTTAGAAAGGGTTCTTCATGCTATCCTGGTGAAGGAGGAGAGCCACAGATTGCATCGCTAACAGTGAGGCTTTCCACATATTCCCTGCAAATTTACTGCCTTAGTCTCATGGAACTGGGCCAGCCAGCCAGCAGGATTCCAAATCAGCAAGCATGAGAGCAAAACATCTTTCTTCGGTGTGGGCATCACAGTGCTTCCAGTTCACCAAGGGAAGGCAGAGAATTTCAGTGACATACGTCTCAGCTCATTCTGATCTCTCAAATTCTGCTTGCATTTATGAGGCATCACCTATAGAAATCTAAACTCTCAAGGACATTTGCATAGGGAAACAGTTGGCTTGCAACATGTTTAATCCCAAATCAAATAACAGAATCAGCACTTTTTATAAGACTGTTTATACAGACACCCTTGTCAGACTGTGTGACTTACAGCTGTCCCTCTCATGCAACAGGATCGCAGCAAGTATGAGGAAATCAGGACTGCAACACTGCACATACTTGACCTGAGAGTAAGTCCTACTGAACGCAGTGAGACTTCCTGCTGAGCAGTCATGCATAGGCTTGCACTGCTAATGTTTCCCATTTTTAAATGGCAGTTTTCTACAAAGCATGACTCAGAGATTCCCTTTTAGTGCATGGGCTTAACCATCTTGCCAAATCTATTCAGCTCACTGGCTAGCTCATATACTGAAATAATATCGAAGATGTAAGCACACACAAATCCTGTGGATAAGAAGGTGTCATATATATTGAAAATCTCCTATTGACCCCAGCAGATTTTGAATTGTTCATACGGATGAGAATAATATTATGCTGCTCAAAAATACGAGAGTTCAATCAATAGTGCAAAATAACTGGACTTAAGTGCATGTGTGTGCAATGATATACATATGTTTTCAGATAAAATTATTCATATGCTGTGATGTTATAAATCTACAAAACTCTCAAAACTCATTTCAGCTTGAGTCCATAGCAGACTGAGAGGGTTTGGTTTGGTTTGGATTGGATTGGATTGGATTTTTTGCATCAAAATCTATTTTATTTATTTATTTATTTTATTAAAACATTTCTATGCCGCCCCATTCGCCAAAGCCTCGGGGGGGCTCACAACACAAAGTAAAATACAAAAGATAACAATATAAAAATAACAATATAAAATAAATAACAATATAAAAGAAGTCGCCCTGGCCAGATAAAATAAGCGAATACTGTTAACAATTAAAATGACGCTTAAATAAAAAGGTCTTTGCCTGGCACCGAAAAACAAATAACGACAACAAAATCTATACTTATTTGCATCAGTATTTTTCCAAATGTACACATCAGTTGTATGCACTCCACATATAGTCTTCTCTCATTGTTTAACACTTACTTATGCATATTTTGGAAAAGCAGGCATTTTTCATGCAAAATTTTCAAATATGCACATGTTGTCAAATGCATTCATGTGGGCCCACAAAGCACACTGCAGGCTCAAGCTCAGAAATGTAGACATGGACACAGTCTGTGGGTGAAAGATCAAAAGTGAACTGAAAGACATTTCTGACACATCCCTATGCAATAGAAGAACCCTTTGGTGTTCTTTTCTGAGCGCTTGTATACCAAATTCTGTACGATTGGCCATTGTTTCAGCTGCATATTCCCCTACAATGGTTAGGCTACTGAAGCTAAAGCAGCCTTCTTCAATGGCTTAAAAACCTACCTGCTTTAATTGTTCCTGTTTAATGGAGGCAACTCCAGTTTTCTGCTAGCTGTCCCGAGTTAAATCATTGCCCTGACTTTTACTCTGGAGGCAATATCAGCAATTCCTTAAAACATTTGATTACCATCAGTTGCTGGAGATCCCCTGTCATCAGGCTTGAATTCCCTTTTTCGTGGATTGCCAGAAGCCTCTGGTTAAACCTCTTTAGCCCAAAGATGAATGGGGACGTATTGCCGCTAGTAGGTGCACCAGTGAAGGTATGCGAGTGAACATTAAAGAGCCACTTTGCCCATGGCTTGCTAGTCCGCATGCTAGTCGTTGCTAATGCACATTAAGGCACACCTTTGCTTGTCTCATATTTTAACCACCTCCTTTGCTTTTCAGCCAATGCATTGCACAGCAGGCAGGAAAGAACCTTCCACGACAAACAAGGGGCAGGGGCAGAGATCATACTCATGGATCCTTGGTGCGAAAATAGGGGTGTTACAAAAGTGCTCCCGTTTTCACCTGTGAAGCCTTGGAGAGCACAAGCTAAGCTTTAGATTTACCCGGCTGAATTGGTTCCGAGTCCTCGGAATGTTGTGTCACAAGAGGATGCCTCCAGCTCACACGGGAGGAGCTACAGAGAATCCTTTCATAACAGCGGAAGGCCAGTGAGTAGGCTCCTTCCGCAGTTAGATTCATACTGAAAAGATGCAGGTTTACATCAGCCATTCAGATTTACTGAGGGAACTAGGATGAGTAATTTTCTCTGCCTAGCCTTCCCCACTGGGTTGTTGCGAGGTTGAAAAATGTGGAACTGGTCACATGGTCCTGAGCTCCTTGGAAGAAAGTGGTGGGACGGGGAACAGACCCACCTTTCATTTAAGAGCAAACTTCGCTGACAAAGGGTGATAGACATGGAGTCAGAACAGAGGCACTGAGAAACAAGGTGTGTGCATGCTCAAGGGACTCTCAGGGCTGGCAGAAGTCTAACCAATAAATAAACCCTGAGGAAGCAACAGAAAAACATTCTTTCCCCGGATTGAGTATGCTCCATAATTGTGGAATCGTAGAATAGTAGAGTAGGAAGGGGCCGGAGGGCCACTGGGCCCAACCCTCTACTCACAGTGCTAGACTCCAGGCTAAAGCATCCCTCTCAGATGGCGGCCCAGTTGCATCTTGAACACCTTTAGTGCGGGAGAGCCCACAGCCTCCCTAGGTCATTGTTTCCATAGTCATACTCCTCTAGCAATCGGGATGTTTTCCCCTGATATCTAGCCAGAATCTGCTTTCTGTAATTTGAGCCCATTATTCCATGTCCTGCACTCTGGGATGAGATGAGAGATCGTGTCCTTCCTCTTTGTGACAGCCTTTGAGGTACTTGTGGAGTGCTATTATATCTCTGCTCAGTCTTCTCTTCTTGAGGCTAAACATGCCCAGATCTTTCAATCTCTCCTCCCAGGACTCTGTTTCCAGTCCCCAGATCATCCTTCTTGCACTCCTCCGAACCCTTTCCCATTTCTCCGTATCTTTCTTAAACTGGGGTGCCCAGACCTGGACACAGTACTCTGGATGAGGCCTAACCAGTGTTGAGTAAATGAGAACGAGTATTGGCTGAAAAGAAAATAAGACAACTGAGGAAAGGGAGAACGGACTGTCCTTCCTGAGTTTCTTATAGCTTGTGGTGCCCTGGAGAAGATTATGGGGGACTGGCAGAATCCCTGAACAGGCGCGTTCCCACCAGGCAGAAGGAAATACCTGCAGTATTTTTTAAGCATGACCACAGAATGGTGCCACCAGGGGCAGAGAAAGGAGGCATTTCCCCAGTAGCATTGAGGCTGATTCTGTTGCCACTGTGGCAAGGGAGAAGTCCCAGTGCCAGAGGGAACAGGACAGCTGTCCTTCTGCAACAACACTAGCATCTTACTATCCAGCACAATGCACTACCATGACCGCATTGAAATACCTTCCCATTTTGCCTGCTTTTCATGCTGATGCTTCCTGACAAAGGCCAAGAAAACAAAAGAAAAAAAAGTTTCTACATACCTGAAAAAAATATATAACATTTTTGCAAGTTTCAGGAAAATTAATCCTCAAACAGAAACATTTTGAACTGCCATGCTTGTGAAACAAAGATGACACCAGCAAATAAAAATTCTATATTTGCCTGAAGAGCTTATGGTGTGTGTTTTTCCCCTCAGTGCTATTGAAATGAGGCCCTTCTCTCAAGTACTTTTCACATACTAGAGAGGCAAATTTCCACAAAGCCTGCACTAATGTTATGCATTTTCCTTCCAGGTGAAATGCTCTTCAGTAAGTAAACATGAGTATTCAATTCTGCTGCATCTGGAGACAATGGGAAAGCCCTCCATTTCAAAATATATTGATAAGGGAATCATTTTAAAAGCATTGAATAATACTGAAAAGGACTGAATCTCTCTACCTGAAGAAGAGGAGTGGCATGATGCTTTCTTCTCCATTTCTCATTTACCTCTGCTGTGTGACTGCATAGAAAAGATGTTTATATTATTGCATTTGCATACAATGTCATAGATCCTTGAGGGCAAGAGCTGAGAACTGTCCATAATTGTAAAGTTTCCGTAGCTAGCCATGAACAGTCTGGTGCAAATTCCATTTCATGGAATCATAGAATAAATCAAGTCTTATCTGTAGATCATTGCAATTGTGCAACAGTCCCTGGAATTGTTGGTGGTTTGCACTAGACTAACACAACATTCACATTTTCAAACACAATAGAAAACTGGGACTTATTTTAGCTGACAAGGAAGTGACAGCTAGAGATGTGAAGGCACAAAGTGTGTGTATATAGAGTCATCCATGGCGCCGAAAAGATGAATGCAGGAAGTTGTTCACTCTGAAAAAGGTGGAAAGAACTTCAAAATGTCATGCAATTAAATTATGGACACATAGCTTAAAGCAAGCAGAACGAGGCCTATACCTAACCTATGTAACTCAGGACCCCTTGTTGTTGCAATGCTCGCTATCATTTCAGGATGCTACTGGTGTTTCAGTTGAATGGGGTAACAGGAAGATCATGCCACATTTGGTTAGCTAAGTGAAACTGAGGGATGGCTTGTTCACATTTAATATTGGGGCAAAAGAGGAAATTTCAGCAGGCGTGGCTACTTTATGTGGTCTTTGTTTTGAACCAGACCATCCCAAATGGCATTCAGTGTAGGGGGAGTGGGCTTTTGGGGTCACCGTGCAGTTTTGCATGTGTTGATTGTTAAAAATCTCTGAAAGACCTCAACAGCTGGTCAAAAGAGGATTCCCTGAGCTCAACTCCTGGTAAATGCAGGAAACCAGAGGGCCATGGAGCACCAGGAAAACTCCACAAAATTCTGAAACTTTGAAATGCCAGATTAAGCTGTAAAGATTTAGGAATGTTGCACAGGAGGCCACTTCTCATTATGGATTTCTGTCCAGTTGTTACTTGGGTAGCTATTCTACTCCTGTTGTTTTCCCACTGTCCACTTTAGGTAGTCCTTGATCCCAAGGAGCTTAGAATGGTGTCTGTGTAACTCTGCAAGATGCGACAGCTCCTGGTGGTGCAGAATCAATAATAACAGCAAGCACAGCCCAGCGCATGCCAATATATGGGACAGGTGTTCAGCGCAGGAGCACTGAATGCAGCAGGTGACAAATGTGCTCTCCAAAATGCAAACCATCTAAGCATGAGGTAGAATCGAGTTGACCTGTAGTGTTGGCGCAGCTTCCTACATTGCCCTACCTGACACCCGGCTCATGGCCAACATAAGTAGCTGCCCATAATAAACAGAGTCCCTTTAACAAATCCAACTGGGGGAAAAAAACAATTAAAGGTATCAGCACATGAGAAAATCCATCTTACTTCCACCAGAAAATGGCTATTGCAACAACTATCTTCCAACTTCCAAAATACGCACACATCCAGGTGTGTGATTTATTACCCATGCCAAGAAGTCATAAATTGAATGGTTTAAAAAGAAGACCAATTTTGCCATGTTGGATTTATGAGTGCAAGAAGATTTTATGGCATATCCAGATCAGTTTCTCAGTAGGGCAAATGTTTTCTTGGGAGGAAAACAGGAAGATGGATGTCAGTTTAATTTAGGTGACACTGCTGCTTTTTAAAAAATTATATATCCATATAGATTACAATGTGGAAAAAAGACTTCTTAAAGTTTTTGTTTTTAAAACCAAATTTTAAAATATAAGCAAGCATCACGTTTATGATGAAAGCAGAACTATTAATATTCTGTTTGGCTTTCCACATTGATATTTGACTTGGCAGGACAAAACCACAACTTACATCAGTCGCACGTTTAAACAAGCTTGCTTCACCTGATGACTGAACGGCGGAGCTCCAGCCGAAAAAGGACTCCCAAACCATGGAAGCCCCTTGCTCTTTTTTGCATGAAAATCGCCCATTCCCTGGCTCCTATCTTCCCCTGAAGGCAATTTTTACAGGAAACAGCATGCACTAACATCCAGAAAGAACATTTGTGATGTTGCGTTACGTTGTGCTATGTTATGTTAGCCGTAAGTTGTGCCTGACCCATCGCAACCCCATGGGCAATGTTCATCCAGGCTCTCCTGTCCTCCACCATCCCCTGCGGCCCACCTAAGCTAAAGAACATTAGAGCAGGGTCCAAACCTCATCCACTATTAAATCATGGTTAAGGCAAGTCTTGAATGCTGGCACCAATCCAGCATTCAAAAGCAGCGCCCAGAAACCCAAGGCAGGCCTAGGCCACCCACAAAACCTAGGAGGGCAGGAAAATGGCACCCTTGTTGACTGTCTGGACAGCATCCCCATACCTGGCTAGCCCTTTTTGCAATACCGTATCCCCCCTCTGCATATCACTGCACCGATTCCCGCCCCCCCCCCAGTAGCCCCTCCTGTCCCCCTCCCCCCCCCCCCCCCCCCAGCCACATACTCGGCCCTACAAAGGAGAAGTAACTGCAGGATGGTGCAGGTGAATGGAAGAAGCTGTCTCTTTGTGTTTTAGCTTATTGGGAGAGGTTGGCCAGCAGACATTCTGTCTTAATTTGGTAGGTCAAACTCAGTATCAAAAACAGCTCCACTCCAGAAGCTTCACTTGCCTCAACCACTATTTTCTCTTACACTCAAAGCTCCCATTGAAGTTAATTATGCTAGAGAAGAAGAGGGAGCTTGGAGCTTTTATCCTGAAAGGCGCCAAGTATTTACATTTACAAAGCACTTAAAGCCTCTTAACTAGTGCTGGTTCCTTCAAATCAGCCTGTAGAGAAGCTCTGTGATTGAGCACTGAATACATCATTTCACCATTTTGATGCCAATGATATCTTTTATTTGTTTCTGACTTTTTTAACTACTCCCCATCAGTTGAGTCCTGTGGGTCATTAAGAAAACCTGGAAATCAGTAAAATACCAAAAGCCACCCCATCACATAAAAATTCATTCTAAAACAAGATTGCAGTGTCATCTCACACAGCTTTATCACCCACAGAATACTTTTGGAGTTGGTCCCGCTTTGGACAGCAGCCTCTATGTTGGGCTGAACGTGAACAGTGCAAAGACTCCCGCACTTGGCTTGCAGAAGACATGAGTGGGAAGAGTCAGTTGCTCACTCGCCTATTGGAAGAACTCCCGTGCATGACTCAACGAGGACACTTTAAGGGGTGAGGTCCTTAAAGACCTTTCCTCCCAAAGGGCAAGCGTGCAGAAATTGCAGCCTGATGGCTGCACCCAGTTGCCTGGGTCCTGGAATCTTCCTAGTCACATCCCAACATATCTAGCAGCATGCAAGAAGCCAGTTTGCATCCAAGCTGCGTGGACGGCTATAAACAAGCTGAAGCAGCATGGGGTTTTGTGGAAGGCATAAGCTTATTTCTGTCACCACCGTTTCTTTCCTTCCCCCGACCCCAGGATCAATTGAGACAATGGCTTCTGGGAAAGACAGAGTAACAGAATGCATCCCACAGTACCCTCCCTCCCCGCAAAATTGGTTGTAGTGGACATCAGACAGACGAGAACTAGAGACACGAGTGAGTCCTATGGGTATGGCTCCTGATCCATTACAGCATGTATCCTGAACTTCATAGCTCTCCACGGTGCTCTGTGTTTGGGGGATGGGAGGTCAGCATGATGGATCACTCCAAGAAAACTCAGAATGAATGCTGCAGGATCCCCACTGACACAGGGATTACCAGCATACCATGGAAAGAACCACAGGATAAATGGAGATACGAACATCTAAACCAGAATAGTTAACCTTGTTGGAGTCACCCTAATAAAAGTTATAAGTTTGATACTAGAACATAGAAAGCGACCTGCTTTCTCCTTCTCCCCCAATCTGCAGGGTTTTCTATTCAGGTTCCTTCTATAGGAAAAGGAGACAAGCCCTAGGATATGTGACTATATCAACCAGCTCCCCCATCCTCCTCCTGAAATTCCTACCCAAGACTGTAAAAACCAAACACTGAAGCCTGTTGAATTCTGTAACTTCTGATTGTTTTCTCTTTTTATCTGTTACTCAAGATTTTGGTGCTTTTTCCCAATGTTTCCCTAATGATTTTTCATTGTTTCTGGGCTTCTACATTGTTCTCACATTATTGACCATTCAGAATCGCATACTTCCCTACCCTGTGTACATCACCCCAACCCCATAAAACACTCTGCTCATGCTCTGTTCCATGTAGCCAGATTTAGACTGCTACCCTTTAGCGCAGCTGTAACTTAGGGATTGCTCTTGCTGTCAATAAAACTCTTGGGTGCTTGATTGCATGCTTACACTGGCCCCGAGTACTCATTCCAAGCAGGTCTGAAATCCTGACACCCTCCAGCAGTGGCAAGGGGGCTGGGCTGCAAAGCCATGTGGTGGGGATCGCTGCAGCACAGGGAATGGTGAACCCTTTCCTTCCTGTACATGGCAATCCCCCCCCCCCCCCGCAAAATCATCCTCATTCCACCTTAGCACTCATGGAAACACTGACACCAAAAGAGAGTAATGGTCAGACCTGGGTGGAGGTGTTGAGCAAGATGCGGGGAGGCAGAGAGGGAAGGGGAAGCTGGGAAGCTAGAGAAGGGGAAAGAGATTCAAATGTGTGAATGGAGACAAACAAGTACACACTGAAGGACGGTTCTGACTCTGCCTGAGTTGAGCTCAGTCAGTACCCACTGCTGACCAGCACCTGCTGGAAGGTTTCCATGAAGGGATGCGGCAAAGGCTTCCCATCCTTGGTCTAACCCACTGTGTTCCTCAGAGGACAGGCAACACTGTGGGGAAACATACAAGAGCATCAGTTATTCAATGGTGTTTTTAAATGCCGTTGTCTCAACTCACTGCCCTGAGTTATCGCCCCAGCTCAGAGACTGAGGTTGCAATCCTGTACACACCGACTTGAAATAAGCTCCAGCAACTCAGCAGGAGACACTGTAAAAATACATAGACCAATGTTCTGAAAACATCTGCAAGTGAAACAAACAAACACACAAATATAATCCCAAAAGTAAGTGCACCCTTCCAGAAAATTGTTGTGTGAATTGTTTTATTTATAATAATAAATGTAATATAGCCTTTCTGAGCACTAGAGAAGTATGTGTGTCCTCTCTTGATTTTATCACTTCGGCACACACAGCAAAACTGAGCCAATGTGAGTTAAAAGAGGGGGAAGAATCCAAGTCAAGGCCATGAAAGCAGATCACGTGCTTAGGAAAGTCTCTATTGTAACTGTAATGAGGTGGCCTATTGTCTCCAAGGAGACAATTCAAGACACACAATGGGCCCAGAAAGAAGTATTTCCTTTCCCCCCCACACATTCATGCACCCCATCTTCCTAGTAAAATGTAAGTTGAAGAAGATGTACACCATTTAAAGGAGCAGAGAATAATGCAGGTAAATGGCATGATCTGCTTAATGCGGGGAATCTAGGAAGAAACAGACATATCCACCCCATTCTGTTCCCGGCATTTTGTTTTTTTATTTCTCCTGTCATTCCATCCTGTTCCCACATCAGACCGTTCTATGCATCTGGGGCAAATGATTTCTCCTAATAGATCTTTTCACTAATATAAGCCTTCTTGTGTGCACTTACCCCTAATAATGTGTGTGTGGATAGGCAAACAGCATTAGGAAGTGCAAATGTGCAAAATCCAGAGGAGTGCAAATGCTAACTGCTCCCCATTCTTTAAGAGCTGCCAAGGAACATGGGCTTGTTCAGAAGCAGGAACTGCAGCAGTTTTCTCACCCTTGCACAACCATCCACACCCGCTGCTGTTCCCTCCTCTGTGCACTGGTTAAACCACACAGCTCCTGCCCTCCGGACATCCACCTGGTCATCCATTTGCACCACATCTTTGATCAGCCAGGACTAAAACTAAACTTCTCTACCTTTAAATTCTTGCTCCGGAGAAAGGTCAGGGGCCTTACTGGAGACTTAAGTGCTAGGAGTGAGGGCATATGCAAGATCCAGATGGGTCTTGTGTTACTTCTCTGAGTCTCCTCTCCCTTTTCAGCCTCTGCACCCAACCCAGCCTGGTTTTTCCCAGTTGCAATGTATGGCTGTGAGAGTTGGACCATAAGGAAGGCTGAGTGCCAAAGGATTGAGGCCTTTGAATTGTGGTGCTGGAGGAGACTCCTGCGAGTCCCTTGGACCGCAAGGCGATCAAACCGGTCAGTCCTAGAGGAGATCAACCCTGACTGCTCTTTAGAAGGCCAGATCCTGAAGATGAAACTCAAATACTTTGGCCACCTAATGAGAAGGAAGGACTCCCTGGAGAAGAGCCTAATGCTGGGAACAATAGATGGCAAAAGAAGAAGGGGACAGCAGAGAATGAGGTGGCTGGATGGAGTCACTGAAGGAATCGGCGTGAGCCTAAGCGGACTCCAGGGGATGGTGGAGGACAGGAGGGCCTGGAGGAATGTTGTCCATGGGGTCACGATGGGTCGGACACGACTTCGCGACTAAACAAACAAACCCAGCCTAAGTTAAAAATGGGGAGGGAAGTGTAACTTCTCAACACAAATTTAAATAATATCCGTTCTTGCCAACCCACTGGACCAGGCCTGCAGATCTTATAAGCCCGCCAAGCCAAATGAAATCCGGTCATATGTCTTGGGGGCTGAAAGACCCCAGCAGTTGACAGCCCAGGCAGGCAGTAACACGGGGTGTGTAGTGAGCCTGGGGGTAGCCACTGTGTTGCCCACCACGTAGGGGCTAAACTGTAGGTGAACTGTGCGATCAGCCCACAGCACATGGAAAAGATCAACACCTCCCTCTGCAGCACTCCTGATCCTTAGTGCTCCCCCATCCCCACCTCTGCCGACGCCAGTGGAACACAAGCCAACACACGCATTACGATTTCGCACAATAGCCCAGTAGTCGGTCTTGAGCAGGCCATGGGTGTGCCAGCCCAACTTTCCACTCACCTGTGACCACTCCTCCGAGCCATTCAGAGATGAAACGAAGCTAAAAGAGGAAGGGGCATCTCCCAAATGATGTGTAATTCCCTCTTTACAAGTAATCTCTTGTTGAAGGAAATGCTCATTAGTGAAACTCTTTATAAAATCATTACAAGTATGCTTGAGGACTTTTATTTATATTCCAATCCATAGATTGACTAAGCAATTGGCTGTTTTAAGCAGAATATCACAACCGATTATGCGCTTTCAGAGATCTGGTTTCATTGCCTACTTTTTCCCTTTCTCCATCCCCAGCCCAGTAAAAAGAAGCATCAGGCCAAATTTTCCTCTCAATTACACTTCTGTAACTGCATTTTAGCATTCGAGGTTTTATTCTCACATAAATCCTCCTTCATCTGCATTTGAGGAGAGAAGCAGAGACAATGGCTGACTAGTTGACAGCAGATTTACATTCCCTAAATACAAGGGCATATGGTCTGGCGAGGAGAAGGATATCAAATGCTACCTAAGCCAGGTGCAGTTCAGGAAGGAGAGTGTAAAAGAGCAGGTAAGTCACCTGGTCAAAGTCATTTAGCATCTGCTCCAGTCATGTTAATTCAGGTTGGACATCAGATGTAAGCACCTATGAAAAGAATCAGAAAAATCACTTTAGCAAAAGATACTTTTAAAAATATGATGTTGTGCATGAAGCTTGAGTTTGACTGATACTGGAAACCCTTTTTGTAAATGGAAATGTAGCCTCTGACAACTGTTAATGTGGCCTCTGTTAAAGGTTTACGGAGCAAAAGAACAGGTTTGTGTGAAGGTGGAATGTGTTTCTCATAACTACAAAAAACACCTTGTTTGCTTTTTCTGCACACGTCTTTACGGTGGCTTTTCTCCATTCCCAAGTTGACAAAACAAGGAAGGGCTTCTTTGTGAGACAATCCTGGCCCACTGGGGGTGAAAAAAGCAACATCATGTCATCACATACACTCATAGTTGATCAGCTAAGGCTACATAACGATGTCACAAATGAAAACCAGAGTGAGAGCACTGCCCTCACTCTGAATAGGCTTACTGACATCACCAGATTGCAAGTCAGATTTGGCTACCCAGTGCCAAACGAGAATGAGAGCAATCCCATTTAAAAATGGGCAAACATTTATCCATTTAGCAGCTGCCCTAACCCATTCTCTGAAACAGTGAGCACATTTCTCTGGAGATGACATTTCTTGCAACATGGAAAAGCAGAAATGTCCCCATAATCCACCAGGTCCAGTTTCTGATAGGGAAACTGTTCTTCTGATGCAGACAGCATTTACCCCCAGTAGCCCCCTTTTGCCACTGCTGCCTTTCAGGGGAAGATAGCGAGGAGCTACACTGCTAGGACACTGGCCTGCGAGAAAGGGCTGAAAATAAATAGGTATCTGCTAAGTGTGAACCTGGAGCTCTGCTCTGCGGGAATGGAGGCCTCTTCCCCGTTGCCACTGCTGCAAAGCTGATGTAGGAGCAAAGGAAGCAAGACAACCGTGGGAAGCGCTTCATCCATCCCCATGCCTCCCTGATGTGTTGCCTTCGAGCCATGCATCAGAGCAGAAGCAGCAGTACCTGATGGAGTGGGGACATGTCTCTGAAAAACATTTCCCCCCAGAATCCCCACCCACCCTGCTTCACTCCCACCACCCTCCAGAAGCCGGAAGCCGGGCGATCTCACTGCCCTCAATGCCAGTGAGGGCACCAGCTCCTCAGATTGTTTCTATGAGGGCAACACCATTTGCCTGCTGCTCGGGGTTTATTTTTTGTGAACTGGCTCAAGATCCACTATCTTTGAAGAATGGCTGGGTACTGGTGGGAGGGTTGACCTGGGACTTGGGATGGAGGGAGGGAGGTCTTTCCCAACTCAAGTTTGCATCCACACTTCTGCAGTGGGGCTGATCTTGTTATGCCCGCCCAGCGTCCCCAGATGGTGAGCAGCTCCAGCTCCGTGGTGAAGCAGCAGTGGTTTTTCTGGACCTCCATCTGGAGGCAGAGCTGGCTGCACATCAGGAAGTGGAACCAGAGCCAGGAGAGAGAGTCAGGCAAGATGATGGGCTGGTGGATGGGGAGATGGCAGACTGGGAAGTGAGCGAGCAAGTAGAGGAATGGCGGAGAAGCAAGAAAGAGGTCGCAGGACCTGGCGGCTGCCCAAGCACATCCTCATCAGGAAGCATTGGCCGGCAGGCAGGCCAAAAGACACCAGCTGGAGATGAAGTAACACCAGGATCGTGAAAAGCATCCAGCACAGGGTTGTCCTTGGACAGCATCGTGCCCAGTTTCTATATATTCTAATTTTTTTTAAAAAAAGTCAAAATCTGTAAACCTCTAGGATTTATTAATTCCAGGACATCAGAAGAGGCAAAAGCAGAAGGTTACCTTCCCTCTCCCTTTCCCTGCATGGCAACTGATACTAACACATGTCAATGTGTATGTGAGTACAACTGAGAGAGGGACTTTGGAAATAATCAGATCACACACATTCTCCTGAAGAAGAAAGTCCATTCTTGGTGCAGAAGGAACCATTTATCATATTTTAAGTTTATTGACCACGTCGCCTAAGCAGTTGCATAAATTTGCACACTTTCCACTCAGAGAAGTGGGATTATTTCATTTTAGTATGTCTTGCTAATTTGCTTTACCCTTAGCGGTAACAGTGCAATAAACAAATGAGCCCTTAGGTCTGCAAAGATGTGTTTGCAATAGTCTGGTAGACGAATGACATCGTTACTATATGGCACTATATGCTGTGCCCCAAAAAAGGGTCTTGCCCCTTTTTATATCCATTTTATTAGGATATTACTGGTGTTCTTTACGGTCTCTGTTCTATCATTTTTTTCTCTCCAGCCCCTCTGTTGTGGGCTTAACGCTGTACAGTCCGCTTATATATAATTGCTGGCCTCTTCAATTCTTCAGACATTATACAATCATTATAATTCACATTTTGCCCTAGCGTGTTGTCGATCCCGATTCCAGAGTTGTGGCTGTTAGCTGTGGTTAGCACGTGATCCAATAAAACTTTGGGTGTAGCATATTATTTATGCTTAAATGGCCTTGCAAAATTCTGTGAGTGAAAGGCCAGTTTTGGATGTGGAAGCAGTTTAGTCAGAAAACCATCACTAGTCATTGCAACAGTTAGCATTTATTTATTTATTACATTTATGCCATGCTTTCCCTCCATTATGGAATTCAAAGTGGAGTGCTATGGATCACCAGAAGATGACTGTGATGAATTGCTGGATGGGGTGGAGAAAGCAGAAGAGACAGACCATGGGGGTGGGCAATTTGTGGTTCTCCAGATTTAATTACGTAATTTTATACTGCCCAACAGCCAAAGCTCTGTGGGCAGTTCATGACAGCATGTTTTGGTCCACAGCTTCCATTATCCCAAGCCAGTTGAGTCCATGTGGTAGGCTGGTAGGATTTGAAGTTGCCCACCTCTGGGATAGAGGGACAGCTAGAAGAATTAGTGAGATTACAGAGAGAAGAAAAAGGTAAAAAGCCATTGAACCATTCAATGGTTCCTAATGGTTCTGATTAGGAGCCATTGAAAAGGAAGCCGGTTGGGTTGAATTGGTTAAGGTTTTTAGATAGAATTGGTTAAGGTTTTCAGATGTTTCTATAGTATAGAAATTACTAAAATTTCTCACTTTTTAATCAAGGGAATACTGACTGTGGATTTAGTTACTTGCCATGCTCTGGACTTAATGGATTCTAGGAATACACACTTATCCCATATCTGCTAGCTTTGATATACAGAATTAAGCTTGTAGAGGGAGGGTCCACCATGCCCTGGAAAGCAGCAGGTGATGGTGGCAGTCTATTCTGGTGATGGTTAGAGGGGTTCTGTACTGAGTGACTTACCCAGTGGCTTCAAGATTCTGGGGCCTTGAGCTCCCTTGGAACACCATGAGTGGATTCTCGGGTAATCACCTGTCCGAGTGCTGCCCAGATGCAGATACGCATAACCTCAGTGAGATACTATGGGCTCTCCTTGAATTGCTTTTGAAGCCTACTTGCAAAGAGTTATTGGGGACAGCCTGGGAGAACCACTTCAGGCACAAGATCAATATGGCAGACAACACAGAATGAGAAGACTGAATGTGGGCTCAACCAAGGCAGAAGACTGGGATAAATTAGAGAAGAGTTCTGGGACAGACAACTGGATTTCTTTTATGTTCTCAACAGCCCCTGGGATCAAGGGATGAGGAAAGAAACTCATGGAAACTCACAACATGAAGGAGCAAATTTTATAGTGAGTGTGTCTAACTGGTAAAGTGTGGGGAGCAATCCTCGCTACAGGGTGAGCACTTGCTGGGATGGGGATGTTGGGAGCTGTAGTCAACACCTTTGGGGATGGGAGTTTTGGGAGCTGTACTCCAACACTTTCAGGGACAGAGGGTGGGAGCTATAATCCAACACATCTGGGAGCTGCCAGTTTGGGGGGGGGGGCTGAGTTAGAGGACTGAAATAGGGATCCCCAGACACAGCCCCCTACTTCACAGGCTTGCAAGAGGAGAAAATGAAGTGAATCATCCATTCCTGGCATGTGGGAGACCAAGGCATATGCACAAGTGGAGAATGAGCCTGTGTGTGGGACAGTGCTTAGAGTGCAGGGTGGCGTTCATGGCCAAAAACCTCACGGCTCTAGCCTGATTTCTGCAGAATAGGCTATTCCCACAAATCTCACTACAGCCACATGGTTTTTAGGTGCAAATTTTAAAAAGAGCTGATTGCAATCACCCTACAGACAGAGTTTTCCCCACGTTTCTCTGAATATACAACATGGTTGAGGTTAAGCTTGAGGTTGGGTTAGGGTTCGGGAAATGTCCAGGGCCCCAGAAATAGTCCTGATCAGGTGAAAAGGATGCACATTCAATAGCATTCTGAGGGCTGCTTCTGTGGATGTTGCCTGGGTGCTGGGTTTGGGGTTCAGTTCAGGTTAGGGTGAGGAAAACCTGGTCCTTGTATATTTCCAGGGGCTTAGCAAAAGCCCAAAATATAGTGAGTGACTAACAAGAACACGCTGAGTGCTGCTTTTGTCCTTGTCATCTAAATGTATAGCCCATACAGGTTTTAAGATCAAGGTTAAGCTTCATGATTAACCTAGGATTCTAAGTGCCGCTGCATGTCCAAGGAACTGGAAATAGCCCAGACTGGTCAAAAAAAGCAAGCAGATAACAAGTGCTGCCTGAGTTCATGCTGTCTGAATATTGTGGCATTGTGTGAGTGTGTTAGGGTTGTGGACAACCTTCAGGTCAGGGTTGGGGAAACCTGGGTCCACGCACCTCTCCGGGGACCCAGAGATAGCTTTGGCTGAGCAGAAAGTGTGAATGCTCTCACCACCCCCTTTGCGCAGGTCATCTGAATCCATAGTGAGTATACCAGGGTGGGCTTAAACTTCAGGTTGGGTATCAAAACGGGAAATCTGAATCGGTTGAGCTAGGCAGATGTCCTGCCCACTTGTGACGTGAGAAACAGGCTGAGCTGGAATGGGAGCTGAGGACAGTGCAGGTATCTTTCCCTACGGTGGACCATGATTTACATGCATTTTCAAATGGCTAATGGAAGTTGCACAAATAAACCCCCCAAACCACACGATTCCAATGTGTTTTGTGAAGAATCAGCCTGCTTGTATAAAATCGAATGTGTACAACCTATGCTTTGTGCCAATTGGCCGATCCCACACAAATCGTATGAGAGCTGCATGGTTTGGTGGTGCCTATTTGTGCAAATTTAATCAGCAGTTTAAAAAAAAAAGTGCAAATGGCTTTCCATCCTAGAAACGGGAGTAAGCTCATACCAGCACTGGGCTAACAGGCTGGAATCTGGGTGGCCAAATTGTGGCACTCCATCATGTTTTCACTCCCCTGTCGGATTCCTCGCCCCTCCCTTGATAGGGACATGCTGTCATCACGCATATCCCCAGATGCAGCACAGTAGAAGAGGAGTGTACGGCCTGCCCCACTGACTCGCGGCCTGCCACAGGCTGTAACTGTGGCAGGCTGCAAGGCAAAGCAGCAAGTGAGGTATTTTTCAGCGCTCACATTATCTGTTTCCTTTGAGCATTCCATGCAACACCCCCATATTTCATCACACATTTTGTGAGTCCCAGAGCTACTATGAAAGAGAAGTGTGCATGATCTTTTTATATCATCACTGAGTAGTTTATCATTCCACTATTCCTCAATGTCAAGTTGCAATTCTCCTTCTCAATCATCCAATTACAGAACTGAAACTATGAATCTTATGTTAACAATTCCTCACCATGAATGATCAATACACAATAGCTGCCATGGAGCAGTTATAAATCCCAATTGTAAAAAATAAAAATTGCACACCCAATGATGCCGTTAAATCGATCACCCCCATCCTGTCTTAATAAATACTCTTTTCCTGTTAAGTGTTTTTATACATTTTAGAGCTTTTTAATTGCACCGTTGTTCATCCTTGTGATTATCACAGTGCAGAGGCGCTTTGGAAATACCCGGCATCAGTCAGCCTCTTGCATTTTACAGCCCAGTCCTTAAAAGCAGCCTGCCAATGTGAGCCCCAACGTGTGAGCAGAATGCTTTGCCATTCAAGCTGTAAGTTATTTTCCCCCAAGGGCCCTCTGTGTTACAAGCACAGTCTTGGTATTACTGATTTTCCAATTTTCACATTACAAAGTAATGGGAAGCAAAATGAGAGCTTTCATTTTGCTTCCCCATAAATGTGTTCCTACACACTTTTAAAACTGACTGCAAGCAGGTCTTCCTGGAATTAAGCATCCGCCGTGGCTGCTCCATTTCTTTTTCCTGAGTACCGGGGGATGGTCTGCGCACTGATGAAGCATCCACCTTGCCTAAGTTACGCTGATCTGAGCCTGGCGAGTGCTTGCCTGCATGGGAGGCTGCCTGGAGATCCCATGAATGCTGCCTTGACTTCCATGGCAGGAGAATGTGGGATAAACTTGTTCTAAATGAATAAATCTGTATTTTAGAACATCCTACCATTTTGCCCCTGGAAATAAAATTCATATGGAATTGGATGATTACAGCCTGTGTCCCAAAAGCTGAGGTTAGCCCATGCAACCTAGTACTGTGGTTCACCAGTTCAAGCAATATTTTTAGGGCTGGTGGTCTGCAGTCCAAGGCCAAGAGCAGGTCACATAATGCCTGGAAAATGAGCTGCTCAGGCTGAAAGGGCAATTCAAAATTTATGGGACCAGCTGGAATGCTGGTCCTTACAACTCTTGCTCCTGCTCAACAGATTTGGTAACACCCCCATCTGGCCATATGCAGTAGGAACATTCAGTCCAGCAGAGGGTAGGTGAGCGGCTCCCACATCAGGCAAAGGTCGTTAATGATGCACAGAAGACGGTCCCTGAGTCCTTCTGCTGGAGCTTCCAGACCGAGGCCCCCTGCTTGTTTTGCTGTGCATGTACAGAAAGAGGGACATCACCAAACGTTTGGCAGGTCACAAGGTATGACTGTAGCAAGGCCCACATCAAGCTTGGCATGGTCAAGGGCCCATTCCCCAGCAGGTATCCCGCTGTCAGGAGGCTCTGGGATTGCTCCTCCTCTCTCCTCTGCAACCCTCTTGTTCACCTGCCTCTCACGATGCTGGAGCTTTGAAGCAATGTGGGGCAGTGGATGCCTACCTGTTGGCCCACCGACACTTTGCCTGTGGAGCAAGCAAGTGATGGAAAGGGCGAGCGGCAAGAGCAGCTGGCAACGATGGCCATGGGAGCTCCGTGGAGGGGATCTGGCCCAAGGACCTTCCAAAACCTGGAGCCAGCCCTGGCTGGTAAGTCTGAGTTCACCTGTCTTCAGCTGGATCTAGACAGGTTAGGAAAGTTCCTTACACGAGAGATCATTGGTTCCTCTGGTCCAGAATGGCTTGCTGTGATGGGCAGGGTGACCTTCTCATCTCCTGCCCTCTTGTTCTTTCTAACCAAAGATGCCGGGGTTGAAGCTGGGCCTTCTGTGTGTGGAGCAGACACTCTTTGGGCTACAGGATTCCCACCATAGCAATGCTGTAGGTAAAGAAATCAGTAGGGTGACATGCAACACCTATAGTCTCCATGTTATATGAGCACATTTCTGCTATATTGCTTATGAAGCAGATACAGAATTATTGTCCATTATGGCAATGAATGTGAGCCAAATGAGCTGAAAGTTAAGCCTGGCCCTAAAATAGCTACTGGCCATTCTGACCGGCCACCAGAGTCCAGTCAAGAGGTCCAATCTGACAGATCTTGAAAGTCAAGGATCACCTCCCCCTCAAAACTAGTAACCAATCCAATGAGGAAAGAAAGATGGCTCACACTGTATTTTTCAGGAAGACAAAGCATGAAATTTCCTGAAGAAATTTCATTTCTTCAAGAATTCAATTAAGTTTTCTGTGCTGTGCTTATATTATTTGTAACTATTCCCTTTTGTCTTGAGAGGGGGAAAATATTCACCCAATGTTTCCTACCTGTCAAAACATATAGCTCTAAAACATGCTTTTCTGACAACAAACATGGCTGAGAAGCGTGAACAGCCCAGTGTGCTTGGAGAAGACGCATGCTGAGCATCACAAATAAAAGTTGAAGAAACAGAGGGGTGGGGGAAAGAGAAAAAGAATGAAAGGTTATACTGAAGACAAAAATGGGTGCTGTGCCTGAAATTTTCCGAACAAATAACAGAGAGAGAGAGAGCAAATCACTCTTGCACCTTGCCAGAATTGGGCTAAAGTAACAACTGGAATAAAAATTGGCAATTGGATATGGAAACAAGGCAGGGAGGCAAAACAAGATGATGGACACCCCTAATTTGGTCCAAATATTAACATACTCCATGACTGTCGCATGTTAATTCTTATTAACCTTTGGTAAAAGCATGTCTATCCAGAAGTTATCCCCAGTTAGACAAGGGTTACTCTTCCTGTGTCCCTGTTGAAAAATACAAAACTGACCACCTCCAACCCATACGTTTAAAAATTCAAATTCATGGTGCAGATTTCTGCTCACCTTCATCTATCATCCCATCTTCCTCACTTTCATGGTTGAACAGATGTCTTCCTCTTCAGAATAAAAAGCACGAAGACCACAGTATAACCCCTACCTGTCAGCAGCTTGCAATGCTAATGGTGAATAAACTGCCTTTGGAGACAATATTTCTATTCACAGTACTTCTATGCACACACTCCTTTTTTTCTAAGTCAAATTTTAAAAATTAGTTCATGCAAACAGAAATAGAATGACATCCTTGAGAGAAGATCAGGTTTCAGACACAGACTCCCAACCCCCATTCCTGTAAGCCTCTATAACCTTGATCTTCCATCTCTTCCCTTGCTGCAGGAGAAACTGAGACATTTTGCTATAAGCACCTCTTTGGGGCATTCCTCCTTCCATGGCATCTTGCCTGCTGCAACAGCAGTGGCCCCATAAAAGAGAGACCATAGGAACTGTAGTTCTCTAGGACTCCTGAGTGTGGATGGCAGGCGCCCTGGGAATCGCCTTTCCCAGCATTCCTTTCACTACAGTCTCTGCCATGAGTATCCTCAGCAGTGTCGTGGGTACAGAAGGGCCAGCTCTCAAGATCTCTGCTACTAGGACACAAATATCTGGAAATCTGCACTTCCCAAGAGCTCTGTTGTTTGCAGTGCGTTATTCCGACCGTCAAGGCATCAAAGGGAGAGTCTTGCTCTCCTCTTTTTGATCCAGACAGATGACTTTAAGCGACTGGAGAGATACCACCCACTGCACAATTCACCTGCATACCATGAGCTGAACAAGCTCATATTCTGGGTTAGGCAATTGCAAACACCATTTACATTTCTAATTCATTGAATAGCCCTGTTTATGTAAAATTGAATGTTCTTTATTTATTTATTTATTAAAACTTTTTTTGCTGCCCCATTCACCGAAGCCTCAGGGCGGTTTACAACAATAAATTAAAATAATTATAATCTTAAATTATAAATATAAACATTAGATTAAAATACAAAAATACAATATAAAATAAGCCACCCTGGCCAGATAAAATTCAATAATACTAACATTTAAAATGCCGCTTAAATAAAAAGGTCTTCGCCTGGCACCGAAAAACAAATAACGACGGCGCCAGGCGGACCTCTCTGGGGAGCGCATTCCATAACTTAGGCGCCACCGCAGAGAAAGCCCTCCTCCGAGTACCCACCCTCCTAATTTCTTTCACGGAGGGTTCCCGGAGAAGGGCCTCTCCCACCAATCACAGGGGGCGGCTGGGCATATATGGAAGTAAGCGCTCCTTCAGGTAGCCAGGACCCAAGCCGTTTAGGGCTTTATAGGTCATCACCAACACCTTGAATTGGGCCCGGACTTCAATGGGAAGCCAGTGAAGCTGACGGAGGACTGGAGTCATGTGAACATAACGCCCAGTCCCCGTCAGCAGCCTGGCAGCTCTATTTTGAACCAATAGAAGTATCCGGACCGTCTTCAAGGGTAGCCCCACGTAGAGCGCGTTACAGAAGTCAAGACGGGAAGTCACCAGCACATGTGTCACTGTTGCGAGACAGTCGTACTCCAGGTAGGGGCGCAGCTGATGAATCAGCCGAAGCTGGAGGAAAGCGCTCCTCGCTGCTGCTGTTACCTGAGCTTCCAGTGAAAGCTCCGGGTCGAGGAGCACTCCCAGGCTGCGGATCTTGTCCCTAAGAGGGAGTGCAACCCCATTCAGGACAAGGTTCAATTCACCCTCTCTGAAGCCCGATCCACCAACCAACAGGAGCTCCGTCTTGTCTGGATTGAGCTTCAGTTTATTGGCCCTCATCCAGCCCATTACCTCGGCCAGGCACCGGTTCAGTATTTATTTATTTATTTATTTATTTATTTATTAAAACATTTTTATGCCGCCCCATTCGCCGAAGCCTCGGGGCGGCTTACAACCTGGATTGGTGGAAAATGAGAGGTAGAGCTGGGTATCATCAGCGTACTGATGGTTTCGCAGCCCACACCTCCTGATGATCTCTCCCAGCAGTTTCATGTAGATGTTGAACAGCAAAGGGGACAAAATGGACCCCTGCGGTACTCCATGGCAAAACTGCCATGGCGCAGAGCCATAGTCCCCCAGCACCACCTTCTGAGACCGGCCATTGAGATAGGAGCGGAACCACTGCAAAGCAGTGCCTCCGACCCCCAATCCCGCAAGCCTATCCAGAAGGATACCATGGTTGATGGTATCGAAAGCCGCTGAGAGGTCCAGGAGAACCAACAGGGACGCACTCCCCCTGTCCTTCTCCCTGCACAGTTCATTGTACAGGGCGACCAAGGCAGATTCAGTACCGTACCCGGGTCTGAAGCCAGACTGAAATGGGTCCAGATAATCAGTTTCATCCAAGAGTGCTCGGAGTTGTCCCGCCACCACCCACTCCAACACCTTGCCCAGAAACAAGATGTTGGCCACTCGTCTATAATTAGCGGCCATCCCTGGATCCAGTGACGCCTTCTTCAGGACCGGTCGGACTACCGCCTCCTTTAAAGGGCCAGGCACCCGACCCTCCCTCAGAGAAGCGTTAACCACTTCCAAGATCCAGGTCCCAATCCCGTGCATGGAATTATTTATTAACCAGGACGGGCAAGGGTCCAAAAGGCAAGTGGTGGGACGTACTCGTCCAAGCACCTTGTCCACATCATCGGGCCGCAGTAATTGAAATTCATCCAATAATTCTGGACCAGACGGCGGCGATGGCATCTCCCTTAAAACCTCTGAATCAATAGTGGAATCCAGTTCGTGATGAATCTGAGCAATTTTCTCCCTAAAATGCCTGGCAAAGTCGTCACAGTGGGCCTTTGAGGGTGGAACCAGGTCTTCTTTCGGACCTGGACAAACCAGGCCTTGCACCACTTGAAAGAGCTCCGCTGGACGGCATTGTGAGGAGGCAATGGAAGCGGAAAAAAATCTCTTTTTCGCTGCCCTCACCGCCACAGCATAGGCCCGATAATGGACTCTCAAGTGTGTTCGGTCAGATTCATCCCATGATTTCCTCCACCTGCGCTCTAGCTGTCTCCCAACCTGCTTCATCGCCCTCAGTTCAGGAGTATACCAAGGGGAAGAGCGGGCTCTGCCCGGTGGGAGAGGATGCTTAAGAGCGATCGTGTCTACAGCCCTGGTCATCTCCCCGTTCCATAGTTCAACCAGAGCCTCAACAGGAGCACCCGTCTTGTCAGCCGGAAACTCCTCCAGGGCCTTCAGGAATCCTTCTGGATCCATCCGGCTCCGGGGGCGGACCCACACAATTGGGTCTGCACCCTTACAGAGGGAGAGGTCACTCTCGAGCACAAACCTCACCAGGAAGTGATCTGACCATGACAGGGGAGTCAAGCATAGATTCCTCACCCTCAGACCACCCTCTTCCTGCCCTGTCGAGAAAACCAGGTCCAGAGTGTGTCCACGTTCATGGGTCGGGCCAGTGACATGTTGAGACAGCCCCATGGCCGCCATGGAGGCCATGAAGTCCTGAGCCACCCCGGTCAGACCAGTCTTGGCATGGAGATTGAAGTCCCCCAGGACCAACATCCTGGGGGTCCTCAACACCAGGTCCGAGACTGTCTCTGTCAGCTCAGGTAGGGAGACTGTTGGGCAGAAGGGTGCACGGTACACCAACAGAATCCCCAATTTGTCTCGGTCACCCAACACCAAGTAGAGACACTCCAGCCCTGGTCTTGAAGGGACAGGAAGTCCCGTGAGAGAGATAGAAGCTCGGTAAACCAAAGTGACCCCCCCTCCCCTCCGGCCGTGAACAGTGCTGAACCAAATACCCGGGCGGACACAGTTGGGAAAGGGCCACATACCCCCCCTCTCCCGCCCAGGTCTCCGTTATGCAGGCCAGGTCGGCCCCCTCATCCACAATCAAGTCATGGATGAGGGAAAATTTGTTATTGACTGACCTGGTGTTAAGCAACAGCACCGTCAGGCCCGAGGGGCGACTGACAAGACTCCCTGGCACCGTCTGGCTGGGAGCAAAACCAGAAGTAGGGACAGGTGTCAGCCATCTGTCCCTCCTTCTTCTATGTGGACACGTTAAGCTCCCACCGCTGTTATGTCCATTGCCCAAAACCACCCCCATGGCGGTGCCCGTGCGCTCCCCAGGAAGCACAAGCGGCAACATGGCCAGGGACGACTCCATAAAACAGCTTAAAACACAATAAAATTATAAAAACAGTTAAAAACTCACAATAGCATGCAGCCCAGCAGGAGGGCCAATTATAACACAGCCAAGCGAAAGCCCCCTGGCCAGCCCAGCCCCCCCGCTCGGCCCCTGAACAGCTCCCAAACGGCGGCAACCATCCTTTGGCCATCACCCTTCGGCCGCCGGCCTGAGGCCACCGGCCCCAGCCGCTGGCGGCACTTTCAAGCCGCAGGGCCCCCCGACACTCCGCCTCGTCCGGGCACGCCTCTCACCCGTGCAGGGCGTGGCGGGGCAGTCGGGTAGGTGGTGGAATCTGGCGGCATGGGTGTTCGCTGCCGGCATTCGCTGCCGGGCGCGCGGTGTTTATCATAGCCCTCCTTTCAGTGTGCTGCATATCACCTTGACAGAAGGCTCTACTGGGTTCTTGCCTGCTCTGTCTGCATATAAGGCCACTGGGCATCTGTCCGATAGGAAAGCGAGTGCACACCTTTTCTCCTTGGCCCCTTCCTCTCTGTCCTGAGATAGAGCACAGTAAGCTTCGCTCGCACCTTGAGGCCACAGTAGCTCTTGCGGGACAACTGCACCTCACAAGGAAACCTACAGCAGCCCGCTTGCCATGGCTGCCCCACAGTTGGATGTGGGGTCCTGACTCGCACAGAGGGGTGGTCGGCCTACGTGGTTATTTCAGGGTCAGTGGGACTTTGCCTGAGGACAGAGCCGCTGCCTGAGAAAGGAGACACGGGACACCACTCAGCAGAGGTCAAGCTGATGTCCCGGATGACCTGCAGTGACTGGGAGCGTGCCCATCCTCTGCCACCTGCCAGGAGATGACACTGGCCCCGCTTCGCGCCACGCAGCGGCTGCCCCGCTCCGCTGAAGTTTGGTCCTCCCTCCCAGGAGAGCTTGGACACAAGTCCAGCCCCTTCCCTTTACGACCACTTCCCTCTCTCCCTCTCTTTTTCTTGTCTGAAGAGTAATAAAGCAATTCAATTATTTATGGATGCAAGGAAGGGAAACAAATTATCTTTCTTTAGAAACTTAAAGTGTTTTTTTTTTTTCCATTTGCAGCTGGTTACTCTTGGACTTTTTTTTTTAAAGACTGCAGAAAAGAAAATATTGTGAACTCGGAAACATCGTAATGAAATACTTCCAATGTGGTTCTTGCTGTGTACTGTTAAAAGGGTCTTCCTGTGCATTTGTTTCAAGAATTATTTTTCTGCATTTTCCTTTGTTGACTAAAGTAGCTTAGTGGCAGAAATAAAGAGCACATGTGTCAACTTGAGTCTGCCAAGAAACCTAACATTCATAGAAACCATTTTCTTTCACATTTGTTAAGCTTCTTACATATATATCTCTCTCTCAGCGAAAGAGCAAGAGACAGAACTCTTTTTTCTCCTTCCGTTCTCTTGCGGATTCTAGGATATCTTTTTAGGATCTCTCTCTAATTTTATTGAGACTGCTCTGCTGAGGTATGGCACTATAGTTCAGTAACTATAGGAAAGTTAACCCGAAAAAGCCAGCTTGAAACTACCACAAACTGTTTTCACTTCTTATGTTAACATTTCATCTCAAAGGGCTCTTTTCTTTTGCTGTGAGTTGCAAGGTATTTCTTTGTCTCTATTGTGCTTACTGTTCTAAAGGTGCCTCATTGACTGCACTGAAGTGGACTCAAGTGTGCCAACTGGAGACTGGCAAACTTTTTAAAAATTTGGCTGAACTCTGGCGCTCTCTCACATCTAGGCAACCATTCTGTCTCTTGTACCTCCCTATTAAACGGCCTCCAGGTGCTTTGCAAGGTGTATCAATGTATATTTTAATTGGACACAGTATCATTAACCATAGTCTCTCAGGCTCTGCAAGTGTGCCATTCCACCACACTGCTTTCTGCACTGCCTCAGATGATATAATGCAATGCCAGGTATAGATTTTGTGCTCTGCGCTGCCTCAAAAGTTTCAATAGAATGCCAACAGCACTGGAAAGCACTGACAAAGCCAACATATTTTGAAAGCAAACGAAGGTCCCCTGTTGTAGTTGAAATGAGCCTCCATCCCCCAGCCCAGCCAGTGAGATCTGCAGGCTGAATTCAGCGTCTGCCCGTGCGGCTTATGCGATTGTGGGCAAGCGCTTGTATCAGCATCACGGTTCTCACCAGCAGCCCTCTGAAGTGGCCGAATGCGTCCTTTGATGCCAACGGGATGCACTGGCCACATGCAGGACCATGGGTTGTTTTGCAGGGTTATGGATTTATTTAGGCAATTTATAGCCTGCTTTGGAATTGAAATTCTGAGTGGTTGGATCTGGATCAGGCCCCCAGCCTAGTGATATAGCTTCAGTTTTTACTTCAACAAACAGTATGTATTTGTTGCACTGATCAGAATTGAATTAATAATATATGATGCCTACTAGAACAGTAGCATTTTAGAATTGGAAGGGAGCTTAGAGGTCACTAAGTTCAACCCACCTGTTCAGTGTAGGAATCAGGCACCCACCACATGCCTGAGAGATGGCTGTCCAACATCTGCTTAATTGCCTTCATCAAAGCACGCATCTCATGACTCCATTTATTCTTCTCTAGGCTAAATATCCAAAACCCTTTCGACTGATTCTCCTAGGTCCTGGTACTCAGAGCCTTCATCATCCTAGTCATCCTCCTCTAGGAACACTCCAGTTCGCCGATGTCCTTCTTAAAATGAGTCACACAAACGGCACAGTATTCCAGATGAGGCCTGACGAGCACGCAGAATGACGACTATCACAGGGAATATGACCAAACACAAATAAGAACCAATTATTGTGTCTAGTTTATGGCAGTGATGGTAGTAAAGCAATCTTATTTTTCTGCCATCATTGAACTGCATGCTCAGATAAGCATCTAGGACTTTTCCAGATGGTGAAGGGACTGTTACACTGAGATCCTTGGAAGCTTTCTAAGATGAGTTTGCAAAGCATTCTGAGGATAAAAATGTTCATATTCACGTTAAGCTTGATACCACCATTGACACAGCTCCTGTGGAGGCATCCAGAACACAGGCTGGGCTGATGTTATGCAGTCAGTTTCAGTTAAGGATGTGGACAAGGTGCTTCAGGCAATGACCTCTGTGCCTGACCCTCGTCCATTTGGTTCTTGGTGAAGCTGAAGGAACTTGACTGAATCCAGGATCCAGGATTATCAATGCCGTCGAAAGAGGGTGGGGAGGGAGGGGGGAGAGAATGCAGTCCTAGCAGCTTTAAAAGAGGTGGGGCTGAGCCACTCCTGTGACCCTTTGGGGGTGAGGTAGTCAAGAGGTTGGTGGCTGCTTAACTCCAGATATTTTCTGAGTTACCAAATCTGATTCAAAACCTGAGTTAGGCACTGAAATAGCCTTTGCAACCCCGAGGAACCATCTTTGTTGGAAAAGAGTCAGAGAGTGGCCCTGTTAATTCTTCTAGATCTCTCAGAGGTTTTTTATCCCATTGACCAGGGTATCTTTTAGCACTGCTTCTGTATGTGAGGGTTAGGAAATGCTAGCTCCATGCACACCAGCATAGTCAGGTTCAGAAAATAGCACTGGGCACTGGTTTCTGCCTAGCCCCATGGCACCTGGGCTGTGGGATCCTATTAGAGCCCACCTGATTCCCCATGCTCTTTAATGTTTATATGAAGTGGTTTAATGGAACCATGTTCCTGGGGCTATGTGGGAAATTTAAGTGGTGGCTCCCAGATGCACCTGCGTGTCACTTATCAGCGCATGGCAAGTGGAATTAAAGGCAAAGCAGGGAAAGGAAGGCATCATCAATGGGCATGACTGTGACGCTGCACATCAGCAGTGGCCTACAAGGGTGCAAGGCCTGGCCTTCTCAGCTGGCATCCAATTCTATGGTACAGTAGGATCTTACCTTCACCACGATGCTTGAAAGGAAGGGAAATGATTTTTCCAAGCTTGTACACTATTTCAACAGGAAGATTAGGGGGTTTTAATTGTGAACACCAGTCCTCTAAAGAGAGACAATCCAAGGACAGAGCTTAAAGGAGACTCCTATGGCAAAGCATGTAGCCAAGCAATCTAGTCTGGCTCTCCTGTAAAACATGGGTTCAACTTTCACGTATTTCTTATCTGTGAAAGTTTTTTCCTTAGAGGAGCATCAGCAAGATGTGGCATAAGATTTAGTAAAAACAGGGGCTAAATTCTGTCCCCATTTGGTTTAGGAGCACTGACAAAGTAGGATGCATTTTTAAAGTTTCTTTATTCAGGCCTAGATGGGACTGGCTGCACTGCTTTTAGACTATCCTATTTCTGGAGCAGCACATCCATGCCCTAAGCAGAAATGGATACAATCTGGTATCAAGAGAGCCGTGGGTACAGTTTCTGCTTTGTTAAAATCTAAATCTTCCCACCTTGCACAAAATTACACCTCTTCACCTCTACTTCCTGGCTCAATTATGGCTGGACAAGAATGATATTATGCATTGGAGAAGAATAACCATGTGAAGTAACAAGACTTATTGACATATAAATTGACAATCAGTGAAGGGACTGGCAAACAGAATTACACAAAAGAAATGTGATATGCATGAATTTCCAGTCACATCAAACCCAACATGTGATAACATACATTAAGTCATGTGTTGTTCTCCTCCATCATTTTCTCCTGTAAACTGGAACAGAATACCAGAATAAGATGGAAGATTGGGGAATTTCTAAACCCTAACTCTTTTTGTACTGCCTTAGCTGTTTGTTCTACCATCCCTGCTGAGTTTGTGCAACAGGGAAGATAAATTTTGTGAAGAAGAGGAGGAGGAGGAAGAGGAAATTTATAAATGAAAGCTATGTGTAGCATGCATAAATGTGGGTCTAAGCCTGATTTTACTTTGCACAATAGAAAATGAAATTTGATATGGTAAAATGGCAGTACAGTAGTCCCCCGAAATTCGCAGGAGTTGTGTTCCTAGAGTACCCACGAATTGTGAAAAGCCGTGAATTTGGTGTCAGCTGTGGGGGGGGGCATGCGTGTGGCGAGGCAAGGGCAGGGACAGGTGCGCACAGAGATTGTTTTCTCCGAGCAAATCCAAACTGATCTCTTTGTGGGCAAGCCACACAGAAAATTCGGAAAAGAGAGCCAGTGTGGTGTAGTGGTTAAGAGCATGGGACTGGGACTCAGAGGATATGGGTTCTAGTCCCCGCTTGGCCATGGAGCCAACTGGGTGACTCTGGGCCAGTCACAGACTCTCAGCCCAACCTACTTCACAGGGTTGTTGTTGTGGGGATAAGATGGAGGAGGAGAATGATGTAAGCTGGCTTGAGCCCTTTGTAGGAAAAAGGCAGGATATAAATCGCAATATAAATAAATAAATAAAATTCTGCAAAAGACTGAGGGCTCGAACGCTGAACCGTGACTTCACGGGGGTGTACTGTATTGTGTCAAGCAAGCCAGGTCATCACACAAGAGCAGGACAATATATGCACACAAAGATGTAGGAATCAGTACGCCTACAAAATATCCAACTTGCTCTACTTCTGAGATCAGGAAATTGGTGCCAAGAACAGCCCTCGGCTATGTCAAAATTGGGAATAGAAGGGGCACTTGTGACTATAGAAGTGAAGAAGGCACGTTCCCTAATTTAATATTTGTATGTCCTGGCATCTGGTGCATGTGTACTGCCCTGATACAACATCTTTTTAAGAAGAAGGACAACCCTGTGTTGATCATTTAAAGACCACTGGAAAATGCAGACCCTGACTGAGTGACAGTTATAGAAGGTATGCCAAGCTAATACCAGGAAGCCAAACATAACAGCATCCAAGAAAGAACAGAACAGAAAAATTAGGTCTGCTAGCAGGGGAAAGGAGGAGCCCTACAGGGCGCTAGCTATATGAGGCTGATGGGTTAAAGAAGACGCTTAAAGGGCCTTAGAGAAGTCTGAAGGGTGCAGATGCATCTCCTTCTTGGGGAAAGAGGAAATGTCAAGGGGTCCTCGTCTTCCGAAAGGGACTCGATGAGCTGGAAAAGAAAAACCAAGATAGACTCTGCAAATGGTGGCACTCAAACTACTTTGAGAACTATTGAGCTTTTAATATTTTTGGTTCTCAGAGTTCCAGCTTCAGAAATACCTGAGGAGCCTTTTTAACATGTGGGAGACAAAACTAAAATGCTTCCATGGGAAAGGATATGTCTAACCCACATGTCAAAACCGAAGTGTCATGCTGGTCCCAAAGAAGGAGAGAACGTCTAGATGCAATTGTATTTCATCAGTGAGTAATCGGTTAAAGACAGCAGCAACACCATTCGAGGCCAGATTTCAGACTAATTGTAAGGACATTTGTGGAATGGAATATTCAACATGACAACTTCCAAACAAGTGTTGGATATTCGTCAATATTTGATTGTCACCCAAAATTTTGACATGTTTAGGTTTAGACTTGCAGAGGCCTTTCCCCTGTGCAGGTGGGAATCCTAATTACAGGGCAAACATATTAGGATGATCAAGACAGAGAGGCTTATGAAAGCCTCTGAAAACCACAGGGCCTTGGGAAGCTCCCAGCTGGCGTGATTAGTGTTCTTACTGAGGCTGTAGTCACTTGGTGGAATGTGGAGGGCAATACAAGCACCCTTTGCCACTGATCAAAGCAGCCAGTTCCTTGCTGTATTAGAAAACTTGAGGACAATGTAGAAGGTTGTTTGGGGTTCTTTGCTCTCTGACCCATATGTGACTGTTAAGGGACTCCCTGCAAGGTGTGGAAGTCTTCCCTTAGTGTATCCTTTCCCTTTCCCATTCCCCCTCCCTTTCCCTTTCCCTTTTCTTTTTCTTTTTCCTGTTTTGTTGTTTTGTTTTGTTGTTTTGTTAAAGGCTGCCCATTAGCATCCTGTTCTCTGGGCAGCCATTACAATAAAATTATCAAAAGGTGACATAAATAAAATACACAAGACAAAATAAGATATAAATAATCAACAACAATAAAACTTGTTAGTGAATTGCAACCTGTGCAAATTGATATAAAAATAATCTAAGTGGTGCCATGAGTGTGCCAGAAAAGAAAAGTTTTGTGGGGCACCTAAAACTCAGCAGAGTATGCACCTAAGGAGTCTCCAATGGTAACACATTCCATACTTGGGGTGCCATCACAGAAAAAGCCCTCCTTCTTGCACCTTCCCCCTTAGGCTCCTTGGGGGAGGAATCCACAGGAGGGGCTCCATTGATGACCTTAAAAAAATGGGCAGGAATATATGAAGTGAGGCACTTTCAAAGCACCTAAGTTTTACCTCAAGTTTTATCCCAATAAGGACTGGGATCTGACCTTTAGCAGGACCAGAATGAAAGGCCTAAAGCATAAGTCAGTGAGGAAGAGAAGGCAGCAGTGATGCGAGCGGCCACTGAGAGAGACTTTCTCACGGCCAAGCACCAGTGATGCGTGCCGCCTCCACACCTTGTTCCAACTGTGCAATCAGCTTATGTCCTACGATATTTCAGCTCTTTATTTCAGCAAATGAAGCATGTTTGCCAAGTTGCTTTGTGCATAACCAACATTATACAACACTATTTTTTGTTTCGTGTTTCCTTTTCTTTTGGAAATGACCAAGGAGGAAACACTGTGGAGAACCTAAAGTCTCAGAGCTGTCCTTGCCAAACAGAAACAGCAGTAGAACTGGTCAATTTTAAGCAAAATGTCTTGGGCATAGTTTGAGGAAACCGTGACGTGAGCTTTCTGTCAAGTCTCATGAGCCTTTGTGCATGTTTTGTAAACAGCAGCAGTTCAACACATCCGGAGGCAACGCTATGCCAGCTCTTGCTCTTCTGATACTCACACGCTAAAGTAAAAGTGGAAGGCAGATTCTACCATCTTGGGAGGGGCATAAATGAATCAAGGGGAGGGAATATGGAGCTAATTCTGCAAGGGTGCTGGGTGCTGCTGTGCTTTGCCTTCTGGTGGGTTTGTTTCTCAGCCCTTATGATGTAACATGATGTGGGAAATCATGTCATAACCACAAAACTAAAATCTGTATCGTTCCCCCTTCCCCTTTTTGGCAAAGGATTAAATCAACCAAGAAAGAAAGAGAGGGAGAGCTCTTCACGTAGCTTTATAACACCATAGTCACAGTGGAAAAAAATCCAATGTGAAACACTTTGATACATGAAAACTACCAGCGTACAATTAAATACCTCTTCTCCCATTCTAAGCCCATAGGCAAGATGTTAAAAATTATTTGTTCCATGCTTCCAAGATACCAGGGGCCCTATTTCTCTAAAGTTTCCTTTAGAGAAAAAAGAGCATCAGAGACATACCATCTCTGTAATGGTTTGTTTATTTACAAATCTAAAGGTTAAACAAGGACAGAAGCAAGTGTCCAAGGAGGAAATGATTTACAAAGCATTGGGCAGGTTCACACGTCAGAGCAACCCGCGGTCAGCTGGTTGTTCCTTGAACGATCCACAGTGTGCCTGACAGACAGTCGGGTACACTATGGGATGCGCCCCACTTCTTTCACTCTCAGTCCTTACACAGGCTTTTCAGGGGATTCTATGGCAAGACCCACCTCGGCTGCCCTTCCCCCCAGTCTCAAGTGCTTCTGCACTCTCATGGCCTTTTTGAACCTCTTGTCCTTGTTGTGGTTGGCCTGGAGTGGCCCCCTCAGCCAGACCATTCAGACGACATCTTAAAGGAGAAGGGAACCTGCTTTTCCAATCAGTTGTGATCGTCCCTCACAACGGGCGAGGGGAGGAAACTCTACAATGTTGCAAGACAAGTTGTTATCTGGTTCTGCTACCGCTACCACCTTACTGGGGCCTGACATCCCCTGTAGGGCTTCTCACTGGCCTTCCCGCAGATTCAGCCCCAGCAAAGTGCCACCCCTCTCCCAGCAACTGTGGGAACTGGGACATAAAAACCAGGCCTCAGGAGGGGCAGGGCTGCTAGTGATGGGGTGGTGGGGTGATGCCAAGCGGGGCAAGGGCTTCCCCCTGCTTGAGTGCTGCAAGAAGTCTGCTGGAGGAAGTGTGGCCCGCAGGGCTGCCCGCTCGAAGCATATGGAGGGATCGTTCCAGCCTGCAGCACTACGGATGCCTCTCGATGAAGCAGGGAAGGGCTGGGAGTCAGAGAAGTCCTTGCGGTCATGCAGGGCAGAAGGAGACAGCTGGGCCATAACAAGAGAGGCTACAATGATAGGGTGCTGGCTGTCTCTGGTTTGTCCCACATTTCAAATAACCTGGCTGGGTTATTTGAGACCCCGGGTTGAAGCTGCTGCTGATTATGAGGATGGATGCCAGGTCAGTACGCAGTGAAATATGCGGATGGGCGAGCACATCCCTGGCCTGGATCATGGAGACCTGGCTGGATGCAGCTGTGGGCGCGGCAGGGAGCTCGCCCCTCCCAGCTGTTCCCTGCAGGCTTCTTTGCCCAGCAACAGGCAACCCATGGCAGGGGGAGGCAGAGTGGCAGTGGTCCTTCAGGACTGCATCCACCTGCCCAGGTGCTGTGTCCCACAGCCTGGTGGGTCCAAGGGTGTGCATTTCAAGGGGGCTGCCCAGTGCAGAAGAGGAATTCCATCTGCTGTACAATCAGGCCCAGCACTCAACAGTCCATTTTGTGAGAGTGTTCAAGTCTGACTTTAATGAACGTACGGAAAAATTTGCACAAATGTCTTGCACTAAAAAGGGGGTGATGAGCCAGTGACAGCCCTTCTGATTTACTGCTTGAACACATTTCGTTGTCCACTCAAAGCACGCAGAACCAGAGAGAAGGAGGAAGGGGGCAAAGAGGCTGCAGTGACTGCAAAAGGGCTCATGCTTGCAGCAAAGGTGCAGACTTTGCCAAAGGTGATGCTTGCAAACTTGCAGAGCTGCTATTGCTGGTGGCAGCCTGGGTGAGCTTGGCAAGAGAGGCCAGAGGAGTTGCTGTTCCTGTGAAGAAGCTTGCTTGCTGTTTGCGGGCACTGACGATGGGGCCAGTTACCTAGGTGTGGATGGCCGATGTCCCATTCAACAGCCCCTACAAAACCCACAGGTTGTTAGAGTGGCTTCTTTTGCACAAACAAGCTAACCTGTGTGAAATGGTCCAGGTTCACATGGCACAACAACCCACTGTCAGCTCCAGGATGTGGGTGACAGGCATCCTCAATTAGGTCCCTGGGACCAGGTGATGGAGGCAGATGGAGAACACAGCACTGTAGTATATCCAGAGAAAAAGGCAAAATCAGGGTCAAGCCAGGAGCAGATACCAGCACAGCATGGCAAGGCCACAGGCAAAGAAAGAACCAGGAACAATGAGGGGCTGATACTAGCAAGGTTTGGCAGGACGTTGATGAGTCCGGAATAGGCGAAGGTCAAATACCTGACAAGGGATGGCAGAAGAAAAGGCAAAGTCAGGAACAGACACGAGTCAAGATATGAGCAAAGGTACTGCAGAACTTGATTAGCTCACAATCAGCCACTACAATCAGCTGTAGCAAAAGTGGACAGGGCTAAGAAGCTGTTCATAGAGCTTCCTGTGGCTCCTTGGTAGTCTGCACAATTGCACTGGTCCTAATTCTACAAGTGCCCACAGATCTGATGCCAATCCTACAAGTACTTCCAAGGTAGCTCAGACTGCCTTCTCTATCAGGCCACCAGGAGGAGCTGCATTGCTATGGGTTGTCATAGTACGCAAACCCAGTCAGTGTCTGTCTGGCACCTTGAAATCCAGAATCAGATGCTTGCCTGAAACTTTCCTTGCATGAGTGGATAGTGTCATTATACAGTTCCGTCACTAGGGGGCAGTGGACCTAGTGTATGCGGATGGACCAGCCTCTTCTGCTCCCATTAGCCTGAGATGCATGATTAGCTCCTGACCAATGGGCCCTCTAAGCCTTGCGTGGTACACACTTTCTCCTAGTCTCAGGCTGAACAAGCAACTCTCGACAGCCAAAACTGACCACGCTACAGGCGGTCTGAGGTGAAGGGGAGTTCAGTATCCTAACATGCTGCTTGATTTGACATTTATTAATGGCTACTCTTCCCACCTCTCTTTTTCCTGGCTGGCAGTAGGGCTTTCACTTGCGGTGCCTAATGTTCTCCCATCAGCCGAATGCAATCCTTGCTTTTTTTAATTAAAAAAACATGCATGTACCCTTTCCTGATCAGTACCTCTAATCTTTTAGGCATACTAAGTCATACCAAGATTGTCCAGAAGTTCATAAAGTTTCTGAGAAAAGAACAGAAAGCCCATAAACTTCTGCTGCAATTCATAGAAACTTCCAGCAAGATTGGAAACGTATTCATGTTGAAAATATTGAGTCACTAAGCCTTCAGACTGCATTCCAAAAGTCTACCAGAAACATTTCAATCAAGAGTGTGAGAGGGAGACAGCCGAGCCATTTGGACTAAAAAGCACTGTGCAGAATTATGTTGGTGAATCTAGTGCCCTCTAAATGACCTCTTATTATAGCCACGGTATTAAGACATGGAGAAACCTGTAAGTAAGATGAATATTTTTTTTCCTTCAAAAAAAAGTAGAAAAGGAAAACCTTCTGAGTTCCCAGTAAGAATGCGAAATTACCCCTTCTCCCAATGGAATGGTTCACTTTCATTTCCAAGTAGCAGTAAGCCTATTGACCTCCTCAGTGTTATCCTTTTCACTGCTCATGCAGTACTTTCTTTAATCTCTCGGATCAAAGATTGGTCAATAAAAATCATCCCTGCTTTTGTGGGGAGCAAACAAACTACACTTGGACTTATGATAATTGTAAATCTGCACTAAAATCTTGGAGAAACAAAAAATACCTAAGTTAACAGTACCGGTGGAAGAGCATTGTTTCCTTATGTTCAAGATTCGACATTTGAAAATGTACCTGCTTTGGATGGAAGCAAGCCAGCGCATGGGACAGAATTTATTGTGCTTCTGTCTTTATTGCTCATCTCGGAACACTGGCCCACCACGTCATGCCCATTCGCAGCTGGTGGGCTGTGATCTCTAGCAGCGGTTGCAAGCCCAGCTCCTCCCAAGAAAGGCAGGGGTCAGCCCTCCCAGATGTCTTGGACTGCAGCTCCCATAATTCCTGACCCTTGTCCATGCTGGCTGGGGCTTTGGGGGAGATGTAGCCCGAAACACCCGCAGTACACCAGGTGGCCGCCTACCCCAGAAGTGAGGCTTTGGGCCACGGTGGCCATGTTACCTGTCTTGACTTCTGGGCTCGCACGGGGAGTGATGACTGGTGGGAAGGATCTATTCCTTTCCCCTGGGTAGGTTCAACCCTCGGCTCTGACTGAAGGCATCTCAGTATATGTGTGTATGTGCCAGAACTTCAAGGAGAAAATATATTCCGTATTTTTCCTAGTAAAACAGAAATACTAATTACACAAATATGGGTCAGTTAAAGAAGGTCAAGGGACTGAATAATCTATTAATAATGCCACATGCATTCATCAAAAAGATACTATTTTAGGAAGCCAGTGACATCTTCAAAAAATATAGTGAGGTTAATAGGCCAGTGCAGTGAAGTGTCTGGTTTCATGCGTAACAAAAATAAATCTGGAATTACTGGATTGAATATAAAAGATGAAGATAGGATAGTAGGAAAGAACTTCTTTAAAATAAAATTAAAATGTATAATATGTTGGAGCTATGATTTTATATATATATATATATATATATAGAGAGAGAGAGAGAGAGAGAGAGAGAGAGAGAATTTTGATGATGATGGTGATGACGATGGTGATGATGATGCCCTGGTTAATTGATTCACAGCAACATGTGGACTGTGTCCTGCGTGGACCCTCTGACCTCGGCACCTCCACAGCTGCTTAGTCCTTGTGGGGGTGGGGGTCAGGTCTAGGGTTCAGCCTGCCCCTGCCCCTCCAGTGACGGCCTCTGCTTCCCAGTGCTGCCGTGGAAGCAGAAGCTGCCATGACCGGTCTCCCGCCATCGCAGTCAAGAGTGCTGAGCCCAGCCCCCTTCTGGCCCTTCGGCCTCCTGATCCACAGTGTCAGCCCTGCCAATCTGCCCTACCTCCAGGCATTCTGATGGCTTTGGGCCCCGGGCAGCTGGAATAGGAACAGTTGTGAGATCCCTCCACGCAGCCAGATCTTGTCAGTGGGTTCCCTGCCATAAGCACAGTGCAGCAGGGACACGCTTCAAACCAGGCTGAGTGCCTTTAAGGGCCAGTAATTTCAAACAAAGAGACTGAAGCATGGAATAGTAAGAGCGTTTAATTTTGGTTGGGTCATGCCAGTCTTCCCAGAATCCCCATCCCTTCCCACAGTCTAAAACTCAGAGAGAAGTCGTCTGACAGCCCGTGTGGAGAATGCTGGGTGGAGATTCAGGCGATCTGGCTTGTAGCCCTGCCCAGCCATGGAGCCCACTGGATGACTTTGGGCCAGACTCAGCCTCGGCCCAGCTGACCTCACTTGCCTCCTTTAACCTACTGTGAGGGCAAGACTGAGAGGAGGAGAATTATTCAAGCCCCCTTGAGTTCCTTGGAAGGGAAAAAAAGGCAAGATATAAATATGATAAATAATTATACCTACAACTGCATGCATCACCTAGAATACTACAAAAGAAGCTAACACTAAAATAAAGCAAAGCCCCATTTGGGGGAAGAAGATTGTAGTAGCATAATTTAAGGGATAGCAAAAGTTGACAGTAAACCTTTAACCTGTGTAATTTTGAGCTGAGATTTCTTGTAATGACACTTTTGCAGAACCATCATTATCGCCCCAGCTTTGCTGCTACCTAGCTGAGATTATGTGGTGCATCAAGGTGCCCAAGAGCAAATATGTCAGATCAATCTCGTCCTGGGGAGAGTTTTCTCCAACGCATAGTTCTGTGTTGGTGTTGGTGATAACCTATAAAGTCCTACATGGTTTAGGAGCTGGTTATCTGAAGGAGCATCTCCTTTCCGATGTGCCTGCCTGCCCCTTAAGATCTGGGTCACAGGTCCTTCTTTGGGAGCTCTCCTTGAAAGAGATTAGGAGGGTGACTACCCGGAGAAGGGTCTTCTCTGCAGTGGCACCCTGGTTATGAAATACACTTCCCAGAGAGGTGCGCCTGGCGCTGACACTTTACTCATTTTGGCACCAGGCCAAACTCTTCTTATTTTCCCATCATTTTAAGACTTAATTTTTATTTTAGTTGGGCTTTTATCAGATATTATGCTGTGCCTTTGTTGTTGGATGTTCCCCTGGACTTTTATATATATGTCAGGGTACAAAAGTTTTAAATGAATAAATACATAAATAAATATTCAGTGGCCAGAGCTGGGAGCTTGAACATGGAATTGGGAACCTGAAGCTTGGGCAGGCAAGGGCTAAAGCCAGAATCTATTGCGGGTCTCTCAGAAGATTAATGCCGCCTGTTGCTCGCAGGGGGTAACATTCCACGACCCCCATGCACTTTCCATGATAGATCTCAGCTTTAGGCCAGGAGAGCAGGCCTGGCCCCCACACCCGGCATCCTGGGGCAGTTGCGGGGAGGCCGAGGAGTTCAGTAGGGCACAGAAGCACCACTCTGGGGCTGAGCAGAAGCAGCGGGCAGTTGGGAAGCCACCCGTTTCAATCGCCAGGGAGAACCACCAAGGGCATTTGCAAGGGTTCCCCTCAAACCTCAAGGCAATCCCACAAAACCTTTCTTCTTCACGTTCTGGTGTCCCTATTACAATGCTCCCCTGCTGGGGCATGGCAAAGGCAGTTTCCCAATAGCCAAGACTTGCTTGAGTTCCTCGGCAGCATCGTGGTGAAGCTGAAGCTCACATAAGAAATAGCAGCACTTAACCAACTCCTACCTTCCAGCCGCAACAGGAAACCTGTGCAAAGGTTTTAAGAGAAGGCCAATCCCTTGCAAGGAGCCCTTGCTTATTTTGGTATGTCAGGCCCTCCTTCATATTCTGTTCAATAAGTAATACCAGCCTTAATGGCCTTTTCAACCTGGCAAGCATCGATCTCCCCTTTTCCACTCAACTGACTCTGCATAAGGCACTCCCTGCTGAGCAAGACTGTCAAACTTTCTTTGCATTCACATGCAGCTCTAAAATCCACCATAGCATTTGTAAGATACTCCAAAAACATTTATTCTTTGAAAGAGGAAAACTAACACAGAACCATTTGCTTCACACAGCGGTATTTGCTCCTTATTGTAGCAAGAGTCACAAATGTCAGCTGCTTTAAACTGAAAAAAAGGACATTTTTGCCTCATCTGCAGGGGTGAAGGGAAGAGAAATATGATGTTTTGGGGTGACAAGAGGACAATTGTTGTCAGAGAACCCTCTTCATCTCACTTTTTGATGCAGCCCGAGAAGTTATGCATTCCAGGCTATGTGATTGGAGAGCATTTCAGCTTCCCCAGCCGAATCTAAAACTTGTGTGGACAAGTTATAAATATAGAACCATTTAATAGCAGGCATAGGAAGGAAAGAAAAACATGCGCTCACCCTGCCTCATTCACAGAATTTTACAGAGGATTCAGCAACAGTCGGGCCAAAGCAGAGGACACCAATTTGTGTCATTCACATGTGCAAATGTGCATCTATAGATGCAAAATTAGAAACAGTAACTAAAAAGACAAGACACCTCACCACAGTGCCGAAGGCTAACAAAGTGATCTGTGTGCTTGTGCAGTCCTCTGTCCAGGTACCTGCTTTTGTTCTGATAGTTCGTTATCATTCAATTGGGTTTGGACCGGGAAGTGCCTCAGAGAACATCTTCAAATAGAGGACTGCCCATTTCTAGATGTCCAAACTAGAGAACTGACCTCTGTAAAGTAGGTATGTGGCCACCCAGGGAGAGGAGAGGAAATGAAACCAGAAGGGTTGCATAATAACATTTATTTATTTATTTGATTGATTATCTGATTGATTGATTGATTTCCCACCTTTTTCTTTTAAAAACCTCAAAGCAGCTACATCCTCCTCCTTTCTCAATCTTATTCCCACAACAAAAATCCGGAGGGGTAGGTTGGGCGGAGAGTCTGTGAAGGGCCCAAAGCAACTCAGCTGGCTCCATGGCTGAGTGGGGACTAGAACCCAGATTGCCAGAGTCCCAGATGCACACTTTTGACCACTACATTACACTAGTCCTCCATCTAGAAGCACCCCTGCTTTTTTCTTAAGTGATCCTCTCTTGGCAATGGGAAGAATGAAAAGCAGCTATTAAAAAGACATCAAAATCTACTATTTAGGGGTGGAACTGACGGGTACAGGATTCTTCCTTGTTCCAGAAAAGAAAAGCTGGAAATTCATGTGTCTGGAACTTGGATTTCATTGAAGAACTCTCCACCACCCACACCCACACCCAGCTCACACTGAGGTGATGATCAGACTCAGCGGAGCATGCCTCCCACGCAATTTAATCAGATGAATTTGATGGTTTTCTGGCTTTATTGCATATCCCCCACTCTGAAAGGCTGAAACATTTCTTCTAAAGCTAAGTTACTGGCAGTAAGAGATTCTAGCTATCTATGCTGGTATCAAAATAAAAATGGTCCAGCCTTTTTGCCTTTGGTCACACCCTCTCCTGGAATCTGACCCCCAAGAGCTTCTCCAAAATGGAATTTGACCCTCAGGTCGAAATAAGTCTGCATCCCAGCTGCATCATGAGCCAGTGGGCTGGGAAAGAAGAGCCAAATGGCAGTCACTCTTAGCGACGTCAACAGAAGGGCCCTGCTGACTCGTCTGTCCCTCAAATGAAGCAAGGAGCATTGAAAAAACAGACAGCATTTCCTGGCTTGAACACTGCCAAGTATTCCTTCCTTGTGCCATGTACAAAATTAAATTGCAAGCTCTTCAGGGCCAGAGTTCATGCGTCCCCATTTCTACGAAGAGATGCCCAGCACACTTGTTGGACATAAAAATAATAACTAAGAGAAAGATGAGACATCCGCTCCCTCCTCATAAATAAGGAACTATGATCATTTTTTCTGCACATTTATAGTGCAAGGTTAATAGGCATTTTGCTAGCATACTTATTTTAAAAACAGATTTTGGCTTTCAGTGCTGGGTCAAGCATATCAAGGCACAAAGGTTGCGGGTGTCTCTGCATTCTGTAAGCAGCATCTCTACATTAAGGAGCTGGTCAGCTAGGCTGCAAATTAAGTTTTGCCACTGAGTAGCAAGAAAAGTGGAGTTGTAGTCTTGCGCTGTGCAAAGCTAGTTGATGAATATTATTCACCCTCACTACGACTGCCAGGCATTAATTAGGGAAACACAAAGATCAGCTTTCATGCACTTCTCCATCAGCTAGTAGCCAGCATTCAGCAGAATGTTAGAGTAGAAGGGTCTCCGATATGAATGTAATAAAGCTGTTTAGATTTCTTCGATAGTACAAAACATGCAGACCCTAATATTATGTTTGCTATGCATGGTTACCGAGTAAAATCACAGCCCACCAGGAATTTCTCCCACCAGGAATGCTGTGTGAAATTGAGGTAATGTCTTCATGGAGTTCCTCTAATGATTTGGGGGAAGATCTATTTCTTGATGGAGTGGACCCTATACTGTGGCATGAAATATGGAAGCATCCTAAATATAGGTATCAAGGCGCATACCCCTCATTTTCCTGGAACTGGTTTAGGAAGATCCCAAATACTCAGGCTGCCACACCTTCAGGCCCCATCCTCACCCCCGCAAGACACACGCACAAAGCTGAGATTATCATCCTTCAGTGACCCCCAGAAGCTAGGAGTACTGAGAGTGCCCCATTCGGAGAATTCCCAGTACCTGGCTTAATGCAGAAGAGTGCAGCACCTCCCTTTCTTCTGCCCCCACTACTAGTGGCAGAGAACCCACAGGAACATGGTACATTGGCAGGTAGGTGGGTTGGATGAGCGTCAGCCTCATGGATCCTTGTGGGTTGATGGAGTGGGACAGAGGGGAAGTCCTTCTCCGGCTAGGATTGCAACCCCAGCTGCAGGGGCACTTGGGGAAGCAATGCCCAGCTTGCATTTCAAGTAAGCATCGCTAGTCACCAAGGTTTGTCTCCTGCGAAATGACTTTCGGGTGATGCAAAGAAGGACGAGGGCAATGTCCAGTGCAGAAGATGGAATTCTGGAAGGGGAAGATTGCCAGGTGGGGTGAGGGAAAAGCTGCAGCCGCTGAAATTCCACAAAACGTTTTCAGGTTCATGAGCACTGCCCTCCATCACATCTGGTCACCTCATGCCTCTGTGCTTCACACATTTCTCTAGTCCAAATAAACCACTATCCTGCACAAATTGATTCTCCAATATGCCCATGTGGGGATGAGTGACATGACTTAATATATAACTCTGATATGGAGCTGGATGCAGGGGCGGGGGGAGAGGAGAAGTTGGGTTTCTCTGTTCTGCTACACCAAAGCGAAACTGGCAGTGGCTTTGAGTCAAGAAAGAGCTCTTGTACAACAGATGCTTTCCCTATAGCTGAATACTTTCCTACTGATAGTCATGATAGGGTCCCTTTACAAACAGGGAAGGTAACAAAAGGCAGTCAGGCTGTCTGCTCCAAGATTAGAAGTAGGGCAAAATGCAAGGGGATGAGAAACATCTAAAAGGCAGCGTGATGACTGTCAAAGAGTCGATTTCAAAACAATTTTAAGGTGTAATGCCATGCAAATTTAGACAGAAAAAGGGCCTACAATCCAGCATGCCCCAGCCAGTTATGCAGTCCAAGTCTGGATAGGATTGTGCTCTTAGAAAATTAATGGCCAATACTTTTGTAATAGTTCCTTCATATTTATGTCAAGAAAAGAAGACCAGAATATTGTATTCATTTCTGTCTACGCAGATGTGAAGTATCCCATGTGTCACAGGTTTGGCTGTGATCCCTGGCAGCATCAGGGACCTTAAATCCCAGTGATGTCAGTGGGATTTCAGCCCTTGCCAATTCATAACACATGATGTGCATGCATGCCCTGCTGTATGCTCCGAATATTGCAGATGGCTCTTATCCTCCAAAGATTTAAAGCAGTCTTCCCCAGACCAGCTGGGGCTGATGGGAACAGTAGTCTAAAACATCTGGAGGGCAGCAGGTTGGAGACAGCATTGAATGTGTAAACAACAGCAAACCACTTGAAGCATCGTCAGGAGTGCTGCCTATCCCTTTCAAACAAAGCATCCGCTCTGGAAAATAATGTGCATACTTCAGATATAAAACAATACACACCTTCCTTAAATTGGTTCTAATGATAGAGAGATATTAATAAAATCCATACACCATTAGTACTGTTATGATGGCTTTGTTCTGAATTACACATAGACCTTTTATGTTTATTCCTCACAGAAAATGCATAAAAAATGGAGATCCTCTCTAATTGCACTCTCTGAAGATAGCTGGTGAAATCATTTCAAGCAGCTATAAATCAATTGCAGTATTTAAATGACCTGCCAGGTGCATCTTCTGGGTATCAGACTAATTAAGGGAATGTATTAATTGCAACTATTCATCAACACCACCAATGTTGTTAGGTAACCCTTACAATGAATCTCTTCACCATATTATCCACCAATAAAATTGCAGTTTGGCCAAGTGGTGGGGGTAGGGAAAGATGAATGTTAAAGAGGTAAACACACAGTAAAAAGCTTGTTCCTAAATTTTATTGGAGCCTTCCCCTTATAATGCAAAGAAATATGACCAAAAACTGTTTTTCCATATATGCAAATCCATGTGTCCTTTATAAGAATATTTTGCTTTCAGCAGGGAAAAATCACAATAACTCAACTGTAAACATGACTTTTGGGATTAAAAAAGGCTGGTAATTATTTATAAGATTTGAATCCATTGCCACCCCCAAAGATGAACTTATGACTCAGTAATGGTCATAGGCAAGTACAAAATTTTAGAAAGATGTGAATGCTTGTATAGAGCCTATATATAAATCAGTTCTAACTAGCAATGCCAGTGAAATCAACCAAGTTTGGTTGACACCAGAAAGATCAAGATATTGTCTGCAGTTTCTAATTTTTTACATTGCCGGAATCTATTGGTTCCAGCCCAGAAAATATTTGACAGACCAAGACTTTTTGTCCAATCACTGCCAAATTTTCTACTCTTCCTCCTTCAGAAATCATTTGGGATTCTCATCTTCTTAGTTTCTTCAACAACTCCCTGGGATGTTGTAGTTTTGGACATGGGCTCTTGGAAGTTAATATAGCACTATGTGCAGTTGAAATTGCAGTTGTGGGGACCCAGTCCAGACTAAGCCCATAGTAGGGGGGGAATTATTAAAGGCCCCCTACCCTCTGTACTAAGATTCTGCTCTGGATTGGATCCCCCCTGCTTTCTCTAGATTAAAAATGAGTACATAGCATAGCTACATCTTTAAAGTTATATCTGCTTTGGCCAAAAGATGAATCTAGATGTATATATTTTGTACATTTTTGCTAGAGATAATATGGGCTTCAGTCCAGGTCTTTAAACCCTCATGCTGACCACAGCAAGGCTGTGCATGTGCTCGACACTTAAACTGGGGGCAGGCAGATGTAGTTTTCAGACCCATATTGAAAATAACAGTCCCTGGGTCATTAAGAAATTATTGCCCCATGGTTGAAACTTCAGATTTAGCACTGCCTTTTGCTTATGACTGAATTAAGTACGAACCGGGAAGAGCGTTTTGCACAGACCTGGACACCCCACAGAGAAACAGACACATCAGTTCTCTCTAGTCCATACCATTCGGCTGCCCTCCGTGGCAGCTTGCATATCAATGCGAACTGGGCTGTGCACGTAACCAACCAGGAGATGTACTTGATGTCCTCAAAGCGGGTATTCCCTTCATTCGGAATACTGATCTCCTTGACCAATAATGCTTCCCTTCCAGATGAGATGGGGCAAGATCAGGTTCTTCCCTGGCTTCAGCTGGAATCCAAATCTGGGAAAGCCACCTGCTTGGCTATCTCACTGCTACTGAACAAAGTGGCCTCGGCTGCCGCCACTGTCTCCTCCTCCTCCTGCTGGCCCTGTGAGGTCAGCAGTAGGAGAGAAGGTGGAGTTGTCTCCTTTTCTGAAGCTTCCTCCCCAACTTCAAGAAGAACATGGCAAACCCCACAGGTAGGGATGGGCTGCTCTGCCTCCAGGCCTGCCCAAAACTTCAGTCACGTTGTTGGCAACCAAAGAAGAGAATCTGCCCTCTATGGATGAGAAGGGGCCTGAACGCGGCCCAAAGTCCAACTCCATGAGCACCGTACCAGGACAAGAGAGTGTTTCCCCTTTTGACAAACACATGAGCTCCCCTGACTTAAACTCAGTAGGACACATCATGGTCGTAAGAATCCCAACAAGAGAAAGCTTCTTGATAATTTCTTCATCCAAATAATGATTGTTTGCTCAATCACTTTAAACTCAGGACATCCTGATACTCTATGTGTTAAAAGTATCACACAGGAGTCACAAAGGAGACATGTTATATATTGTGTGCTATTTGTTTGTAAACAATAACTATGAAAATGAGTAACATGCTTCAGTCCCCCCCACCCCCGCTTAAAGCTTAAGGCTTACTGGCATCACAAAGGAATGTTTGATATGTTATGTTTTTACCCATGTTTGGCTGAAAAGCAGGATATCATATGGCAGCCCACTGACAGAAAAAAACAGAAGGTGCAGATGTTAATGGGAAGCAGTATTGTGCGGTGAGCATAACAATACGCAGGATCCCCTCGGCTTCACCATCACACCACTGACATCCGTTCACTTGGACATGAGGAGGACCACCTCTCGCCAGCTGCACTAGGAGGCAACTGTTCTCAAGTACAGTTTGCTCCCTTCAGTAGAGCCAAAAGTGGCCACAGGAGGGGAGCGAGGGGGTGGTCCTTTTTGATGCCAACTCTCTCTCTCTCTCTCTCTCTCTCTCTCCCTCTCCTTCCCTCCTTCTGCAGTTATTGACAGACCCAAAGCACTAAGCCCGTCCCATTGGACTGCGGCTTTCTCGTCGCCACCTGCAAGTCTGTAGCCGCCACGGCCTCCTTGCCACTCGGCGCCACAGTGGAATTTTCATGCCTCCGTTGGTTCTGTACATGCCCTACCCAGTAACTACTGCTCCCTGTGCAGATTACGTCCAGTCACAAGACTAAATGCCATGGAGCAGTTAAAATCTAAAGCACAATACAAATGAGTAAGAGTGAAATTCAGTGCAGTGCCCAGCAACAGGCAGCACAGAAGTGGAGGAAGCGGCCATCCAAATCTAGACCCAGGTCTCTAAAATGCCTAAGAGGAAAAGAAAAGGCCTTTGTCCGGTGCCAAACAATCACAGTGTAGGCTATTAATGGGAGTTCATTCCATAAGCACGTGCTGCTGCTGAGAAGGCCCTCTCTTGCAGCCACCTGGACCTGCATCATGTGCTCATCACAGCCAATCTGAACTGAAAGGAAACGCTGAATTTCTGCATAACACTGTTGGCCATAGTGGGCAAGGCAAGATTGAGACAGTGCATGATTCTGATCATTGGGACTGGTGTATGTGGGAATATAGCTGCATATAGTGGCATATAGGGTGGGGAACCTCAGAGCATGGGGGCCAAATATAACCTTCCTTACTCCCCAAATCCAGCCTTCTATTGATTGATTGATTGATTAATATGCCACCCAATAACCAAAGCTCTCTGGGCAGTTTACAGCCACCCCTTAAAACACAGAGTAAAAAGCATCACAATATAAAAACGTCAGATTCAAAAATGAGGGGAGTTTCTCAGACACAGACACTGTGGTCCCAGTGACTCATGATGTGTCATCATCAGAGTGGAGCAGCCCATTTAGAGGATTGGTGCACAGGAAGGAGACGTGGTCCTTTTCAGAGGGCCTCCCCATGAAGGAATGGGGCCCAGGCATCCTTGTAGGGGGAGTTGCCAGAGGTGAAAATTAGATTAGGTTCAATAAACTGTTCTGTGCATGCTCAGAGATCCATTCTGAGTGTTTGGGTGCTTTGGTCAATAAAGAACACTTTGTAAGAAAAGTTCAGTGGCTTCGAATGTGTGAAGGAGGAACCCCGGCTCCCGACACGGCCCACTTCTAGAACGGGCCCCTGAGAGCATCTCAGAAATCAGAGCCTCGGGCTGGGACTGATTCCCCTTGCAGAGCCACACAGTGTCTTTAACCTCCTCGGGATGATTGTCGCCATCATCCTACCTCGGAATGGCACAAAGAACCAGATCTGGGTCCAAATTTTGGTTCACTCCAAAGTCATCAGGCTGCCTTGAAACAATCTCATTTTCCTATGTATAGAATAGAAATAATGGCAAAGTGTTGTGTGTGAATTAAACAACCACTGAATCCCACAGGTTTTTTGCTATGGGTTGGAGGAGGCAAAACCACACAACGGGCTCCTACCTGCATACCTGGAAGATCCCCATGCACGACACAGTGGACAACCCAGTGGGAAAACCACTCCTGTGTGTGTGCAAAAAGAGAGAGAGAGAAGAAAGAGGCCTTGTACTAAACTTCTGTGGTGGGTGATTTGATCAAAATGGCATCATGAAGCATATGCAAAGCGATTCACAAACACTTTTACCCTACTTCTGCCAACAACCCCCTAGGGTAGGTCAGTACTATTATCCCCATCTTTCTGGAGGGCTGACTGATATAAAAATGGCTGCTTAAGGCCATCCACAGAGGAAAGATCTGATTCTCACGTGTTAACTATTATTCTACAATGCATTAAAGCTCAATTAATCCCAAACTGCTTTTCAAAAACCAGTTAAAGATTATGGTGTATTTGGCAGCTTTACTGTGGAAAGGAGAAGCTATTGTCTGTCCTTTTAGTGTTCAAGTGGCCAGAAGATTCTCTCTTTCTCTCTCTCCTCTGCTGCCGTTGTTCTAGTCCTCATCGGTAAAGAGAATGTAGATAAAGCAGGAGTGTAAAACAAGTCCCCAAAAGGTAACAAAGCACCCTTTGTTGGCCCTGAGCGCATACTTGATGCGGTAAAGCCACATTAAATAAACTGCTGACAAATCAGACCAATATTGATTAAAGTGTTTGTGGAAGGCAGAATAGATTCATTTTATTATAGAGTTCTAAAGATGTCTGTTAGCTTTAAAAACTTAGGCTGTGATTGTAAGCAGTGCTTCAGTTGTGCAGCAATACAGAAATTAAAATTATAATTACAAGCACACTTACCTTGTCATACGTTCAGCTGAAACCAGTGGCTCAATGGATTTACTTACCAAGTCAAAGTAGGCAGGATCAGAATCTTTTTCCAGGCACTAACCAAAGCTCCTTAAAGATCGAGAAACTGATGAATGCTCATTAAAGATTTACCTCAGCCCATATTCCAGGCTTCCAGCTAGTGCAGTGTTTACAAGGGTGATTCTATATGCACTTTAAATCTTACATTATTTTTATATTTATAGGAAAGGCCTCCTTCTTCATGAATATAATTGTGCACTACGTGGGCCATGGTTTTAAAATGGCTGTTAAGTGCTCACTGAATGGAACATTTAACTGTCACTTATATACTTAGTCATTGCTATTTATTATTTGTACAATAGGCCCGGTGTTCCCAATCAAGGGTCAGGGCTCAATTGTCTAGTGGCAAGTGCTAACAAATAACTGAAAGGACAGCTAGGCAAGTCCCTTGTCCCAGAGAGGTTACAGCCATGGCCTCAGCAGCACTCTAGGTACTTCTAAAATGCAAACTTAGCAAAACAAAACATGAGGGAAACCTTTACAGGGAAGCCTCTAAAGGGATTAAAACTCTGCTGGAAAATTATCACAGGGAAGATTCATGTTCACAGCTCTGATCCTCTCTCATTCTGCAGGCCAGCACAGGCAGTACTTTAACTATGGGTCTAGCAGCTATACCATGGTTTGGTTGGTTTCTCTTCCTCAACCTCTCTCTCTCTCTCTCTCCCTCTCCTTTTTTTGTTTGCTTGTTTCACTTTTGCACTAGAGTAGACACTTGAGGCCCAGTCTGGATTTTAAAAGTCTTCCAGAGACCGGTGATTCTTCTGTTGGTGGGGCACCTTTTCCATTACAGTTTTAAGTCTGAGCTTTATAAGATCCATCCCTGGGGACAGATTTTCAGCACCCTGGGTAAGATCACACCTTTGCCTGTTTTGGCCCTTGGGGCCACTTCGGACATGGCAAATCTCCCGCAGAGGTCACGCCATTGTGCAAGATGGCAGGGGCAGGAGGAGCTCTTTCAGAGCGTGACACACGGCAGCGGTTTTCCGCGGGTGCTGAGAAGTCGTGTCCAGTCACAGCTCCCCAGCACGAGTCATGCACCAAACAACAGGTACGTGTGCAGTTGCCACACATGGCCATTGGCGGATGAAGCCCATGCTTTTTCCTAGTACCAGCCACATGGGAAGCATGTCACTGTTTGAGGCAGCCAGCATGCGACCTTACTCAGGAGAGGACAGCTCTGTTTATTCCAGCTGTCATGCATCCACAAATAATTTAGTTGTTAGAAGCTTAATTCAAGAAATGAGCCTGCAATAATCTTGGTAGCGCAGCCTCAATTATTTGTATGCATAACAGGCTGGAAAAAATGTACTCTTCTTCCAGCATTTCATTGTGATGTTTATATAATATTCAACCCATGTTAGATTTGTTAAAAGTGTCCCCTAACCCAGCCCACAACACGTAATTCTTGTTTGTCTTAAGAGGAATGGTTTGATCTTCATGTTTGTACTATCCTCAAATGGATATGCTTGGGCATTTTTGGCATCCAAAGTGTAGAAATAGAAGTTCACAAAGTAAGAGATTGTTCTTGCCTTCCGCTCTCTTCTCATACTGCTTTATGATCTTCCTTTTGTCCTCGATCCCTCCTTTATCCTTTTCACCTTCTCTTTCTTACTCTCCCTCTGTCCCCTTGATCCATCAGACAGAGTCAAGCCATCAGATATGTATGCCTGAAAGTAATTTTGGACAGAATCAAAATGCCCCAGAATCCTTAGTAATCCTTCTCAGATCCCTCTACTGAGCTCTGGTTAGGCCCTTATATATTCAACAAACAGCCTTTCAGTCAGACAGTGTGGAAATTGAAAACCTTTTTCAGTAACACTGGAGAGATGACAAGTCATGAAACAAAACTAGTTCGCTAGGAAAGAAAGGGGGTGGGGGAGGGAGCCTGGGCAGAATTCAAGTTATGATGCCATATAGTAGTAATTAAAAAGAGGGGTTAATATTCCAGGCAGAAAGTTACCCTGTGCAGGCTTTGAACCCTTCCCTATTTCATGCACAATTGCACCAACCGCGCCACATTACGTGGAATGCCTCATAGTTAAAAGCCGTACTCTGGTAATGGGATTTGTGTACTGCCTTCTTTCCACAGCTGGGGAAGGAAAGAAGAGTGAGAAGTAAAGTGATAGCAGCAACACAGCTGGTGAAAGCAATACAGGAGGCGTCGTAGCAGTGCTGGTTTGGAACTGGAGGAAGCTGGATGTGGCTGGGTCCAGCAAGCAATGGGGCGCCGCAGGGCAGAAGGGGAGAAGAGAGCCAGAAGAAGCGAAGGATGGTCAGCCGGGGCTGCACTGCCCGGAAAAGAGCATCACCCCTATAAAGCAGAGACTCCGTGAGACTTCACCAGCCCGTGTGGCAGGGCCTTGCTGTCGCAGCTCATGGGCAGTGCTCCGAAGCCCGTGGACCCTCATGCCATGCTCTGAAGCCAAGCGGCCGGAGCAGGAGCCACCGTGCAGTACCCGGCCGGATCTGAAAACCACCCAGGGGGCCTGCGGGCTGATGGGCAGGGCAGACGTATAATGACTAACTCAATAAAAGCTTCTGGTAGGCTCCACGGCTCTTGTTTTCCCACAGCTGTGACAGCTTCACCTAACAGTGGAAAGGGGAGGTGGGCCTTGGAATGTCCTTCTGCGCCACCGACACAGCATTGTTGGTGATTAGAAGTGCTTTTGCAGGGCAGGCGTCGCTTCAAGCACACTGCACAGTCATTTTAATGACACATCCTGAGTTCGTTAATGACCAGTTGCACATTGAAAGTCACTTAAAATCTAAGACAGTTGAAAATATTCAGTTAAGCTGGTCATGAACTGCTACTTATTTCAACACTGATCCAGAACTTAGTTATGCTTTGTCTCATAAACCTCAGCTACTTATAAAGAGAATAAAGCTGTCTATTTGCAATGTGTCCCTCCTTCATATATGACTATGAAAAATACTTTCCTGAGAAAAAACAGTAATTTCTTGAGACTGCTCCGACTTTGTTCAGAGTAGAGACTTGATACCATGACAGTTCTTCTCACAGCTCACATTATTTTTAAATCAGTGTTTATTGATTTAGAAATCACTGAAGAGTGGGATCTTTTTGGCACCCAAAAGCAGCAAGGTTTTTTTTTCCACTATGCAGTGAAACAGATACAAATTTTCAAATTTAATTCAGCCTTTTCATAATTTGGCAATCAAAACATACCTTGGGCAGCAAAACAAGCACTCAGGATGAGGTGTACCCTAACCGGCTTCCCCAGGCTGGTGCCTCCAGTGGGACCACGACTCCTGCCTTAGTCTGGCCAACCACTGCATTCTGCTGTGCTCTTTTGCAGCAGATTAAAATGACTGAAGGGAGCTTTGTCATGCAAATACATCTTGTGCGTCCCTTTATGGATTAGGATCAGTGGAAGCCAGTGGCAGGGCAGCCTGGACTGAGACAGAGCTATCCATGGTGCTAGGTTCTGGGGCTCAAGTGGTGCTGGAGTTCACCACTAAACTTCAGAGATCAGACTAAAACCCGAGGCGGATATACTGCCCCGCTGACACTGGTGCCCCCAGTTTCCCCTGGCTCAGATCATAGGCATATGATCACTGTCATCCTGGTTCCCAAAGACAAAATTGCTGGCACAGTTCCAAAGGGACTTGGGAAAGGAAACCAAAAATAAACCAGCTATGTTGGAACCCTGACATACTCCATTCCTTCCCATCTCAAATCGAATATGTTCACAACCTAGTATCCAGCAAGCTGAACCAAGCCAACTTCCAATAGCTCCCTCTTGTTGTATTTCTTGTACTATTCTCAGCTGACTAATAAATTTGGAGGGAGAAGAGGAGGAGAATTTTGAATAGCAACCCCAGGTTGGCAAGGAAAGCCAATGGATGAGACAGACAGATGTGCTTATGACACAGCTGAGACTCGGAGTGATGCGAGCACACCAATCTGCAGTTTAGCTTTGGTAGGAACTCCAGAGCCACCATTTTTAGTTCAAAATTAAAACTAAAATGGGAAGCTTTTAGAGATGTCTTCTCCAAAATCCCTAACAACCTAAAAGAAAGAGAAAACAATAAACATGGAGCAGTACCAACAGACTTGGACAAATGGCAGCAAGGGCAAACAACCAGAAGAGGTAACCCTGAATGTTCAGTGGTGTCAGTGGCTGTCCTTGGCTCAAAACCGTCAGTAGCAGGTTCCCCCTTGCTCTAGATGCCCTGCTTGACTTGCCCGCCACCACTGGACCCTCAACCAATGATGCACATGGAGAACACAGGCTGCCTGCAGGGTTCAAACAGGGAAGGAGGGAGCTCACAAGTCATGCCATGCTGCATCCCATATCCAATTGTTTTACCAGCTGTATATGGACTCTCAGAAAACTGTGGCAAAAAAAGTGGTTCAGCTCAAAACACAGATGGTTCTGGCCCTGGAAACATGAGCATGAGAAATAGAAGAGCCAGAGTTAAGGGGGAAATAAGTGCTAGGAACGGCTCGTGAACTCTCTTCATGGAGACCAGCCCAACCCTCTATGGATCATCAGGGGTGAGTTAAAAGCTATGTATGCAGTGGGTGCCTGTGCAAAAATAAAGAACTGATGCTCCAACTCAAAGGCAGGTTTAGGCTTCAAAGCAAGGAGTACAGAGGAATCAGTGGTTTGGAGGCTGCTTTCCTGGGAACACAGGGAACAATGATTTGACTCTGGAGAATGGAAGAGAAGCTCTGGGACGCTCCTGGCTGGCTGGCCTTAACTTCAGAATTATGCTATAGAAGACAAGTACTGGCGTGCAAACAAGAGACTGCAGAAGTGATACCCAGCAGGGGCTGAAAGTGTCTTACCCCTCTGGTGAGTAGGAATGTCTCCACTTTCAGCCCTATTTCCCACCAAATCTTTCGATTTACTCCACGGGAGCAGTGCATGCATGCTCACTCTGGCTCTCTGCAGCATATAGGGTGCTCTTCTTGCTCCAGGAGTCTTCCAAACCTGTTTGAAGTGGCTTTGCTGCTTCAGTGGGACTCCTAGGTAAAAATACATCAGGTTATAGACTAATAATCCTAGATCGTGATTGCCAGTTGTGTGCATGAGAGACAATTTCCTTAGCCTTGTAATTGCCTTGTGAATTTTCCCTGGGTTTGTGTTTTATACATGTCTGTGTGCATCTGAGTGCACACAGTGTGTGTGTGTGTGTGTGTGTGTGTGTGTGTGTGTGTGTGTGTGTGTGTAAAATCTGGTCCATTATCTTTGACCCCTCTTTTGCTTCTCACCATTATCTGTGGGTCTCACGTTCTTTCTTCTTTTAATTAAGCCACTTCCCACTGACTCCCTTTCCTTCTTCCTCCAGGTACACTTGCTACATCTCTGCCTGCTCTCACCTCCTTTCCACCTTCTTTCTGAGCACAATGCCAATGCAATCCCCCCTCCCCACTCCTGAATAGTGAAAGTCTTTTCTTTATCCTTGCCCAGACTTCCTACCCCCTGCCCAGCTTTTCCTTTCTCTGCTATTACAAGGTTTGGGCCCTGTTAGGCTCTTCAAGCCCTTAAAGTTCAAATAGCACTGGGTCACTGGGGGGAGGCAGAGAGAAGAGAGAGATGATGCACAAAAAGAAATTGAAACAGATGGTTACTGACTGTTGTGAAACAACATAGATTGGTCCAAAGTGCGCACAGTTCATTCTGGTCTCATTGGGCCTCATGATCATACAGGTGTAATAGTTACACCTGCATATCAAAAACATGCTATCTATTTTAGGGTTTTATACATGCCTCCACAAAATCCCAAAGAAAGCTTATTTTATTTAATAAATTTATATGATATGACTTGTTCCACTATGATTTTTTTAGGGTGGCAAACAAAATATGAGAATAAAATCTAAAAGCAGAATTGATTGCATCAGCATAAGCAGACAATATCACAACAGCAGCCATAAATCCAGTCTTCCCACAATACAAATATCGAGACCTGATAGATGAAGCCATCTTACATCTGGGAAGGTAAAAACAACTTCAGCTGGCAACTAAAAGGCATCAGCATAGGTTCCAAGCAAGCCCTGGCACTTGGGTCCCGAGGGGAAGGACTACCACTGTCATGGCTTTCTTCTCCAGTCAAAACCTGCTGCTCCTTATGCAAATTGACGACATGCACACATATACGAAAAGCAGCATGATCCGAAATCATACCAACCTCTGCCAAGAGAAAATAGATCAAATGCGATTAAAAACTTGAGAAAATTTTGAAAAGTCCATCCATATGTGGCACCTGCCCCAAGAAACTTACAGGCACTCTAGAGAGGGCAGGGATGAGAGTGAACGGGGGATTAATAAGAGCAATGCACGGTATTAATAAACAGGCTTTTAATAGGAGAATATGTCTCATCAGCAAGAATGTTGCATTGAAGCCAATGGTCCTGGTAAAGTTCATCTACCGAAGTGATCCAACAGGTCGTGACTGCTAAGCTCCCAGGGCTATCCGAGGATGCTTGGAGCTATGAGAAGGAGACTTCACTCCAGAGGCCCTCGTGCAGACACCCCTTCCCCTTCTAAACCCCTCCTTTCTTCCTGTGCAATTGGAACGGTTGTGTCTTTCCACACAGGAATAGCTTCTGACATGCTTGGCACGGCGGTACTGGTAGTGGGCTGGAAGAGGGCCACAGGCTAAAATTAAATCCTGGGAAAACAGAGGCAACTAGGATGCGAATGGGGTCACCCTCCCGCAGAACAGCTGGTGCACAGGAATCCCGGATCAAGCTTTTTCACTAGATATCCAGGCAGCCTTGAACACCGTCACCATGTGCAGCTGATCACCATTCCGCTGTGGCCATGTCTGGGCAGGAATAGTGTGGTCCCAGCGGCCCTTGTTCTGGCACGCCATGCTTGGATGGCTGCAGTGCATTATAGGCAGAGCAGCTCTTGGAGGCCGCTTGGAAACTTGCTCTTGTTCAGAACACAGAATCTGGACTAGCACAGCCAGGATTACGCATATCGTACCGATTTTGAGAGCATTTAATTGGCTGCCTGGTTGCTTCCTGACCTGTTTCAACATACTTGTACTTCACTTTCGAGTCTTGAAGAGCTTGCGGCCCAAAGAGCTGAAAGAGCATCTCTCTGCACAGCACTTGCTTTCTTCCACAGCCTCCCACCCTTCTCTGGATCGCAAACGTGGCCAAGGAACAGGGCTGTGGCAAGAAGCTCACCTGCTCCGCAGGTGCCGATCCTTCCAGGGCCAGGCATTTTAAGCAGTTGCAACAGGTTAATTACAGACTCATGTTGTTTTATTACTGTATCTGCACTTTGACAGATGTCCTGATATAGGGTGAAGGCTGGCATGAAAAGTTTGAGTGAGTCGATAAAATAGGAAACCCTGACCTGCCACAAGACTTCTGCTTCCTAACTAGCCCTTCTGTTGGGTTTGGCAATCTTTTTTTTTCCTGGCAGCAGGACTCCAGTGTAGTTTAAGATCTGCCCAACTGGCACCGAAGGAGCACGTGTTTCATTTCCCACTGGAGCTGCACTGCATTGAGAATGGTTGTCACTCTTGGTTCCCACATAGGGATGGGAAAGGGGCAGGTGGGGCTGACTTGAAAGCCTTCTTTGCTATTGCTCTCGAGTTCCAATAAATAGTTGCTCAATTAGTATATAACCTCCAAAAGAATATTGTTGTAGAAGTTACAACAGAGCAGAGAAATGACAAATGGAAATCTCCTCTTAATGAGAGAAAGAAAGAATAGTTTGGCACAAATGTAATAATAGAAATGGGACAGAATCTTACTCAGATGCATGGATTTCAGCTATAATGGTCTCCTATTACAATTAATATGACAAATTGTCCTCCATTTTGGAAATTCTGCAAGTTACAGCTCTTGATCAAAAAGTATATTCTATTCTCTCTTTACATGTATATTTTATGTAATCACTTTAGAATAAATACTGCTGTGATAAGAAAAAAGGAAAAGGCATGAGTACTAGAATTTTTGTCCTGAAAAACATCCTGCAGAAATTACACAATGCTAGTGATATTTAATTGTGACATAAAAATTAAACACCATTTACTCGAAATAAAATCAGAGTAGTATGTAAATTAAATAAGTTTCAATTCATGTCTTCTTACTCACATCTGTTCGCAGTTTGAATAGTTTTAGTGTCATTAATTGTTATAAAAGTGCAAGATGTGCTGTATGCTTGCCACTTAGGACCAAAGGCACAAAAGTCTAATTGAACTAAGTAATTAGTAATTTGTCATTTCCTATTGTCAGCAATTACTTTCTATTGGAAATCCGCACTGAAAATTCTAATTTGAAGTGAGCTTTGCATTTTATTGCTGTCCATCCAAATTAGTTTTAAATTGACAGCTACATTTTCATTAAAAATGTAAAGATATTAAATATACCTGCAGAGACTGAAACACAAAGTCTGCCTCACATGAGTTCAAGCTACATGTTTGGCACGGCATGATTAAAGGGTAAAATCTGAAATACTTCTTGTTATTCTGACACTGAAATAACTGTAAAATCATGCATTACATTAAGCAAGGCACCTTTTTGCCTTACTCATCTATCATTCCATTAAAATTCCATTGATGGATTGATTCATCTGGGTATGGAAAAAAGAATTCTCAACATAAATCACAGGATTTTTTTTTTCATTTTGCTTGCCATATTCCATAGGTAAGCTTCGTGAGTCCTGCGTGCTTTTCCTTTAGAGTATACGAATCAGTTCTTAGGTATAAGGATTAGGTCGGCTAGATAAAAAAGAAAGAAGAGTGTCTACACTTTGGATAACTGTGAAGATGGAAAGTCAACAGGTGTAGTTTCCATGACAAGCAATACCTGCTGTAATTCTCTATTCTGTGCAGTTCTTCAAGGTACAGAAACCCAGTTCTCTCTTTCACCTGGCCAGCCTATCCAGTAGCCACATGCACACATACAGGGCTTTGAGGTTTATTTTTCATGTGTGTTTTTTCCATATTCCATCAAAACAACTACTAAAACACTATTTTAGGTCCATTATGAATATAGCACGAAACCCTCAAGGTGGGCTTATTGGAGATAATGATCTAGGAATTAATTGTGCTGAATGGACATAACATTCTCTCCAGTGAGCTTGAAATCAATTGCATGTACAAAAAGATGTTTTCCTTCTCTCATGCTTAATATGAAATGTCTGCCCAATATTTTCATATTTAGTGATAAATAACACTACAGTTAAGTTTATTTATAAAGTAGAACAATAATCCAACAACTTTTAAGCAAAGTTATTACAAAAGTATTTCTTTCACATCCATGAAGCCACCACTTTTAATCCACAGACTGCTTTGTTGATATAAATGGAAAAACTTAATTGGATTAAGACTTAGTCATGCTTAGAGTAGAAATCAATAATACTTCCACAAATTTCAACAAGTCTACAGTAAGTGTGACTAAGCCTGAATCCAACTCACTGAACACTAGGCCCCTTCATGTCCTAATCTGTATTACCTATTAGTTGGATCCCAACTAATTGTGCTTTAGTCCCACTGGAATCAATGGGGAAAGTTAGTCAAGTTAAAGTCCCTCTGATTTCAGTAAGACTAAAATGTGACTAATTCAGTCTAGATTCCATCCTGTTATCTATGTGAAACTGCTATTTTCATGCAAATTGATACTGGTAATTTAGCAGGTTTTCACTACATGTGCAACTTCAGTGGGAGGATTTTATAGCATGCAGCCTCAAGAAAAAAAGTTTAAAAAAACAAAACAAAACTTCACAGCTTAGTGCAAACAGATTATATCCATGATTACTATGTCCTAATGAGTTCAATAGAACTTGCAAGCAAGCACGCTTGAGACTGCAATCTTAGTCTATGAAACATAACTAATATTGAAGCATTTTTGTGCAAGTTTCAGGGACAATACCCACTTAATCAGAAAGAGGAAACAGTCCTATTCATACATCCTGATTCCTTCCCCCAAAATACTAATTGGATCCCTCTGCCCCACAGTAAACATTTACAGTAAACAGGAGTCAAATGCAAAATTAAATAGATCACCTGGGGAGAAATGCCTAAATTCAAAGATAAGTTGGCAATGGTCATTTAGCATAACAGAAGTTAAAAACAAAACACCACAGGGAAGGATTAAGATCTGGAAGATCTTTCAGTGTTGCACAGCTCTGCAGAAAAGAACTTTGATCTGACAAGGGCTGGCACAGCAAATAGGATGGTGCTCAGTTATTAACCCTCAACATTAGAAATCTATTAGGGGTAACTGACAACAATGTTTTCAATATTTCAATAATTACTCAGTATGGCATTGGATCTTAATTGTCACTGTGCAATATGCTTATATGTGTATAGTTCCTAATTTAAGCAAAACCAGAATTAACTTCATCAAAAAAGACAAATGTGTTGGTTCAAACAGATCATCTTAAACGATGTGCGGAAAGTATGTGCTATTTTCCACAGAAGCCCATTCGGGCTAACCATGATATATCTCAGCTCATTCTATTAAGTGGATATTAATTAACACTACTTTACAATAGAATTCCTATGAAGTAGCACATATTATATAGACATTAAAACCCAAAGAGCTCACCAAAGAGCTCCCTGTGATTAATGTTGTGACAAAGAAAAGTGAAGAATTGTAATGATTTATCATCAATTAGTGACAGATGTTGTCTACAGTTCTTTAAACAGTTGAGATGGACTAAATATTATATTCCCTGGCTATTTAAAAATAAAAAATAAAAAGCACATGATACAAGCATGGGAATCAACAATGTTTGTATAAAGTGATTTTTTTTTTCCCTGAATTCAACAGTACAAATGAAAGGGAGTCAAGTAGACTTTGCCTAAGCTGATGTACTGCCAGTACTTTTGTCTATCGCAATCAGTTTTATTTCTTACTGTATTAATAGGAGACTGATTATAATTAGATGTTTGGTATGTATTAAAATCTTCCAATAGCTCATGATTTTGAAGATTTGGGGGGACACCTCCCCAAATCCAAGCCATACATGTCTTGCAATCATTCCAAACAATGTATATGCAAAGTGTATTTAAAATGCTGCCACTTATGCAATTGTGCTTAATTGCCAATAAGGCACTGAGCAAAACAGAGAATTAAATTAAAAGTTCAATAAACAGAGATCAATATTCTTGTAAATACTGAATCCATAAAATGATCCTCTCCTTAAATGTAGTTATACTGCAGGTGCTGCACCGTATCATCTCTGTTTGAACTTCGCTGATTGTTTTCCAGTCAAGCTAAATTCCTCTCAAATAAAAAACATGCTGGAAAATCCAGGCACGATGCCAGCAAAAGATTACAAGCCAGCCTCTCACTCCCAAACTGTTGCCTGTCGCCTGCCTCAGCATTAGCTCACAATCAGCTGAATAAAGAAGTCGTCTTCCGTCTAACATGTAAATAAATCATCGGCTTCACTTACTTTACCCCTGGCTGTTTGTCATTCAGGAAAATAATGGCTAATCAATGGTTAATCAATGAAGATGTGTAACGTATTAGTTTGCAGTCCTTCATCATCCTATTTTCCTCAATTGCCTGGGGGTTTGTGTTCAGTACTTACAGAATCGATTACAATTGGGAGCGATCATTCAGCTCGTGTTGAGAGCTGTCAGCGGCGCTTTCCGCAAGTTTTTACCCTTCTGCGGAAAGCAAGAGGGTCCTGCTTAGCTGCATGGCGCGAGGAGTGGCACCGCGGGCGCGGGCTGGGGCTGGTGGCTGGGAACGCGCGAGCGATGCAGCGGCCACAGCTAATGGTGCCACACGGCATTTGGGGAAGCGAAACTTTTCCTGACTTCACAATCATCATGAGAATTACTGGCTCGCAGCAGAAAATTAAAAGAAAATAGCCGTCTGCTCGAGTCTGCTCGAGCCTGCCGGGGAAGGTCTCGGGAAGGCAAGAGACAATGATGTCTTTGTCTACCGCCGAGGCGCGCGGAGCAGATCCGTCCTCCGCCGCTCTGATGAGCTGGCCCCGTGTTTTCCCCTCATTACATGCGGGGTTTGGACGATAAAAGTCCGCTACGAGTCAACAGAAAAGTTAAATCCAGCGTTCTGGAAAGCAGCTTTAATGACTTAGCCAAGGGTGAGTGCAACGACCCCTGGTAAAGATGGCAGGATGTAATATGCCTGCTTTTCGCGGGTGCCCCCCTTTATTTGTAATTTATTTATTTATTTATTTATTTATTCCTTTCCCCCGGATAAGCGCGCTGTCCCCGACGGAAGGCTGAGCCTGAACGGCTGAGTTCTCTTCAGCCCCCTACGGACATGGTAATCAATGACTAGACTTATTTGCATTAATTATTGTTTTGATAATTTCCTTTGAAAATCCGCACCGCTGATCGTCATTGGGTGTGATGATGGAGACTAATAATCATTAATGTCTTTCATTAAATATTTACAGCTCGGCAGTATTGATTAAAAGGAAGTGCAGTATATAAAATCCGGCGCCCTCCGCGAGCGTTTGAGTGCCAACAGCGCCCTCTTGTGGCTCGACGGCGTCGCCTGCGCGCCCTCGACCGAAGTTAGCGCGCTTCTGCAGAACTTTCTGGTCCTCTTTGGCGCCGCTTCTCACGGAATAGTTTCGAGCTGAGAGATTGTAATCTCCTTTGATCGTAGGTGCAAGTAGACACGGGAACGGTGGCTCTGCTTGTTTAACTCCGTGTTTGCTCCCATCCCATTTAAGGGGCAGAAACCTGGCCTCCGCCCGCCCCCGCCTTTAGTGCAAAAGGGCGCATGAACTCAGCGCTTTTAGTCACCCCACAACGCAACCGTTCCGAGTTTGGTTGTCTCCAGATGCGCTGGTTAACAACTCTCACCATCCGAGATGATGAAGCAGGCTGATGGAGTTGCAGCCTAGCACATCCGGAAGGCCTCTGCTCAGGAGAGGAGCCCCCCCCCCCCCCTCCAAGTTTCTAAGCCAAGCCACCCCCCATCCAGTGTCACAACTCAGCTAAAGAGAAAAGTCTCTCGCGTGGGATGGGATGGAGGGGCCGGACTCCGGGGAGTGAAGCTTGTGGGCAGGGCACAGGCTAGAACAACCCCAGCCCCTTCCCCCTCTTTGCTCTCAGCATGGGGGCGGAAGACACGCATGCTTTGGATGCGATCGGTGGGAGGCCCGAGCTTTAAGCAAACAAGCCCGCCACCCTCCTCAGCCAGCTCAGCCCATCCATTCATAGGATCGAGTGCCACCCTGCGCAACTGCTGAGCCGCCACGCCAGATGAGGAGCACGCGTGCAGAGCTCTGGCATGGCCCAGTGGTCAGAACGCTGGTCTAGGAAGACCTGGGTTCAAACGGCCCACTTGCCCATGAAAGGGACTAGTTGAACATGCTTCAGTCACTCCTCAAGCTTGTGGTGGGGATAAATTGGGTAGAAACGTGTGTGCCTCCCTGGAGGAAAAGTGTGCTATCAGTGTAATAAAGTTAAGAAAATAGGGCAGCTCCAAGAGACACATTTTTTAAAAAATCTTCATTTTGCATCTTCCCTGCATCTCCAAAACCAGGCATAGAGTGAGGGGTTGCAACCCCAGTGGGCTGCAATGTACATAATGCTTGAGAGGTTATATAGACTTAGGCAGAAAGTGGATAATGATTCATGATTTCAGTGGTCATTTCCATCTTCTGTAAAGGTTTTCCTACAAATACATTGCAACCATTTTCCTCTGATTTATGCAAGGTATTCATTTGTTTTAGAACTCCAGAAATATTCCTTCTATCTTTCACTTGTATCCAGCAGCAGCAGACAAGCGGGAAAATGAAGTCTGCTAATTAAGGGCATTAAAAAAAATTCCACTGAGATCAGAGAAAGCAAAGCAGAGGCTAAAACAGGGGGATACTGAAAGTGACCATATGCCTTTATTCTAATCATTTTGGTTTTGATTTTAATCAAAATGGAGTTGAAAAGGTCTTGTTCCTAATTGAAAATAAATAGAAAAGCAAATACTTTGTAATCTTTCTGTTAAGTGAATCACGTTCATTTGCAAGCTGTTCCCCCATTTTATTTCAGATACTGGGAGTTGGTCTTATGTCAGGAAACAGCCACCGTGGATCTATGCATACCGTGGGGACGATGAAATGCTCTTGCAGAATTCAGATGTGGAGCAGGGATGTGCCAAACACGCAGGCGCTTGGCTTTAGCGGAAAGCATGAATACGGTATCAGCAAATATACGAATGAGGCACACCATGCATCGAAAAGGGCTGCACTGTGCTTCCTTCAGGCCACTGCTGTTTCTGCTGTGGTCAGTTCAGTGGTCTTTGTTACATACAGCCTGACACATGGATGAAAGAACCACAGTGGAAGGCTGAAGTGTATATGCACTTCCATGGGAATTAAGTCCATTTGAGCACAGTGGGGCTTACATTTGCATTAACTTGTATGGAAGTCTCCTCTTATATTCTGGCACACAAAAATACCTAGGCTACAGAGAATATGCATGTGGTTTTAAAAGCAAAACAAGAAAACTCAATAAAACAATAGTGATTCTGTGGATCCTGCAGTTAAAATTAGGGATGCTTGACCAATGCATTCTTTGCAAATTCTAATACAAGATGACATACTCCGAACATTCCAAACTAATGGGTGGATCTGAATTTAGTTGTCCAATGTTCATACTTCCCAAATGTTGTGAAGCAATTCTTGACTCAAAGAAAGGTCTGAAAATTTGTTTTAAAGTGCTAAATTTTAGGGGCAAATATATTTTAAAATGTTTTCAAGAAAAGTTTAAATGAGAACTTATGTGCAGATTATTGTTTTTAACTGCAATTTCATGAAGAAATGGAATGAACTGACAATTGAACAAACAGGAAAGGTATGTAAATCAAAAATAGATTATTTGACCATCCTTAATTAAAATGCAACAAACAGACTGATAGGCTAGAATAGTATCCTGTAGTCTGCAGAATTCTTAAAAGTGAGTTACCAAATGTGTGATTTTGCATGGCACATCTCATTTGATAGATTTGGAAGTACTTAACTCAAATGTTTGCATTAATTGTCCATCCAAGGCTGCCTTCTGTCAGGAACAGCCTGTGTTGCTAGTGGCCATGAAATGAACAGTGCACACCCATACAGATGATATTAGAAAACAATCTTTAACTTCGAGAGCTATTTCTGAAATGGTTTCTGTGATACAGTGAAAGAAATGACTTTGGGGGTTTAACACAGCAGTGAACACACTTTTGACGTTTTTCTCTTTGCTATTATGATGCAATTCACTTAAAACTATTTAAATCATCTTTCCATCCAGTGTTTGCAAAAGGAAATTTTATGCACAGCACCAATGACATCATAATGTGTTCAAGAGTAAAACAGGGCCATACATATTAACATGGTGCAGAAAGTTAACTCATACGCTTGGTCTGGAATGCTGTTAAGTGGCAGAATCCATTCACATTTTGCAGAAGATACCCAGGCTGGGGCCGTGGTTTTCTCTCTGCCTGTATGTCAACACCGGCTACTGTTGACAAAAGGCAGTGTTGCGTATCCTTTTAACCTTGAAATTTAGATTCAGCAGCACAAAATCTATAACATGAGATGGGTCATTTACAGACCAATCCTCTGCTTGTCTATTCAGATGTAAGTCCTGCAGAGTTCAATGGGACATTGGTCCAAGTAAGTGAATATAACACTGTTGCCATAAATGTATATCCAATATGACCAAGTTTTTCCCAGAACACTTATCCTCAGTGCAGGTACTCAGCAGTATCCAAGAGGGTGCAATTGCTATCATACATTAATTATGTTGTGCTAGTATAAACTACCCTAGTACAGCCCCAGTTGCGTTACCCAATGAACACTATTGGCATTGTGCTAGAGCAATCTATATTTGCAGAACATAATTTATGGTACTGATTGCATTCCCATTGGATCCTGCCAATAATAGCTAATTGTGATTGACGCCACATAGAGTTTCTTGCCTTAACTCTGGTTAAGATTCCCAGGCACACCAAGGAATGATGCTTTAGCTAGCTGGGCCAACCCTGAGTTCAGATGTCATGTATTAAGAGACAGGTGTGTGGCACATTTGTGGGTTTGAAGAGAAACTGCTTCAGCCATGGTCAGCTTGGTGCAGGCATAACATCTAACTACCATGGTTAATACTAATGGTAACCATGGTTCCACATCTCTTTGTATACCACTTTCCGATATTTTTATCGAAGCAGTTTGAAGCCAATCCTTAATCATAGTTAAGTATTCAGATGCAACACAGAGCCGCTATTGTAGAAAATACATTCTTCTTGTTCATCAGCTGTGCACAAGGCCATAGATATTAAAATGCTTGCTTGTACTATGTTTTCCTTAACTGTCTGGGAAAGCACTGCCATTTAACGGCCATTCTGTACCACTGCATATGCAATGCGCATGAAGGTTTCATACATACTCGGCCATGAGACTCTCTGCGCAGAGTATCTCCACTTTATTATGCTAACCACTCCCATAAGAGCTTCCATGTATCCATCCCAATTAAAGCTGCTAATTCAGGTATACAGTACAGAGAGCATGTCTTTAATTCCATTTTCTGTTTTCTGAAGTGCCTACCATAGTTCCAGAGGTCTACAACACCATTCCACAACATCTTCAGTAGAATATAATATATCAATAATATTATTTAATACGTTGGTGGGAGATCTGCAAACATTAAGAAAAAGGTTTCTAAGTTTTGGTTCTTTGGCATCATTTTATGGCCAAAGCCCCTAACAAGTCCATGTGAATAGCAAAAGAAAGTTATAATCCAATTTATAAAGACAACTGACAAAATGAAAGTAAAGGAAATGATGATACATGTTTATTGACACAAATGATGTTAAATATTATATTTATATCATCAGCAAAACAATGACAAATGAAAGACTCAACAAAGGTTATGGCTTGACAAAATAACATTTTTTAAAATGTGGACACCAATCAAATTGATAAAAGCATCAATGATGCAACACTTTCTGACAGTAAACGCTTTACTTCTGCTTAAATGTATACAGAATCGCCCACTGCAATGGCCTAACGTCAGCTTTTGTCCATAAACCCTTTCATAAAACAGAAACAGGAAAAATGATTTAAAGCAGTTCAATTTGTCTGTTTACCTTAATCTTTAACTATTCCCATATGTCTTAGCTACATGATGTATGACTCCTTAAGAAGCAATTTTTCAAAGATATCCAAGACAGAGGAAAAAGAGTCAGGCTACTAACCTTTTTATCCACAGAACTTTTCTAAACAAGTAGCAAAACAGAACATTTCTAGGCCTGCACAAATACAAATGCATGTTATAACCCACATTCTTTTTACTAAACGCTTGCATATAGTCCATTTTCTTCCCTTAAACTTACCGCAGTCCAAAGCAAATTTTAGACTTTAAAAGTAGCGTTGATGGTTCCCAAATTAATCAAACTCTGTCTGAATATGCAGTTGTACTACATTATCTGTTCTTGCAAAATTCACCTAGATGCAATCTTAGTTTATAGGCCTGACTGCTACATCATGTGGAAAATACTGTTGCAACACTCTAGTATTGTATTTATAAGGCTCTAGCGACATAGAGCAGATCTCCCATGAAGCGGGCCTAAATACAATACAGTACAAAACTGGTTGCTTTAACTTTGTAAGAAAATAACATCTTTCCCAGCTCTTTGACATGATACGGGAAGAAGCAACAATTTGGGAAAAGAGGGCTTGATCTTGTGCTGTACATTAAAGAACAACTCACTGCAAGGAAGTATTACTAGCTAGTAAAAACAAAAAGTGTGGTTTTCCCTTTGTCACTTACAATGTTCATCTTGTTTTAGTGGTTTTTCCCTCTGCCTCTGCCGGTAGCTGCACTGAATAACACTCACTACACTAGGAGAGCCCTGGTGGAGCAAACCCAGGGCCGGCCTAGTCCCACAGGGCAAAATGGGAACCCCAACTTTGATTCTTCCGTGGACTCAGAACTTCCAGACTTATTAGCATCTTTTAAACAATGGGAAAGAAGAGCCCACGTGCAGAGCATTTTTCATGATGCTGATGCTGGTGGTCTGAGACGTTTGCAAGCGTAGCTCCTTCCCAAGGGGGTGCTCCAGCTGCCAGGTCAGTCAAGGATGCTGCACCATGCGCTGCCCCCCCCCCCCACACACACACACCTGGGGAAGCTGGAACACAGCAGAGTGTCCCCAGCTGAGCCACAGCTTGAGCACTCCACGCAGAAGTTGTCACATGGGCAAAGGGCCCTCAGAGGAGCCATCTGGGCTCAGAGAGGTGCAGCATCTTCCCACTGGGAAAGGCCAAGTGCAGGTACGTCCCTCATCCATTCCTCCTCTCTCTGATCAAAGATTACAGACTCTCCGTCTGTCCCCCTGCACAGGTTGGAGGCAACAGTGGGGATTCCTCCAATGAGTGGCGTTGGGGACCCAGCTGCGGCCCCTCGGGGGACCCAGGAAGCCTCCACTGGCTGGACCAAGGACCCCCATGGATCAAATTAGGCTCCCAGGCTGCATTCCTCTCCCCTATTCTGCATGCAGAGGAGCTTCCTCATTCATTACAAAGGAGGGAGAATGTGTCAGTTCCCGGGGCCTGCTATTATTCAGCGCAGCGACAGTGCCGAAAAGTCACCTGTGCACAGCACATGAGACAAGCCAGAGCAAAGCAACTGCAGGAGAGTAATGCTGAGCTGTTCCCATCCATTTTTATAGGCTCATGCATAGGAATGCCTTGGTAGATTTTGCCCAGAGTTATGGATTGTCAAAAGCTGGAGAGTAATGGTGGCAGTCTCCCACTGATTCCCAACATAAAATGCCATGTTCTTAGCAAAACCCTCCCTCGCAACTTCCAGGAAGACAGTGAAGTGCATCCGTTTCCCAGGATGGCGAAAACAATTATTTCGCACTAATAACGCGCTCACAAAATCTGGCGCTGTGAATTGTTTCCATGTTAAACAATGGCAGTGCGCTTGTTCATCAAGAAGCTGAGCAGCAAAAAAGGAAAGACGCTTCCCCAGCAAAAGAGGTAATGGCCGTGTGAGATTCTCAACCCCCACTCCTAATTCCTAGAACTAAAATGGCTGCTTTAAAAACTTCAAGTAAGCTTGAGAAACTGACTGTGGATCATGTATACAACACGGGGTCAATGCGGTATTGAATTTCTAGACCATTTTCAGACTACCTTCTGGCAATGGAAGCATTTTGACCACTGACACTCCCTATGGGTATATCTGACTATCCTGGTACAATGCACCATTCCCCATTATTGAATCTACAACAAACTGCTGTAGGTTATTCATTGATTGAGTGTTTAAGTGTATTCTTTGGGAGTAAATGGAAAGTGAATTCTGTAGACAGCCACATAAAATAAAATTCTAAAAAATCAGCAGAATTCCTTGCTAGAGATGTGTGCACTGGGGCCAATGTTATTATTTTTGTACTTCTTCCATTTTCTTGCATCACTTTCTACAGGCAGTTTTTTACTTTTTATTTTTCTGTTCCTGTGTTTGCAGAAGATGACATTTGTATTTTAAAAAAATTAAGCCGTCACCAAAATGAGTACGTGGGGCCATAATGCTGACACTTACCATTATGCTGTTGTTTTACTCTAAGGCAACTCTGATCTGCAGAGTCCTTGTTAGCCACTGAACAAGCAGGAAGGACTTCAGATAGAGGCCAGAGGAGGCAGTGTCCAATTTTACAGATTTCAAGCAGGTAGGAAACACGTGTTGGGGCCTCTGTGCAGCTCTTGAGTGATTGCAGTGCTCTGAGAAGGTGCGAACATGGCTCAGTCCCTTTGCAGTGAAGCGGTGGCAGGCGACGAAAGCCACAAGTGAAGGAGATTTCAGGCCGCACCTTACTACCCAGGAGTGTTGTGTTCTCATCAGCGTCTCTCGCATGGGCACGGCCTGCAAATCCTTGGTGTGACCATCCTTCGAATATTGAGTTCATTTCTCAATATTCTTACCTTAGCTTACCTGAAAAAGGGTATTATTCAGGTGGAAATGTGCAGAGAAGGGCAACAAAAATGGCTACCCCAACTGGGACTGTCCAACTTAGAAAAAAGGCAAATAAGAGGAGACGTGAGAGAGGAATTTAACGCACAGTGTGGAGAAAGTAGAGAGGGAGACTTTTTCCCCTCTCCCATAACACTCAAACCTGGGGTCATCCCATGAAGCTGATTGGGGGAAGGTGTAGGAAAAGGAAGTACTTTTACACACAGTGTACAGCTGAACTATGGAATTCACTGCCACAGGAAGTGGAGCTGGCTGCCAATCTGGATGGCTTTACAGGAAGTCTGGGCAGATGCATGGAAGGAGGGGTTCGCAGTGGCCACTAGCCTTGCTGGCTATGTGCTACCCCTGTAGCAGAGGCGGCATGCCTGCGTACACCAGTTGCTGAGGAGCTCGGGCAGGCAGAAGTCTTGCACCCATCCCGTTTGAAGGATCCTGTGGGCAGCTGGTTTGCCACCTTGGGTACTGGACTAGGTGGGCCTTGGGTCTAATCCAGGATGGCTTTTCATGTTTTATGTTCTCTCGTTCCTGATATTGCTGATGGATACATAGATACAGTGTGTGTGGGGGGGGGGTGAGAGAGAGAGAGAGGTGGGGGATTAATCATGACACCAGCAAAAGGCAGTGAGAGGTGAACTTCAGGAATGTAACCAAAGGCTTGCTATTTCAGACCAGGTGGACAACTTGCAGCCCTCCAGATGCTGTTAGGCTGCCACTCATGGTTCCTCACCAGTGGCTAAAGCTAAACTGGCTGGGACAGAAGGGAGCTGAAAGCCAACATCTGGAGAGCTGCATGTTGCCCACTCCTGCTTTAAGATCCAGCAATGAAGGTAGCGGTTAGGCTTGAAAGAGGCATTTGGGCTGATAGAAGTGTTTTGTATTAGCACGGGGTTGTTGGTTTGATTTGGTTTTTACTTTTCTCCAAAGCAAGCAGTGCCATCCTTTCTCCATTTCCAACCCTCTTCCAAGGGGGGGGGGGGGGTTAAGGTTCATCTTGGGAAATGGAGCTGATGGAGGGCTGGCTGCTTTGGTCTCCTGCTAGGGAATGGGAAATGACAATGTTGGAACACTTTTTCCCACAGGGCATGATGGGACTTGTAATTCAGTCCCATCACACCTGTGGGAAAAAACATACAAGCATGGGGGGAAGCTAGAGCTGGGTGGTAGACCACCTGCTGTGCAAAGCCCACCAACTCCAGCTACTGGAAAAGACCCCTCTTTCAAATCCCAAAGGTGGGATGGGAGGGCTCTCTCACAGAGCATTTTTATACAAGGCATTTATAGTGCGCTCATCATGGATGTTTGTGCATCCTTTAAGTGCTATAATGACCCTCCTGCATTGTTTCTGTTTTTAAACACTTCAATGAGTTTTTTTTTTTTTTTAAGAGCAGGGAAAATGAGGTAAACAAGAGAGAAAGCAAAAGAAAGTGCTTCTTTAATTTGTGTATTTGTATTATCACACTGTGCACAGTGCCATCTAGAGGTTTTATAGTGGAAAAGCAGGAAAGGAAATGCTTTCTGTGCAGGGCTCAGATCTGCATTCTGCAGCAAAGGTGAAAGCAGATACAGCACCTCGGCAGCCTCGTGTAGAAAAGCTGTAACCTCCCTCCAGCTCTCCCAGGGTAAGTCCGTTTCATCCTGGGGAAAAAGAAGCACGCAGAGCAGTGAGTGGGTGCAAAGAAACTCTCATTAGAGGAAGATGCTCGAGCTGGGCTGTGCCTTGCTGGATCTTGCTCACAACGGTTCAGCAGGTGTTCATCCCATGCCGATCCTCAGTGTAAAAAGCAGTTTGCCATTCCACACTGAGAGCTAATTGCTAATGCCCTTTGGGATCACCAAACCAGCCGTACTTTTCCTGGGGTCCTATCCAGTAAGCTCCACAAAGAATATTCCCTCCACAGTCCTCCGCTTTCTGAAAGTTAAGCTGCATTATGGATTTCTCCATTTAAAATGTATCAGAAGATGCTTTCTTGTTGTCCCCATATACCTCCATTTGTGGCCAATTAGTTGAGGGTCTTCTGTTTAAAAATACTTTCTATACAAGTTGCACTACAGAAAAAATCTTGACCTGAAACACATTCTAGTATTGAAATTCAGAGGTCTCACCATGGAACCCAGTTTGGGAGTGAGTGGTAGACTTTGGATTGGTGGTTGGAGGTTGGAAAGATAGATGCCTTGGCTTAATGCACAGGAATATGTATTTATTTATTTATTAGATTTGTAGACCACCTTACTAGCAAATGCCCTTAAGGCAATTTGCAAATCACAAAACCAAAAAACAACAGCAAAATAACAAATATAACAATGCTAATATTAAAAAATCAATATTAATCATTAAAGAATATGAGAAACATTGAATGCCCAACAGTAAAATTAACAAAGCAACAGGCAGCAGTTATCCTCTGCTCATAGAGGAATGTCTTAACTTGGAGCTTAAATGTATACAATGAGGTGGCAGGCAAATCACCCTGGGAAGGGAGCTCCATGGAGAGGGGCCAATACAGACAAGGCCCTTTCCTCAATAGTCCCTTTTTTATTTATACCCTTTTGCACCATCGTGGGCAGCAGTAGCTAGAGAAAAGCCTCCAAAGCAATAAAGCAGGAAGAGATGGGAGATGTTGCTCCCTCAGATAGGCTTGTCTTAAGCTGTTTAGGCCCTGAAGGTCAATGTCGACGCTTTGAATTGGGACCAGACTGGCAAGCAAAGCTGTTGTCATAGTCCTGGAGTAATGTAGCAGATGCAACAGGAGCAGCTTTACTGCTGCATTCGGCACCAAGTGCACCCGATTTCTGCTAAGGGAGTTTTTTGCCCTGCCCACATCTTGGGATGGATGGAGTCATCCTCCCAACTGGAAGGAAGCCTTACAAGGCTGCTATATACCACCTGCCCAACCTCTTCGAGTTCCACACAGCATCTATCCATCAATCTCCGGACAATGTCGCTTTTCTCTAGTTCTCTTTTGGGGCTGCACAGAAATGGGGGGATGGGCAAGCATCCTCAAAAAACCCTGCCCACTTGAGCACAGCCTCTGGCTTGATTCCCAGCATGGGGCTGCAGCAATTGCTCCCTGAAACACCAGAGAGCCAGTGCGGTGGGACCGGGGAGCTCTGGGTTCCAGTCCCAGCTCAGAGATGCCTCTCACTTGGGGACTCTGGGCTGGTCATGGACTCTCAGCCTAACCCACCTCACACAATAGTTGTTGTGAGGAGAAAACAGAGGAGAGGAGGAGAACCTTTCAAGCAGCTTTGAAATAGAAAGAGAAAGAAATGCAGGATATACATTACTGCTGCTGCTGCTGTTAATACTTCGTGTTCTTGTTTAACCTTCAAGTTTCCCATTTGACTTCTCCAGCCATGTTTGCCCCAGCTGGCAACTAACGTGGGCCGGGAGGGCACTGAGTGGTACCTGAGCGAGGCCCCCCTGGGTGGAGCCGCTCTTCTTGACTACCACTGATTGCCAGCCAACCCTCTCAAGGGAACAGGAGAGGGACGTGGGCCCCCACGGCCCTTGAGACTTATCCTTCTGGAAGCTGCCGAGCAAGGCAGCCAGTGAGCAGGAAAGGCCTGCCTCACCTCGCCTTACTGGGGAGCAAACAGAAAATCATTGGCATGCACTTCAGTTGATCCAGTTCTTGGAGCTAAGGTGGAGACCCGTACCGGGGGTGGGGTGCATTGGGCCTGCATTGGGCTTAGTTTGGAGAGTTATTTCCTCGCATTATTAAATAATGATGTGGCCTTTACACCTGTTCTTTGTTTCACATGTTCTTTCTAGGTGTGGAGCAATGGCTTTTTCTGGACTATGAATCAAAAGTCGACCACATATTGCAATCCACCAGGCAGAAGTTTTCCAGTGCATAGGTAACTGCAGCCAGATAATTAAGGTTGAAACTGTGATGGGGACGGCAGGGGATAAGGAGCCCTGGGGCATAGGAATGGCAGCTTCTCGTATGAACAGACAGTGGGGAACACCAGTTTAAAAATGCTGCATGCAAACCCTTCTTACCAGAGCAAAGAAAAGGAGAGCAGATCTAAAATGTTGCCATTAGCCTCCAGACACACTAGAGTCCTTTCCTTGAATTGAGACGTGGATGCCATTCAGTTTCTAATGTGTAGAGAGGGATGTTTTTAATCCTCAAGAGGCTAAACTGCACTGACGGGAGGATTTTTCAAGAAGAAATCATGTGTGCTTTATGACACTTGCGTTAACAAAAGTATTTTCAGAATAATAAGGCAAATTCCTTAAAATGAAGGTTCAGGTTTGTGGAGTAAATGACGAAGCCTTTAGAAACAATTTACAAATCTGTATACAGCAGGTGCAATTCGCAAACACTTCAGTCAAGTGGGCAAATAAGACTAACAGTAAACAGCAGAGGGAATTTGGAGAGTGCATTAAAGAGGTTTGAGAACTCATTTCCCTCCCAGATGGGTGCTTCATCTACTCAGGCACGTGGAATGTCACCAAGAAAAGAAATCATTAAAATTCTTTACTTTTTAAAGTCAATAGCAGAAAAAGCTCAGCTAGAAAAAACAGAATGTTGGCCAGGAATTAAAAAGAACTAGAGAGGTAATCTTGAGCTGAATATTGTGTTACCAAACTGTATGATTTACTGTTTTTGAAAACTCAAAAAAAAGATGAGGTTTGCCTTTTTATACAGTGTGTAATCATAGGAATGGGAGAGAGCCTTCCAGCTTTGTGACAAATGCTGAAATGTTATTATTACTGTTGTTATTTACTTCCCCCGATTATTAGCACTGGCATGGGCAAATTGACACCCCTGCTGTTTCCCCGGCACATCTGCACCTGCCATGCCTGCAGCCAGTTGTCGGGGAAGAAAGGTGATGCGGAAAGGCCACCTGGTCACTGCCTTGAGAGAAACCTTGCTGTGACCTCCTCGGCAAGCAGGGAGGAGTAAAGGCAGCTCTTGTCCACCAGCCAAAGGGTAAGGCTGAAATGCAAAAATGGGGGATTATCCTGAAAGACACACTGACAATCGCAGAAGCCCGTCTGTGGAGATCTCCTTTCCACATGAGTTATAACAACTGCACATGCTTTTTGAAAGAGAGAGAGAGAGAGAGAGAGAGAGAGAGAGAGAGAGAGAGCGCGCATGCCTGGTGGGAGGGGGGACATCCTCTCCCTGCTAGTTCTTTGCTGCTATAAGCTAATAGTCTGATTCTACCACTTGCTTGGGCTCTTCCGTTTAATACTATTTTCCAGCTTTGCCCATCTTGCTTTCTGAAGCCCAGTAATCTCTGATCTGCACCCTTTCATTATTTTAACATGATGAGCGGGGGTGGCCAAGTGCCACATTCAGGTGAGGGGATGGCTGGCATGGGGAATATCATGCTGGAGCAAAAACGATGGCAGCTTCAGTGCTAGGGAAGAGGTCCTGGCATAGCTGTGGTCCAGCCAGCGTTGCCGCCCAGCCCATTAAGAAATGCGTGCAAACAAACCAAGGCACACCAAGATCAGTGGGCTGTTCAAAATGGGGCCGAGTATTTCCTGCAGCAAGTTTTGCAGACAGGCAGTGAAGAAGAGGAAGATGGTGTTAATGACAGAAGTGGCTTCCCAGGGACTGGACAAATGGCCAGCAAGTGTTGTGGTGGCTCTTTGGAGCCTCCTGGGCTGGTGTGTTGTCCTGGGTGATGCCATCTCCTGAACCCAAACATCTTGCAACTCTAGGCCAGGTAGTGTTGGAAAAGGAGATAGGAAAAGCACTGCCCCAGTGTAACTGTGGGGTGTATGTTTATAAATGCCGTTGTATAATCATCAAACTGAAGGCTTATCAACATGGCCAAGAGTCTCTTTCTCTCTCTCTCTCATATGTGGGTTTATATAAAGAGAGAGCTGGACCTCACCTGAGCATGACATGGTGATTAGGGTGTTAGACGGAGGCTCAGGAGCTCAGAGGTCAAGTCCACATCCTCCCTGACGCTCACTGGGTGAAGCTCACTTTGGGCCAGCCATGGGCTATCAGTCTAAGCTCCAGCACTGGGTTGCTGTTAGGATACAATGAAGAAGAAGCCCCCATAAGCTACCTAGGGATCCTTGCAAAAAAAAAAGTGGGATATAAATGTTATGCTACTATTACTACAGTCAGGAAATTCTTTACTCCCTGCGAAGGAAGCATTGTTTTTTCCACCACTTCTTAAGGGAGAGGAAGAACTTTGGTAAATATTCTCATTGGACAAGGCCAAGTTGACCTTTGTCGTTATCTCATGCTCGCTCCTTGCGGTGCCGGATCGTCTCACACAGCCTTCTATTCCAGCAGCCCTTCCCACAATGCCCAAGTGACCACGGGCATCACATGGTCACACTGGGGTTCTAGGAAGGGTTGCCAGAGTTTAAGCGAAGAGCCACACCTTCCACCAGCACAAGTGGTGCTTGTATTTTGCATGAAAGCCCCATCCTATGCTCAACTTGTCACAAGTCGGCCAGCTGGTCTGAAATACTGTCCATTGCCTGGTCAGCTGGCCATCGCTTATTTAACTGTGGCCAAATGTTTCGTGAAGGGCTCCTTTCCCCCCATTTTATACGTGCACACAGAAGCAGCCACCCTCCCAAGCAGTGCCTTGCTCCCGCTCTGCCACTGAGCACAGGAAGGGGCCGCAACGCAAATGCTTCTACCGGAACCCGCCCCTTCTGGAGAGGAAGCTCTTGGGACGCATGCCTCCCATTGTGCAAGAGCGGGCAACCTCAGGGCCCGAGTCTGACCCCCTTCCCCAGGAAAGAGTTGTCCTAAGGCTTAGTAACAGGCAGAAAGAGCTTTATGCTAAAGGCAGGTATTTGCATGGCCCCACCCCTTTTTCCTTTGGCCCCACCCAGCACCAGAACACAGGCCCCCAAGGGCTTCTTCGAAACTGAAGGCATCTCTAAGGCTGAATGAGGCCTGAGTGGAACATCTGAGGATTCCCGAACTGAACAGCTGGCCTTTCCACAGAGCTTGTGCAGCTGTGTAAGCTGGAGAGGATGGGAAGCTGATATCAGTGACAGAAAACAAATGGAAAGCAACGAAGAAAGCCTCAAGTTCATGAGGGTTCCTATGGACCCAGCCTTCCTCAACCTAGATCTGTTGGACTATGACTCCCATCATCCCCAGCCTTGGGCGACAGGAGATGTACTAGCACATCGGGAGGGTTGGATTATTCATCTCCTGTCCTCCCCCAAAACTTGTGTCACAACCTTAGCTCTACGTGCGTAGCTCTTTGCATGTTATGGAAAAGAGCACCGAGCAGGGATTTCATACAGGATGATGTGACATGCCAGGCTCAGCATGTATCTAATTACTGCAGTTTTTGTCACACACAATACAGAGGTGGCTGAGCAATGCACATTTTTAGTAGAAACTGGTTACTAAGAACTTGGAGGCGGGGAACCATCCATCACAGTAATTCCACTGTTCATAAGCACTGATGAAGCTATCAGATCTTAAAGGAAGGAAGACTGACTGCAGACACACAGCTGAGCTTTCCCTTTAGTGGAATTTCTGCCCCTGAGTTGCAGTGGGGGACGAGGGGGGTTATTCCATTCTCACATTGAATGGCTCTGTCAAGTGCTGTATTTTAATTCCTTACAGTCGGGAAAGGCATCGTGTTGAAGATCACCACATACATAACGGCACAGATGGCTATTGCATGCTATTTATATCAGAGCCAGTGTGGTGTCGTGGTTAAGAGTGTGGGACTGAATGGGACTCTGGCGACCTGGGTTCTAGTCCCTGCTTGGCCATGGAGCCAACTGGGTGACTTTGGGCCAATCAGATTTTCAGCCCAGGCTACTTCAGAGTTGTTGTGGGGAAAAGATTGAGAGCAAGGGGAGGAGAATGATGTGAGCTGCTTTGCGTTCTCAAAAAAAAAGCAGGGTATAAATCAAATAAATAAATAATATATCAGCACTGGGCAGTAAATAGATTGGGACCCCTGGTTGATCTCTGGGTGATTTGCGGTAGATTAGCAATGTTTCTGACCCTAAGTTTTGTCTTAGAGTTATAACAATTAACACTCCCCACCCCCATGTTGTTAGCAAAGGGCCACTTAGAAGAAAACCAGGGGTAAATGTTTCGGCAAAATTTTTTTAATACAAAGAATTCGAATAAATATTTTATTAGAAGTATTGATTATTAATTGATAATATTTATTGTCATTATTGATCTTTCAATGACAATTATTTCCTGCTTGAACATCTTACACAAACACAGAAATCAATAATTAATATAAGAGAAATAATCCAAAAACCAATGGAATTAATATAATAGAAACAATGCAATGTCAACTATGGAAAGCACTAGAATACCAATAAGAGAGAACCCCACCAGAACCTGACCCAAAACAACGACAGGACAAAAATGGCTGTTCCTCAGTACCCAAGACCTCCCCTGCACCCACGCTGAGGTTTGAGCTCTGCAAGACCAGGCCACAGCCAATGGGCACAGCCATGCGTATCAGCCTTCAGGAAAAAAGATGCTTTGCTAATGAGACTGGTAGCAAAAAATTACATAGGACTTACGAATGCTGTCCATGGTTGGCCATCAAGAGCTCCTCTGCAAGTTTAAATAATGAAAACGTCAGTGAAAGAGCAGCTAGCCAATAACGGCGCTGGGAAATCACAAGGTCCTTTTTCTCCCATTCCTGCCCTCTCAACATACGCTTAGACTTTGACAATGCCACCCAAGGAGCTTCAGCAACTGGGCGGTATAGAAACATAAATGAAAAATAAATAATGTGTTTGGATGAACGCTGGCAGCCGGGCTGCTTGATGTTCTGCATGTTTTTGTTTTGATTTATTTTGATTTTCCTCCACTTCAGCTTGCCTCTGGTACGGAGCTGGCTGACGAATGGCTTAATTGTGGTCTTCCTTCAGGAGGCATGCACTGGAAGCACGCTTCTTCAGCACTATTGTGTGACGTAAGACAAGCTGAAGGTACAGGGCTGGCTCCAGGAGGGCTTAAGAAGCAGCTGCCAATTGCACCTCAGTTTTCCAGAACACTTCATTATAAAGCAGCCTTCTGGTGATGCTAACCGTCACAGCCTCCAGTTTGAGAACATGTGAAGACCCGTGACAGATACATTCTGTTAAAACCAGCCATTCAGACTATACCCACTGAAGTAAAACTTTGATAACTGTTAACTCTTAGTGTTTAAGATTAATGCAGGAAGAAATTGCTTTGCCCAGTCATGCCTAGTTTTATTAGGTACAGCGTATATTTTTTCAGATTAAACATAACGCTCTAAACTCTGACATAAATTCCCCCGTCTTCAACACAGAAAAAAAAAATGTTTGGAATGGACTTGGGCAACGCAACTTTCTCTCATCCCTCTCTGCAGACCGAGCCACACAAAGAAACCCCTTTTCACATTTTTCCGGCTTTATTTCATATGATTGTTTTGTGCTCCAGACAGCCAGTTGCATAGCACAATAATATTGGATCCACATATGAGTTTCCATATATGACTTGAAGGGCTTTTTGGCTCCTAATATGGATTTTTCTTACTTCCTGTGAGAAAGAAATATGAGAAAAATGAGGTCCTACAAACTCCCAGGAGTACATTTATATAATTTCTTTTTAACCCATCTTCCTTCTGGGAAGGAAAGGAGGCACACATTAAGTTTCCAAATGGAGCTTTTTCTACACAAGTTTGCAAATCCACTGTACCTACTTTTTTGTCCCAAAATTAAGAATTAAGCACTCCATGAAGAGTGTTTCCTTTCCTGCTTCGCCGCTATATAACCTCTTGGTGGAACTATGATTTAGTGAAATAAAACAGCTTTTTCTTTCATTTTCTTTAAGTAATAACACATTTCCCTGTTTTTTAAAAACTCACCCAAAACTCACCCTGTTTGCAAATAAAAGTGAAATCTGAAGGTCAGAATGTCATCTGATGAACCCATAAACAAGCTTGAGTTGACTAATACACAACAGATGCATCATGTAGGAAAGCTCATGGTCTCGCATAAGGTGTGGACCAGTCTGGACCCATTTAGCTTCTGCAAAGTCACTGTGTTAAGTGCTGAGTCCAGAGCCTGGGATCTAAGGTGGCAGAGTGCAACCTCCATATCACATATATAGCACAGACTTGACTAGGATCTAGATTTCTCAGCTAACCAGTATTATATTGGTTTGATCAGTAATAATGTTATTACTGTTATTCTATAATGTTATTCTAGTCAATCAAAGCCAAGGTATGAAAAGCTAGCAAATCCCGTGCTCTGTCCATGAGCTTCCATGATGCTGCTGCCCATGACAGCCAGGTGATACCTTGACTCTGCTCTCCAACACCCAGGTACCTACAGACTGTATCATCAAGCTTCCATTTTTTCCTAGCTCCATCTCCTCGCTTTACCCAAACAGTCCTATCTAGAAGCAAAAATGAGAGATTCTGAAAAGTCAACCTGTAAACAATATATTTGTATTGCACTTCTAAAACGCTGCAAGGATCTAAGACATAAGAACTTGAAGAAACACCTGTTCTCTCAGCAGCTGGTATGTGTTGAGACCACTGAAGGAAGCTGTCCCCCAGGTGGCAACTTCTTTACATAATTCACTCACAAGAGAGACTCATCTGGCACCGTGTGTGTGTGTGTGTGTGTGTGTGTGTGTGTGTGTGTGTGAGAGAGAGAGAGAGAGAGAGAGAGAGAGAGAGAGAGAGAGAGAGAGTTTTCTTCTCTAGAGTTTGTTTAGATCTTGGATTCTAATCCAGAATCCACTGTTTTAGTGATAGTCTCTTGCCTGCTGATATGTGGTTTCACATTGAGTGCGTTCTAGTTATTTTATCTATTGCCATTTATGTATACATTGGTGCTTTATTTTGATGAGAATCATTTGGTTCATGGACAATATAACAGCTATAGAGGTTGCTTCCAAATGGAAGGTTCTTGACACTACTAATCCAAAGATATTGTCTGATTATACCAGCTTTTCTCCATTAATGATTTTTGTGGCAAGATTTTTTTTTTCCAGAAAACCTGGGAGAGTTGGACGGTGAAAGGTGATGATACAGGGACTCCCTCTAACGTTCCATGAAAGAGGCTGACACAATCAAGCCTTTTTTTTGGAAGTGCTCACAATAAGTAAATGTGAACATTGCTAGCATGTTGGAGTACTAACTTCTGCTCATGTGACAATAAAGAAACGCTGCATAAAAACAGAAGAAGAGCTGTGCCAAATCACACCGAGGGCTCCTCCAGCCCAGCATGCTGTTTGCACAGTGACCAACCAGCCGCCCCCTGGGGCCCATAAGTGCCCATCACTGCTTCCTGTGGCTGTGGATGCCACAGTTTAAGTGTGTGCCACGTGAAGAAGTCCATCCTTTACTGTGTCTGACTCAGCAATGCGTTTCATGGAATGACCCTACTGGATTCCGGTTTAATGAGAGAGGAGGAGTAATGTCCCCCTCGTCACTTTCCCCACACCACGCTCCTCCGTCATGTCTCCTCGTGACTCCCGTGTGCCAAACAACCTCAGCTCTTGCGACCAGCCCTCATGGACCATTTTACTGCTATCGGCATCAGCTTACACGACAAAAGAACAATGCCATGAGAAGGTGTGTCCGATTAAAACGAAGCATTTCACTATTTGCTAACTATCTTTTCAATAGGTCGTAAAAGTTCTTTTTAAAAAATCCTCTAAAATTATTCACATTTTCTCAAGTGCAGAAAATGTACACCTGTCCTTTTCTTGGTTTAAAGTAGCCGATGTATTAGACTGAGGAGTGGGGAGCAAGTCAGGTTAACTGAACTCTTTCACTGAATATTTCCACGGTTGTAATTATTAGACACACAGATAGAGATGTCATGATCAATTATACAGTTTCCTTGAAATCCCCAAAGATGTGGTGCTTTGGGGGTGTACAGTTATGGAAGTCAAGGGGTTACCCTTTCATGTGTATACTAACTGCAGTCATTTATTGGCCAGAACATTATACTTTAAGATATACCTGGGAGAGCTCTGAAACCTTTCTTCCTTTGAAAGGTTAAAAAAATGTTCCAAAAATCTTGGCTAACCCAACTCTCCCTTTAAAGTCTATTTTTGGCTAATTCTTGCTCCTGCTCTTTTTCCTTTTTTCTGAGGTCAAGCCAAAGAAAAAGACTGTGAAGGATGTGAAAGAAAAAGTGAAGTTTGCTGGCCTAGGAAAGGAAAACAGATGGACACCAGCAGACATAAGAAAGAAATTGCCAGACTGAAGCAGTACATTCTCCCCACCAGCAGAGGGAGACTTTGCCTTTCAAAGAACAAGATATACAGTACTTGGCTATTATTTTTAAAACATACCCCAGAATGTTTCTAGGAGCAATACACAATTACACAATAAAATAATTAGTATATTCAATGTAGGTTGAAAAGAAAAGACAAAAGGGGGTTGCCTAAAAAGCAATACAATGTTGGCTTTTGAATCTTAGTTATCTGTTCCATACGACAGAACAAATTTCTGGTTTGGGGGAACAAATTGCAGTGGTTCTCCATCTGGCTTGCCAACTTCTTCCCTGAGGCCTGCAACCTCTCTCTAGACAGGCAAAAGCTCTTATCTCAAATCAGCATCTGACTGGAGATAAGAGATTTTCCCTGCCTGGGATTCTATATAAGGGAGCTTTTCTCAGTTCTTTGTAAGGAAAACCCCTTCCCTAGCCGCATGGGCCAACTGAGGAGAGGGACGGGAAGTGTGTGGCGTCGTGAGTGTGGATGCTGCAGATGGTGGGGTGTGTGTACTGTGAGGATGACGTGTGCGAGAGCAGTTCCTTATGAGACTGCCCTCAAGTGGCCAACCTCAGCGATCCCCTTCTGCCAGTGGCCCTCGCTGTTTATGCAAGGGCGGCCTAGTGCTTCTGAGGGCAACCCCAAACGAGAGGAAATGCCCATTTCCGAAACAGGGCAGGCCTGCTCCCATAAAGGAACTTCCCTGGCCTGCCCCATCCTGAAACAAGTCGCAGGGCTGGCTCTGCACAGGGTGGAAATGGTAGTTGCCCCGGCTTGTGAACAGCCAGCACTGCACACTGCCCTGTGACTGACCCATGATGCGTTTGACAGAATGAGATGGCCATGCCTGCCTTGGGCTCTGGGCACAGCTGCTCCCTGGGAGGTTTTCTGGGAGGCAACCCAACCCGACCATATCGCAAAGCCTTTTGGTGCAAGAGAAGCCCATGAAATGGAAAATTCAGAAAAGCTTTGATAGGGAATTTCAAAGGTATTTTAAGCACCATGGGAGACTGAAAGGACCTCTCCTACTGCACACTGTTACTTTGGCAGCCCACATTTCATTCACCCATTTGACATGGGGACTGTTCCTTCTGTCTTTGTTCACACATGTAGGCAAACCCATATATGTAAAGGACTTTGAGCCAGTGGGGACCTTTGTAGAGACACAGCAGAGGAGATTATGCCCAGTGCAAAATGAAAGTGGGGAGAAACAGCTTGTGCATCAACACATTTTATTTTTACCAAAAATGTTACCAAATGATATGACAACTCCTTGACATATAATAATTTTTAATAACAGTGACATAACAAGGAAAAACGGAGGCAAGGGGTTGAGATTTGCCAAATAAGGAGTAGAAAAGGCACTGTGGAAATGGCATGGTGGCCTCTGAAGGCCTAATCCAGTGATGGTCAGACAGTCAATATCCAGATGTTTTGGACTTCATCTCTCAGAATACCTGATCCTTGGCCATGTTGGCAGAGGCTTCTGGGAGTTGAAGTCCAAAAAATGAGAGGGTCTACTTCGTGTCTATCCCTGGGTCACAGTACATGCCATGAGATCAGCGTTCTTCTGCCCACTCCCTGGCATTGGCACAGCAGGGGAGCCTTGAGTTCCAGTGGCGTAAGCAACAGAATGGATAGACTACAGTCATAGCAGGAGAAAGTGAAATGAAATCAGGGAACGTATATGTCCTTTTTTCAGAAGAGTTTAAAAGCAAAGGTTTCACTTCCTTGTACAACATGGACCCTCACAGCAGGCTCAGGCTCAGGGTCCCATCGTTCCAGCCCAGGCTCTGCATGGGGTGTCACCTCCCATCACAGTGGTTTCCAATGGAACCAAGGCCGACAACAGAAGCCTGATAGCCAACTGAACCATTGCTGGGAACCTCAGGGTCTTGCACAATGAGGAATGCATGTCAAAAATGGAATTAAGGATGGCGGGCTGGGAAAAGCAGAGATGGAGGGGGACAAGGCAATCGAAAGAAGGTCGCAATTTTTGAGTTGGGTATCTTAGCTCAAGAACCTAGAAGATTGTGACATGATGCTCCAGCCTCCCAGTTTGCCTGTCCAAAAGGCAAATCACTGATCCTATACTCTGAGAATGTTACAGCCATAGCAAGACACACAGTTGCCCCATAGATTCAAGAGGGCAAGACCCCAAGATCTGCAGCTCCGTGAATGCACCTATACACCTCAAATGGAGGTCTTCTCCCACACCCTTATGTTAAGCAACAGAGCTCCCATAGAGGATATATTTTATTTATTTATTTAAAACATTTGTATGCTGTCCTTCACTATCGCATCTCAGGATGGCTTACAAGATTAAAAGCAAAACCATAGAACAATCGAAAAAACAATACAATACAATAACATTATCAAAATCAGTACAAATAAATCCAATCAAAACAAAACAAAAGCAACTGTAAACAGTAAAAATACTAATTTTTAAAATAGCAATTAAATAAAAAGGTTTTAACCTGGCGCCGAAAAGAGTATAGGCTTGGCACCCGGCAAACCTCACTGGGGAGCGTATTCCATAATCTACATGAAATAGGATATATGACCTTCTTAAAACTGACACCGTGTGAAGCCTGATCTCAGAAGTTCTAGGCAGGTAAATGGCAAAAGCAAGAGGAGATACTCTGAACCGGGAAATGTGGCTTCTGCCTCAGGCGTGGGGAGTGTGTTAGGATCGCAAGAAATAGGAAGCAAGAGCCAAGCTAAGCCAGGGCAGATCTTTGCGCCACGCCGTGGCATGTCTGTCCATGCTGTGCTCCACCGTCAAGCGCTGAGCAGTTGGTCTCAAGGGCAGTTAGAGAGTTCAGGCAAAGTGCACAAAGGGGGCAATGACTCTGGGCAGACTCAGAATGAACCTGATCAAAGGAATCAATAGCTCGGCTCTGGGGAATGAGCAGAGGTCCCTGGCTCCTTGATTGAATTTAGGCCGGCTGGCTAAGCATGACAAAATCATGCTTCCAAGAGACAATCACACAGAAGTAACAAAGGAGACTGTTACCCAGTTGATTCGTTCATCTGCTGATCTATCTGAAGGGAGAACATTTCAAGATTTGACCATATTTCCTATCAAAGCTTTAGATTGGCCAATTTAGGTTTCCCTTGGGGGTCGCTTGGCTAGGGAGGGGGGCAGCCTGAAGGTAAGAAAGGCATCTGCAGATATCTGGGGCTCCTAAGCCTTGCATATTGCAGTGGAGCAATTCTTCTTACCTCAGTTAGGGGACCGGGGCATCAGTTATACTTTAGGCAGCGAGCCTCATGCACTGCCATCAGGATTTTTTGGCTCTCCACTGGTCTGAGTCCCCGCAGCCTCTCCCAGAACAAAAGCCCTGTCAGATTACAACAAATAGATGAGTGCAAGCCACGTGGCTGAGCTGCCCAGCAACTACTGGCTCCCTGATAGGCAATGTTTACCAATTAGGAACTCATGCAGTTAACCAGTCAGGAACCCACGATCCATCTCCACAGTACCTGCTTTCTGAGTTCACTCGCCTTTAGCTGATAACAGTTCAGACTACAGTCCTATCAGTTGCAGCCTCAATGCCCATAAGCCCCCGAACTCAGAGGCTTATGAACATCCAGTGCCAGAGTGGGAGGAGGAACAGAGATGAAGTTCGGCTGCCCATACTTCCTGCCCTTCATTTCATCTGGACAGCCAATTTCAGCCACCTAGCTGAGATGCTTCAGAGGGGAAGCACAGAAGGCTGGAGGGAAACAGGGTGGGTCGCACCCTAGCAGCCCCAGCCTTTCCTTCTCTCTGCACTACTTTACCTCCTCTCCAAGGCTGATTTCTCAACCTCGGAGATGCAGCCGATGCAGTTCTTCCCATGCCAGCTCTGGGGGGCGGGGGTGGGGGCACAGCACAGACTCCCAACTGTGAGATTTGAGCTCCATCTTGAGCCTTACATGTGGGAATCAGAATTATAAGCCCCCCAGATGATGTCCAGGGGCCATAGGCTCACTCTGCCCAAAAGCATTAACCTTCACTTATGCTGACCACAATTTCCTTTAACCAAGAAACTGGGTGGATTCATGTGACATGAGAACCCTTGGTGAAATCAGACCATGTTGGTCTCCTGTGTCATCCAGACCCAGCTCCAGAGTTCCAGCATAGTGGGACTCATTTCCTTACACCACAGAGAGAACACTGGCCTGTTCTAAGGTTTCCACACTTCACCAAGGCTTCCCAGCCAGATGTGGGACTGGCTGACCAGAGAATTTCACCTTTGTTGGCAAGGAAACACTTGAGTCCCCAGGCAAGACTGATTTCTAGCCTTCCATCTCTGCTGCCCTCAGCTCAGGGAGGCAACAGATGCAGTATAGCTTGCTTTATGCCCATTGGCCCCGTGATGTGTCTGTCTCCCTGTTTTTCTATAGAAACAGGAAGACGGCGTGACAAGACATGAAGGGAGGAATTGTGGCACATCTCTGCAGGAGCTGGAGCAGCTGGGAAGTGCCACAGACATGCAAGTACAGCTCAGGATCACTGCAGGTCAATCAGAAGGAGGCAAGAGCAGGGCAAGGACAGGGATTTGCTCACAGGGGCTGCCGGGATTCATGGCAAGGCCAAGAGGATGGAGCAGGGAGCATGGAAACCACACTGCCTGGTTAAGCATGTGGTTGTCTTACTGCTAAGTCTGGGCGAAGATGCACACACCATGGAACGATGCTGAGTTGTTTGCCGTATTGTGTAAACCCAGCCACTGTCTGAGAGCCACGGTTTGCCAAACAGTTGCTTAGATACAGTAGAGTGGAGGAATATGCCCCATGAAGCATCTTCCCAAGGCTGGGTTCCAATTTGCTGATGATGCTTAGTGGAAATCCAACATTTCGGAGTCATCCGCCTCCACTTTTCAAACTGTTAAGTTACTTTAAACATTTCAAATTACTGCCAACGAATCACCACTTCTAAATAAGCTTTGTTCCAACTCTCCTCAGTATAAAATTACTGAAAACAGAAGTTTCCCCAGAGAAAAAAATATCTGCCTTTGACAACACATTTCCCATTGTGAAATAGTTCCATCCCAAACAATCAAGGATTCTGAGCTGCTGAGTTAATCTGCCTCAGAAAAGCACTATGTGAAAGAGCTCAATCACCATCTTTATACACTCATGTATCTTTTAGTCCTGAAAGGTATATATCATACCGCATTAAGAAAATTCTCCTTGCAGGAAGGAATACCATTTGATCATCATCAGCGTGGTCTTCTCTCTTAAATTGTAAAACATTCAGTAAACACTACAATCAAGAGACCCAGCCATGGTAATCCCGGTGTCAGGTTATGCGCCCTCAAGTGCTATTGATTTCAGTGGGAGAGTTAAGCATACAACACTGCGCTGGATTGTCGCCAATGCAGCTTAGCGTGGCTATCAAAGGGTTTCTGGCTGGAAGTGCTGTGGAATTTTAGGTAGGCAGAATATAATTGCTAAAGCTTGGAATTTGGCCAGGTCACTAAAGTTAACATTCTTACTCCAGCAAAAAGTGCCATTAGGACATTAATGACCACAAATGGCCAGGACCTTGATTAGCATCTCATCTGAAAGACCTTAAGAGAGCCACACTGTTACATATCCAAAAAAAAAAAAAACCACCCTCCTCGAGCTGTCTAATGGGGCAATTCTTCTAGTTAAACTTAAGGTCAAGAAAGACTTAAGAGACAACACAAAATGATCTACGAGCCAGCCAGGAAAGGCACCGAAGTGGCCCTCCAACCGAGGTCAGATGCCTCAAGCGCAGGCCATTTCTACTTCTGGAGGGGCTCTGAGAAATTAGTAAGCTGAGACCTAATTAAAATAAACTTGCAGACAATTGCTTCTGATTCCAATCACCCAAGATCACTTCTTTCTCTGAAATTAAGATACACCAATTCCAGGAACCTAAACTATTTTTCATTTGCAGATTCTGAGGCCAAGCATACGGCATGAGTGAATGTGCCAAAAATATGTCAGCCGTGCATATCCTGATGAGAGGGGAAGGCAAAGAAAGATGAGCGTGCTCTTGATAATTTATTTTTATACTCGGATCCACTCCCAGCAGGGAAGCAAAGGGAAAGACGGGATTTCCAGTTGCTTCCCTCTTCGCCAGCCACACAGATGTTCAAGTGAGCATGACTCATCATCACAGTGACTAGTCAGCCTAAAGGCAATAAAAAGATCTGGCTCGCTAGCAAAGGTCAGTATAGGACATAAAGCAGTGGAGTTTGCCCTATAGGAAGACAGTTGCGCTACAAGAAAGCTCCTTTGCTGGACTGCCGCAATGCCGGAACAATGCGAATCCTCTATTATTCATAAGCAGTGGTCTTTTCCGTGCCATGTAAATGAATAAATAAACCCGCTGGCCTCTTCAGTAGCCACAGCAGTGGGCACTGATGTGGATGTGAAGGCATCCTTCCCTTAAGGAATCCCACATGGATACCCCTTCCAAAGACTTCTCCGGACTGCACCAGCAAGCTGAAATCCAGCATCGTGGCTGTCCTCCCTCTCCCCTTCCCCACTGCAGCCCTTCGAATCATCCGCACCCGGCTGGGGCCGGAGCTGGGCTCCGGTGCTCCAAAGCAAACCCGGAGCGCTGTGGTGGGAAGAGGAGCTGCCCCTTTCCCCGTGGAGCTTCAGCCTGCCTGGGACAGGCCTTGTCGAGCACCCTTGTCCTTCCTGCCTGCAGCCTGTGTGGGCACCCAGCAGAAGACTCGCCAAAGAGACCAAGGCCAAACCATGCCTCACGCCGTCCTGCCAAATCTCTTGTTCCTCTCAGGTTTACGCAATATCTCCGGTTCCATGTGATCCACAAAGCTTTCCAGGATCCCCAGCCTCTTCGGAAGAGTGGACCCCCTTGGAATGCTGCTGGACTGTCCTGGGCACTCCCTCAAAACAGCCACCAAGGGGGAGGGGGGAGCTACCCATTCATGAAAGGGCAGGCATGGGAGGCATGACCAGCCAGAAAATGCACATTTCCCAGAAGGACCCGGGAGCACTAAAAGGCTCTCCCAAGAACCTGGTACAAGGCAGAGATGAGGTCTCAGTTCCAAAGCACAAACCGTGCTGTAGGGCTCAGAGGAAGATGGTGCTCTTTTCTTGGTTAGCATGCCTGCTTCCCAGGCCCAAATCAATATTTGAAATAACTTGAAGCACAAAATACAAATCAGCAGAGGAGGGATGGGCAGCGGTCACCAAGAGAGGTGTCCACCAGCCCGGTGGTGCCCATGGAAACCCCTGGCTTAGAAGGATCTCACCACAGTTGTGCTCATGCTCACTTTAGTGGGGAATCCACGTGAAGACTAATTCCCTGCTGTCTTTTAATGCACACTTAATGCTGCTATGTGTGCATGAGTATGTCCACAGTTCCCTGCAGAGGGTGATTGCAATTTTTAAAACCCTGATCGGCTATGCCTGTATAACAGGAACCATCTTTGGAAGTGATCAAAGACTGGATGCAGAGCCACAAACTGGCACCACCTACTGCCTGGGCAAGCCAAGATGCAGAGAAGGCCATCTGCATGATGCAGGGGAGGCTAATAAGCCCACAAGAGCTGCTTAACCATCTACCAAGCCCTTCTCTCCAGGAAGTCCTGCTAAGCGAAGTGGTGTCCAACTTCAGTGCCTGCTCGTGGTGAGCCCTGGGCTGATGCAGCCCTTTCCTTCCCACTCGAGACGGCACTGTACAGAGTTGGGCAAGGATCCTTAAAGCAGAGATTTGTGGCCAATTCTTATGGACATTTTTATCATAGCAAATAAAAAATTTCTTATAGATCTATGAAATTAATCAAATTGAACATTTGCTATGAATATTCATTTCCACTGTAATTAACATATAAAACAATTTAAAGGATATAAATGGCAGCAGCTTCTCCATGTTCACCAAGGCTCATCATGGAGGTTCTCTTTTTATTTCTTTTTCTCTGCATCCTCACTGGAAAGCTAAGATTATAGTACCTCATTTGCATAAGATAGGCAACTCTAAGTTCCCTGGAACTGAGATTGTAAGTGCTTTGGGACAGAGACCTTGCTTTTATAAAATGCCCTTCATATCACTCCAGAAATTAATAATAACATCATCTTGCTATACTATATATCTGGGTGCAGCAGCCTGAACCAGATTTCTGAAACATCAGCTATGTGTTGTTATAACTTTCTGAGAAAACCCAGAGCAGAAAAAGCTGGACTGAAGGAACAGAAATAAGTGCAATTTAACTGAGCATCATTCTGGTCCATCTAAGCCAGGGGTCTCAAACTCAGCTTACCTGGGGGCCGCTGGAAGTAGAGTCTGGGTGAGGCTGGGCTGCATCAAGTATTCCACCCCCGCGGTGGTGCTGGGCTGCTCATCCCGTGTTGCTCCCGGAGGCTGGCCTGGGCGCCACCGGCGCTTTGAAGGCCGCAGGGCCCCTCCCCCGTGCCCCCCCCCCCGTCCCGGCAAGAGGCCCGTGGGCTGCGAGTTTGAGAGCCCTGCTCTAAGCCCTGGCCCCTGAGAACAGCATGCAAACCCAACCGTGTCTTTAGGGTTTTGCTGCCAAAATGAAACTGTTTCTTCTAGGTCACCCACACAGCCTGTTCGTGCTGAGCCTTCTGGCTTGCCTCTTTAAGAGACAGGACTTGATGAGCAGGTTCATATGATGCAACCACCCAGCATGTATATGATGATCTAGGGTGGCTTGTTGTGTCATCCAAACCCTGCACAGTTTTGTCAGGCTGGCTTATTTTATTCCAACAAGCCACCCTGAGAACCCATAACTTGTTTAAGGTACTTCACACACACAGTGCTCTAGAAGACTGTTCAAAGTCTGCAGGTTGTGCAAAATGAGACATCCAGACTAATACTTGGGACCAGAAGGTCTGAGCATCTACCACCACTTGTAGCCCAGTTGTACGCACTGCCTGTGAGCTGGATTCAAGGTGATTGAAGTCCAAGTCCAATTTAAGGTGCTGGTGTTAACCTATAAAGTCCTAAACGGCTTGGGACCAGAATACCTGAAGGAATGCCTCCTTCCCTATATGCCCTTGTGCCCCCTAAGATCTGCAGAGAAGGCTCTGCTCCAGGAACCCTCCCTGAAGGAGGTACGGAGGGTATCTACCCAGAGGAGGGCCTTCTCTGTGGTGGCGCCCAGACTCTGGAATGTGCTCCCCAGAGAGGTTCGCCTGGCACTGACTTTATATTCCTTTCGGCGCTAGGTTGAAACCTTTTTATTTACCCATCATTTTAAGAATTAGAAATTAATACTCACAGTCGCTTTTTGTTTTTTATTTTGATTTTTTTTGCTGGTATTATGTTTTCATTGTTTATGATTGTTATTTGTTGTTGTTATCAATTGCTATAATTTTTGTAAGCTGTTCTGGGACATTTTTTTCAGATAGGTGGGATATAAATATTTATAACAATATTAACAATAACAGTAATTCTGAATGGCCAAGTGTATCCAGTACTCCAACCTGTGCATCATCCCACAGGCAACTCTTTCAATGCCTCCAGATTCTGGTCCACCCCAAAAGTGCTCTGTGTAGAACCTTTGAGAATCGCCCCTACATTTGATATGCTTCTTTTTGGGGTACGGTCTTTGGTGCCAAAGAAGGGCAAAAGTATAGACACTGTTTCCTCAGAAAGAAATGGAACAAACCATCTTTATTATCATAGTCACTCCAGCTGCATGCATATGCCATAGAATTTAATAGATGCACTGACTTTATATTGACAAATAGATGTATAATATTTAACAGTATACAAGCACACTTCTAAGTAGCAGTAGCATGAGGAAAAAATATGGAGATTTCCACATTGAGCTCACTACCTGGGATATCAATTGGATTTGAACCCAGGGCTCCTAGGGGGAAAAGGAGACCCCTCATCTTCATGCCTCATAGTATCAATCATATTTTAATACTAATTAGTCGTTGGCTGATTATTCAGTCAAAATATGCTAGACTGAAATGAATTATATTCTTGGCACATATTTCACACACTGGATCAAGTCTTGCAAGGGGGTTCTTTTATTATTTATAGGATCATGTGATGCCTTCCTGCTAAAAATGAGAGTCTGCATGAGGAAAGAGCTAAAAGAAATGCAGAGAAATGAAACAATCAGATATTCCCTAATGATATTTAAAAATAGAAAATTTTGCTTCTGCTACATTCAGCATGTTCCATCTTTTGAGATTTAATGGCTCTCTTGTGGTTTAATAGAGAATTACTTTCAGTAATTGATTATTAAATTTTAAAGTTGCTAACCATCTTCATTATTAGACGAGCGAACATGTTATCCTTGTAATTAAAAAAAAAAAGCTTGAGATTCACTTTCATCCTGTTGACAGGCTGGAAGGACAGGCTCAGCACACTGGCATGATGGTTTCAGGGTGGCTCCTTGTTTCACAAAAAAAACCAGCACATTATTTTATGACAAAAATTCAGAGCATCCACTGAGACGAACCGACGAACAATGAAGAAAGATGAAACAATAAGAGAAACGATAAAGCCTTCGAAGCTAATGAAAGGGTCCCCACCCAAATATTGCCTGCACTCATTCATGCCATGATAGTGAGCACACAGTTTTCTGGTAATAAAACCACTTTTGTTGCATCAGAAACTTTCACAGCACAAGGTTGAGTGGGAAAGGCCTGGTCTGGGCCTCAGTGGGGGTCACCCCCTCTGCATGCAAAAGGACTCTCAGTGCGGCTGCAGGGAAGTCCCACCTGCAAGGCTGGCCCTACCCTGAGTGGGGTGGGGGGGGACAGGGACGGGACCCCTGCCTCAGGTGGCAGAGTTTGTGCCTCCCTCTGCTTGCCAGAAGGCCGCCTCACTGCACCGAAGCGGCATCACGAGCCTGGTGGCCCCTGCTGCAGAACGTATTGACTGCTCATGGGATCCCTCCCCTCCATGATCCCCTTTTTGGGTCTGCGAGTGCCTCTGCCAGGCCTTTCTTTGTTATCCCAAAATATACAGGAGTTCAGGACACCTGACCTCGAGTTAGCTTTTCCTCAGGCACTGGAATCGCTTCACACACCCCAGGTCAGGCATCCGGAATTTGCCCCCATTTTAGGATCAAAACAAAGGAGGCTACAGGACGGGGAGGTCTTCTGGCAGGGCAACGGGGGCAGGTGGAAGGACCGGCTTTGCAGGCAGGGCTGCAGGCCTAGCTGGGGTGCCGGGGCTGAACACATGGCTCGCCTCTCCCCAGCGCCCCACGCAGCGGGAGACTGGACCGGCGTCCGCCACGCCTTCCACGAGGGCATCTGAGGGCAGTGTGCCACACCTGTCCTCCAGCATCCGATGCTTGAGGCACCTGCCTCCCCATGTCCAATGTTCTTTGGAATGGAAATCCACATCCCCCTTCCTACCTGACCTGTCGAACAGGGCAAGCCTGACTTGCAGCGTGTGCTGAAAAAATGCAGGCCCTCCAGTCACCAGATAGGTCAGCCGCTCATCCAAATTTGTCCGAAAGCACTTAATTTTATTCATCTCCGCAGATCCTTAACGTTATTTACTCTGCACTCATATTGTCTCCAGGCCTCCGATCATTTCTTGGGGAAACCATCCTTACCCCCCATTAAATCCAGAAACTGACAAGCTCCTCTAGCCTGCCCCCAAATGCCATCATTTACTGTTTTAATTAATGGGAGCGAGCAGAACATCTGTTCCTAAATGGCAGCATGTCAAAATCAACAGCCATTATGGGGCTATGATGTGCCTTTGTCTGCCTAAGACATCATCAGATTGTGAGAGTTAACAACTTTCCCTTGCCAGCAAGTCCCCGCCATGTCCTTTTCTGCTGCAGCTTAAGCAAAAGTTGGGTCTTTTCCCTCCTTTCTCTCTCTGCTTTTCTCTCGCTCGCTCTCCTCCCCTCTGCTCAGAGACTGGTAATGTTATTTGCTAAATCTTTTTGTGTCAGCATGGATAGAAGCTCTCTCAGTACAATGGAAACGGCAGATTGTGAATAATTAACATCAAGCATCAAGGCACTGACATGTCATTCACTGGTAACACCATGGGACGGAATGCCAATAATACTTTCTAAATATGCCATATAGGGAATTCCCAAATCCTTAACGGAATATGCCTTGATACATAATGTATAAGCAGACACTCACTGTCCTCTGCAGCGGTGGTGCCAAGTTGAGAGAAGGGAAGTGTGTTCGTTTTAAAATACAGAGGACATTGGCTCCTGGAAATAAGCTATTTGCGTGGTTTGAGCAAACGCATGCACACTGTAAGTCCATCCAAACTTTCTGCAAGAAACTTGAAGCTCTTCTTAAATATGCTATATGTCTTGTAATAGGAAAGGAATCTTTTGTTAGACAGCCAGGAAGTTTTATTTATGTCCAATCTATACATGATGCCCTTCAAGACCAAAACCTGCCTAATGTTACTTCTGGAATCAATTAAGAGATAACTAAAGCCATCCATTGTAGTTACAAAGCTAAAAACAGCAGTCTCGGAACAATATAAGACTTGGCACAATATTTGGAGAGAATGGAATGGTTTAAAAACAGAAAAATAAAAGCAAGCCCAACACCTTAACTCAAAGCAGAGAGGCATCCAAAGGACTAGAAAGGCATTTGTCAGTCTCAATCAGATGGGACCCCCAGGTGGGAGGGTGTACCACACATACAAACACAATGGGCTTTACCCGAGACTGACTAGATATACACAGGGTGGCACTATGAATCTCCTAAAATTAACCTGCTTTTATTGGCACCCAAAATCCACCAAAAGGTAACCTATCAGTTCAGAAATGCAGAAAGAAATCAGAAAAATGTTACTGAAAATATGGTCACCTTTTAATACAGGTGAAAGGAGTAGAAGATTAGCCCACCTGTGTATAAAGAGGCAAGATATCTACAGATATTCTGTAGATGTTCTATGGTTTAAACTAATATAAATACTAAATCAGGGGGATTTGTTTAAAATACCAAAGTGTTGATTTTATATTCTTTAGTGAGATGGAGTTTCATCTTTATAGTACTTCCCATTCCCAAACCTTCCCACTCACAAATTTCCTTTACTCATGTTTTTTCTCCTGGTTCATTTCATTAATTCATCCATATATCTATTTCAATTTTTTCCCCTCTGGGCTTATTTCACTCTTTTGATTTCCTGGTGTACATTTTTGTCAATTAGTTTATTTCAACGTGCTAAATTTTGGTTTACAGTACAACAATATTCCATTATTTTTATTATTATTATTATTACTATTATCATTATCTGCTATAAGCCTGTTGAATTTGCAGAGTAGTTTTTCAGATATAATTTTTCTGCAGAAGTCTTAAAATAGGAATACTTCATTATTAGAATTATAGATGTACATACCTGATTATACCCCCTTCCTCAAATACCTTCCTCAGTAAGTAAAAGAAATTTGCTATATATGCTTCTGATAAATATTTGCTTAAAATTCTCAAAATCAGGGAAAGGAAGTCTAATAGTTTTAGACCTTGTAATGATTATTATTATGATGCCTTTATCTCTCTCTTTTTTTCTTCTTCTTCCAAAGAACCTGAAGCAGCTCCTCCACTTCATTGTATCCTCACAGCAGGAACCCTGTGAGCTCAGCTCGACTGAGCATGAGTGACTCACCCCAAGTCACCCTGTGAGTTTTGTGGCTGAGTGGGGACTAGAACCCGGACTCCCGTCCCACATTCTCACCACCACACCACACTGGCTCTCTAATATCACCTATATCTAAGATGCAATTGTTTGCACACAACACACACAGACACACACACCTGTGAGGCCTCTTTGAAATCAATGCGACTTACTTCAGTAAGTTATTCAGTACACATGTGTAGGATTCTGCTCTTAGAAGTTGTGAATATCACTGTTCAGTATCTAGTTCATCTCTACTAAACAAAGCCAATGTGAAGCATATCCTAACCACCCACGGGACTCTGAATGGAGACAGACGGATTCTCCAGTTATGATAAATACAGATTCCAGTGGGTTGGGCAGCTTATGGTCCTCAGCTCGTTTTGGCATATAATATCCATGATCTTTCAGCACCGGCTTTGCTGGATAGGGTTGAAGAGAGTTGTAGGTCAAATCTTTTGGAGGGACACAAGCTACCAACCCCTGCAAGCAGACAATTTTCAGTGCCTAATAGAGGGAAGGGAAGGGAAAGGTAATGAATAAAATTCTGTGGGAAATGATATATTAAAGATTTAAGTGAGATGTGATTCTGTTTAATTAATCTACCATTATTACTAGCTGCTCTGACAATTTGGGGAAAAAAATAAGATAATCACGTTTTCATTACAAACCTACTGAACCTGGATCCCAAATAACCAATACACACATTTCGGTATGAAGGCTCTCCATTACAATTTGCTAAGAATGACAGATTTCTTGAATACAGAAGAGAAGGGTGGATGCTGGATGAGGGAATTCATTAATAGGGTTAATTTTAATCCCTCCAAAGTTATTTTAAATAGCTCATTTGTAGAAGAAAGTTGAAACCCAGTCTAGAAGTTAAAGTAGCAGTAATTAGTTTCATACCTACAGCAAAGTTCATTGAAGTTTTCATTTCCAGTTTCTTATAAAAAGAGAGGGGTGTGTGGGAGGGGGAGGGGGATATTACAGAGCTTGATCCTGTGACCAAGGAAGTCAATGTCGCAGCCACAGTGTCAAATGAGGAGACAGGATCAAGCCCCTCTGCCAATTCCAGGGGTAAAGTTCCTGCTAGCTACATAGTTGCACTGTGGGATACCTTGATCTCTCTGAATCAAAGGCGCACAGACGCATAAATCGTTTCAGAATCTTATTTATATGATCAGCTCAGATGGCCCTCAAACCATTTGCATTAAATGGGAAACGGTGTTTATATTGCCTGTAGGTTAATACCCACTATTCTCAGCTCCCTATCTTTTGTGAAAGTAAATTTCCCAACACTACATCCTAAATTCAGAGACTGGCTGTGGCAATGATGGATGACTTGAGAATGAAAATTAATGTCATGAGTTACATTGACCGATAGACGCTCCACTTAACTCTTGGACACAAATCACCAGTACCATTTAGAGGCAATGAGATTAATTCCACCTCCCATGTTTCAGAAAGACCACAAAGGGGCTCCTTCAGGAACATTCGCACCAGCCTTCTCCATCAGTCCCAGCCAGCCAATGGTCAGGAATTTCCCATGTGCAAATACCCAAATGTAAATAACTCCCTCCTGTGCAAGTTTCTTATCAAACTGAAGCAAAGAAGCCTGCTTCTTTCTGCTTCAGACTTTTCTGTGAAATACTTCCTGGTTGAGAGTCAAGGGTGAGCCTTCCACCTCCCTGTGGCCCCTGCTGGTCCTCACTAGGAAATGCCAGAGGAGAGAGCTGGCCACTCCACATACACCTGGGCCTTGTGAACGTAAATCCCATGGCAAACCCTGGAAGTACTAACACTGATCTGAGCCAGGTGGCATCTCACGGATTGTGAAGTTCAGGGCTGGCTCTGTCATTAAGCAAAGTGAAGCAGCCACTTCGGGCGACGGATGCTAGGGGAGGTGGCACCAACCCTTCCCCCTGATGACATCCCCCCCCCACTGTTCTTATCCTTCTAAGCCAGCAATACGATGATTCCAGTCAGTCCAAATCGCAAGGGCAACAAGAAGGACAAATCATGCAAAGACACACCCACTTGCAGGGAAAACAATTCCATTACGTGAAGCGAGCACCCATCTTTGTTCAGGAACAGTTCAATCATCAATCATCTATTCCAAAGAAGGTGTAATCTACAAATGGCTAAATATATGGATACCTGCGGGAGGGGACACTTTGTTGAAGTCCATGCAGAATTATTCCTAAAAATGCTACTATGTTCTATTATATACTAACATTAAGAAATATACAGTATGTATGTAATTAGTGCTATGGATCTTTGTACATTTTATTCAAAAATGATAATGTTTTAATTTTGCTCTTCCCTTCCTTCCTTCCTTAATTCCTTCATGGTGTGTTTTTGTGTTGCCCATTAAAAATAAAAAATAAATACATAGGGTCCACATAGTTATGATTTTCCCTTTTCTATATAAATCATGATTTCTTCTGCTCTGTTCCCAGCAGAAAGTGAATGTGAGCATTCTGTATGACTAAGGGATGCTAAATATCGTAATTTTAAAAAGAGCCACAAGGTATGGAAACCATTAATATCCTCTAATGCTACCCAATATTTATTTAACCAAACTCTTTTGCATGTCATCCATTTCCCCTGGTACCTTTGTATTTTTGTTTTCCTTTTCTCTGTTGCAGCCCAAGAACATTTAAAATAGAAACTTATCTTAGACTTCTACACTCAGTATGTGCCATACAGCAGAGATAAACGTGTGTGTTTGTGTGTGTGCGCGCACGAGAGAGAGAGAGAGAGAGAGAGAGAGAGAGAGAGAGAGAGAGAGATCGAGGAACTGCTGGACTATTAAGAAAAAATAATCGATATGTGCAGAAAATTTGAGATCTATAGCAAATAAGGTAGGTTATAAAAACTGTTCTTTTCGAACTATTTCAACAGCCACTTAAGCTGCAATTGTCAAAGCTCTGCATATCACTGTGTTTGGTTATTTATCAAGTGTTGCAATGTGACAAAATAATGCTATCCATCAGGAACTAAACTGAGATGAATCTGGCAGAGGGAAGTGGAGTATGTGGTATGATACTTCTGTTGTTCATTCAAGATGGCAGTTTGGAGACTTTACAAAAGGAATTTTTTTAAACCATGTTTGTTCAGTTTTTAAATTATGTGGATTAATTGGCCAAACATAATGGAAATGCGGTTCCAAGAGCAGCGTTCCAGAAGTCTGTGAACTTGTATTGAAGATCTGTTCCTGCTCTTTTTGTCATTCACTGATTTTTCACAGTTTCTTAAAATCTGGGCGTCATCCTTTCCACTTCCATTTCTCCTCTGTATAGGTGCTTTTCTGGCCATTAAAAGCTGCAGTTCTGAGCACAGGGCATGACGCCTGCTTGTTGCAAACACCCAGTGCAGGATATTATGGACACTCACTTCTGCTCATGCAATGGACCTGCCGGTCATGGCAGCAAGATGGCAGCAGGGAGTGTCAGGTAGGAGGAAAAGCATTTCATTTTTCATTTTCTGATCCACATGCATTTCCATTTCACGTCAGTTTTAACGGCATTCCTTTCCATTTGATCTTCATTTTCATTTTCCCATTGATTTCGGTGAATACTAGCTCTGTTTTCTCCTGCATGCTGTATTTTTCATCCAAATGGCACAGACATTTACAGCCCTGTGCTATGCCCTCGGGGCTTTGAATTGACCCAGTATCCAGAAGACTGGACAAAGCATCCCTGTTCAAGAGGCAATTTTAAAGGGAGACTTTTTCATTTCAAAGCAAGACCTAGCCAGGATGTTCCTGCTCGTCACTTTGAAGTTTCCCATCCAAACTGCATGGGCGGGGTGAGCATTGTGGTGCTGTCCCCAGGCCACCAGCCCTTCCAGGTTCCAGGCAGCCTGAACCCCGTGCGTGGACACACAAATGAATGGGCTGCCTGCCTTTGCGTGCCAGTCCTTTTGGGAAGGCATGTGTAGCTGAGCACGTCATTGCTAGATGTGCCTGGGATTGGCTGGGGCTTCATCAGCAGGAGAAGGGCCGCGTCCTGAGTTTATGGCTTTGACACGTTGGCTGTTACCGCCATCACCACCACCACCACCACCCCCAGCTGCGTAGCGGGTGCTTTACAACGACCAGTTTTGCTGCATGCTGATCCCAAGGGGGTTCCCTGTCTGAAAGAGTTGCAGGGGAAAAATAGGACGGGAGAAACGCTGGACCACTTCAATTCCACATACTGTGGCTTGCTTGCTTGCTTGCTTGCTTGCTTGCTTGCTTGCTTGCTTGCTTATTTATTTATTTGGGTATTTTTACCCCATCCACCCAGCGGACCTCTGTTATGTTAAGGTCTGGGGACTCTGGCAGGGTGCTGAACCTCTTTCCTCCTGAAGGCCAACTTCAATTCCAGAGAAGCACTTGCCACTACATTCCCGCGGTGGGTGAGGCTGAAGACAATCAGGCAGCAGGTCCAAAAATACCAGAGAGAGAGAGAGAGATGAGAGAGAGAGAGAGAGAGAGCATATTTTAGCTGAAAGCTCTTACTACCAGAAATTATGCATTAGGACAGGCATGTCAGTCATTTAGAATGGCAAAGTCTATACCAAGTCTGCAAAAAAAAGCAGAAATTGGCAGTTGGGGGAAAGGACCAGGGCTCAGGTGAGATGAGCTAAATTTGCCCCCATAGGATTGCGGTTCTCCATTTCTGAACTAGGGTAATGAACGAAGGGTTTCCCAGAAAAGGAAAGGAATATGGGCAACGGTGACACAGAGGTGGCCTGGGAGGGAGAGCCGGGCAGGAGGAAATGGGCATCATCTCAGGAAGCAGGAAACCCTTGGAAGGCTGTGGCTGGTGGAACACAGAAAGGAAACTGTCACGATAGAGGTGCAGAGAGAGAAAAGGGGCCACAGGTAGCCATCAAGGGAAGGACAAGAAGCTGGTCCAGGATCCAGGGGTGGGCAGAAAGCCTATGAATGGAGGTCAGGAGTGGAGGCACATGCTCAGAATAATGACAGGCACAAATCATGCTGTTGAAGGCAGACTGCTAGATGGATCTGCGTGGACAAAGTGAGACAATGAAAGACCAAAGAGGGACAACTTGCCATAGTTAAGGCAGAAAGTGTCTGGACATGGACAAGAGCAGCTTTCCCCAACCTGGTGCCCTCCAGGTGTGAGGGATTACAAGTTCCTTCATGCCTGGACACTGACTATGTCAATGAGGCTCATGGCACTTGGAGTCCAAGCATTGAGAAGGTACCAAGGTAGGAAAGACCAAACAAGAGTCTTGTTGGTAGCTACATTTGTTTTTTTTTATTTATTTAGGTTTTTATATCCCATTCATTAGCCCAGGACTCTCAGACAAATGTACAATAAACCCCAATAAAATAGTATAATAACTCCAATCAATCAATTCAGAACAATAATATCAACAATGTCACTATCAAGAGTCAATTTAAAAGCAAGAACACGATTGTATAAAAGCATCTATGCAATCAATAAAATACAATCAATTTAAACAGTGAACAAAAGAGCCAAAGCAATAAATACAAATAATAAACAGCAATTCACTTATTCCAATATCAATATAATAAAAGCCAATATAAAAGCAGATATTCATCAACAATTAAAATGGTGAGAGAAAAAAGAAAAATTAAAAAAAGGCATTTTAACCTGGTGCCAGAATGTGTATATAGTTGGCACTAGTCACATATTCCTCAGGAGCAGATACCATAACTCGGGCACCACCACTAAGAAAGCCCTTCCCCTTGTGGACACCTTCTTTGTTCCTTTTAAAGGTGGCTTTCAGAGAAGGGCCTCCGTAGATGATCTTAAGGTCTGGGTGTGTGTGTACAGGAGGAGATATTCCTTTAGATATCCAGGCCTAAGCTGTTTAGGTCTTATCTGTCAGTGTGGGCACCCTGAAGCATGCCTGGACCTCAATTGGTGACCAATGCAGCCGACAGAGAACAGGGCTGGTGTCTTTCCTAAAATTTATCCCCTGTACTAGAGGACTGGAGAATGGCCAATGTGAGACCAATTTCCAAAAAGGGATCCTAGGAAATTACAGACCAGTTCTGGGTAAACTGCTTGAAGACATTATTAAAGGTAGAATCAGTAAACACGTAATGAGACAAGCCCTGTTCGGGGGGAAGAATCAGTCCGGCTTCCACAGTGGGAAGTCTTGTCTCACGAACCCTTTGGAGTTCTTTGAGTGTCGATAAGCACACAGACAGGAGTGAGCCAGTAAACATTGTTTACTTGGGCTTCCACAAGGCTTTTGACAAAGTCCCTCCCCAAGGGCGCCTGAGCAAAGCAAGCAGTGATTGAATAAAAGGCAGGTTCTCTTACGGATCACTAACAGGGTTAAAGAACAGAATGCTGAAGTTGAGAATGAACGGTAATTTCTCCCAGTGGGGAGCTGTCACCAGTGGATTCCCACAGGGTTCTGCACGAGGACCAATGCTTTTCAACCTATCCATAACTTATCTGGAGTTAGGAGTGGTAGTGAAGTGGCTGGGTTTACTGATGGCGCTGTACTTTTTAGGTGTTTAAAACCAAAAGGGATTGCGAGGAGCTCCGCCAGGATCTCTCCAAGCTGGGAATTGGGCACCAAAATGGCAAATGTAATTTCAGCGGAAGCAAGTGTAAAGAAATGCAGACTGGGGCCAAAGTCCCAACATCAGGTATACACTGATGGGATCTGAACTAGCAGTGACTGAGCAAGAAAGAGGTCTTGGGGTCGTGGTGGACAACTTGATGAAAGTCGGCCCAGGACACAGCTGCTGTGAAGGCAAACTCTATCCAAGGCATCATTAGGAACAGAATGGAAAATAGAACTGCCAGATCTTACGCCCCTTATACAAATCCTTGGTGTGACCATCCCTGGAATATTGAATACGGTTCTGAACACCTTACCTGAAAAAGGCATTGTTGAGTTAGAGAAGTACAGAGAAGGGCAACAAAAATGATCAGGAGGCTGGATCAGCACCCCTGTGCGGAGAGGCTGGGACTGTTCAGCTTCGAGAAACAGCGAGTAAGAGGATCCGCGGTAGATGCGTGCAGAAGGTGGAGACATTTTCCCCTCTGTCTCATAATGCTTGAACCCAGGGCCATCTCATGAAGCTGAATCCTGGAGGCTGAGGACAGAGGAAAGGAAGTACTTCATACAGTGTATAGTTAAATTATGGAATTCACTGCCATGGGAAGTGGTGGCGGCCCCCAGTTTAGGTGGCTTTGAAGCGGGACTGGGCAGATTGGTGAGGGAGGAGGCCATCCGTGCTCCGAGCCTTGCTGGCTCTGTGCTTCCTCCTTTACGAGAGGCAGCATGCCTGCTAATGAGGAGCTTGGGCAGGAGGAAGCCTCGTCCCCATCCTGCTGGAGGGATCCTCTGGGCAGCCACTTTGCCACCGTGTGTACGGAGTCCTGGGCTAGGTGGACCTTGGTCTGATCCAGCAGGGCTTTTCTTATGTTCCCATGTTCTTATTTGCAAGGAAGCAAATGCCAAGGCTCCATATTTTAGCCCATGTTTATGTTTTCTCCATTACTCCCACATCATCTATAACAAGTACAGTTTCTTCATTGCATCATATTAGAAATCAGAACCAATGCATGTACATGTTGGAACAGAACATTACAAACTACTATTTTGCCTTTTTCTGGCTCTCATGCTTCAATATATACAGTTCGGCACTGCGAATCCTGGAATAGAACGTCAAGCCAGCTCGCATTTGTACTTGCCAGACTCCACTGTCCACAACCAAACTAGCACCAGAACTAGCATTCATGCATGTTTCCTGTTTTGCTCCTCTAGGGACAGATGAAGTACCCTGCAATCCATCTTTTGACTTGGACTTCTTTTGCATTACTTAAGAACGGAATATTTCCTAAAAGGTATATTAAACAGCAATGAAGACCTGTACTCTGTTATGGGTTTCTTGCTGTACAGAGCTAAGCAGGCTGAGAGCTGTAAAAGAAACAGGGATCATAATTTAGTACAGGAGAAAATTGAAATGCCTAAGGATAACAGCATAACGAATGCCAGCCAACTCACAGAACTGAGTCAGAATGCATCCTCCTTCCTTTTCCACTGTTCGCAAAACCACGTTCAAAATACATTACAGAAGGAAATGAATGTCGTTAATTGGAGGCCTTTGCTGCAGTGGCATTTTCCTCTGCCAGGAGACTGTATGATCAGTTTGGGGTGCCAAGAAACAGGGAGCTACATGTGGGGGTGAGAGATCAGTCTCCGGCGGGGGTGCTCACCACCATCTCCGCTACATCCGCTACATCCGTGATCCCTCCACCCCTTTTTCACAGCCGTGGATCATGTGTGTGCAGCTGATGGGCACAGAGGCAGATTAACGTATTAGGAGAATGCGTGTGATTTGTGTGTGCGTCTGTCTGTTTATTTATGTAAGGATTTGAGAGCAAGGTGCTGTGGACAAGGTCTCATCCATTTTACTGTCTGCTTCTGTATCCCTCTTGCTGATTTGGCATCCATCTCTCTCCTTATCCCAGATGAAAAGACTTTTCAAATGGAGCACTTTAACTTATAAATTATATATTTTTAATCAAATTGCCAAAGCAGGCATCTCAAAATGTAATTCTGATATACTGGGTTGGAGGGGGCACAGGGGGAATTCAGGCGCCTTTGCTAATGAGAGCACTTAGGGGATGCCTCGGACATGCTCACTCAGCCATGGACACAGTCCATTTCCAGCCGTCTTCCTTTGGTTTCTTCAAGCCCGACCACCGGAGTGCAACTCGGTCACCACATTGCAAACTGTGCTGTGGGAAGGACCCCCTGCCCGCTCGACTGTGCTTGCACACGGGGGCTTCTGCGCTTCTACAGAGACAGGGCCATTCCCGGGGCTCTCCTCTGTAAGCTGCACTGGCTTGCCCCACTCCAAACAGGAGCCTTCCCACTCGGGGTTATTTTCGGGGCTCCCCCATGCGCACAGACACACCCTGGTGTCTGGGCAAGCAACGCCTTTGGCTAGCTCAGTTACTGCCCACGTGCCTCGCTCCAGTGGCTTGCCAAGCAAAGAGCAATGGGGGATCTGGGCTTCAAAAAGGGGGAGAGATTGGAATGTTTCACGATAACTGGGGATCTTGCCCTCAATACCCCTGATTCTCTCAGCAGCCCCTGAAAGCTGCTGCATGTCAGCTAATTCATAGCAGTTTTGAATTTGGGACAGACCAAAGCCCTCTTCTGACATGCAGTGCAAGAAGTGGCTTAGCTTTTGCACGGTGTGTTGTCCCTGCGTCCTCCATGGAATTACTGCCATATTCCACTGCCACAAGTGGAAGGAGTGCCTCTGAAGCAGGGATCCAAAAACTCAGGCATAAGCTCCCCACGCAGTGCAGGACGCTGCACAGTCGGTGCTCAGGATCGTGCAGAGTGCAGCCTTCTCCCCCCCGGGCGTCCTCCTCCAGCGTGACAGCAGGGCTGCAGCGGGAGCTGATGGGGCAGTCACCACGGCCCCGGGTACCGCCTCACGCAGTTCCACCCCTGGCAGATTGAATACCCAGATAGGACTCCCAGGGTGAGAGGAGGGAGGGAGAATGGGGCAAGCAAGCTTTGTGGGCCCGCAGGCACATTCCACAATTTCAGAAAATGGCTGGGGTGCCACCCCAAAATGGGCACCATGCAGAAGAAGGCACCTGCCAGCCATCTTTGCTTCTTAAGGATGTCTCCAAGCCTCACATGTTGCCTTGAAGAATGGGACCTGTCAGAGGCCCTAACTTTGCTTTGAAGCAGCTGTTGTTGTCCAATAAGAAACACCATTCATATAATAAAAATGAAATGAAATGAAATTAAAGAATTAAAAAGTAAAGTAAAATGTGAGGTGAAATGTAAAGTGAAGTAAAAGGCAAGGCAGGAGTTGAGCTGGCCTCAGAGAAAAGCAACCGAGGGCACACTGCCGCCCACTGATGCCACACTGCCTGCTCCGGAGAACTTTTAGCTGGGGTTGAGGCAGACCAGGCGAAGTGTGGAGAGAGGCTTTGCGCATGCTTTTGCCTGGGAGCTTCTGAGAAAAGATCGGTCGTTTTGCCCTCTACTGCGGGAGCCTAATTTCTTCTCCTAAGCTTTGCTTGTATTAGGTCCAAGCTACATGTTGTGCTTAATGCATACTGTGCAGCTCTGCCTATTGTTTTCCTTTAATTAATTACCGGTGCAGAAGAAGTGATTGTTATGGAAATGGCAGAACACAAAGAGGGGAGGCTTATCCCTTCCCTCCTCAGCATGACCTCCCCCAAATCCCCCTGTGGCTCAGAGAATTAGTGAAAATCAGTCAGTCAATCAAGGTGTGTATTTTGGCCACAGACTATTCCACAAATCCTTGGTGCCAATGCAAACATTTTCATCAAGGCACAGGAAAACGATTTTCAGGGGAAAGTGCTGCTGGCGGAGGAGAGAAGGGATACATGCCCCCTGTGCCAATGTGGCACCTTGAGCCCATCACACACACCCCTTGTGATTCAGTAGAGTGGAACGGCAGATGTAGTTCCCTGAGGTGCATTAAGGATAGCGTGCAATTCGGCCCCTAGCTGTGAATATAGCGATGACAAAGATTCCACAAATATCTTTGGTGCTCTTTCTCCAAAGAGAAACAAACCCTGAGCACCACTCATGGAGTTTGCCCTCCTGGGAGCCATGGGCAGGCCTTGCTTGCCCAGTGAAGCGGGGACGCCCCTCTGCTCTTCTCGTCCTGCAGTCCTTCCTTACCGCACCCACAAAACAATGGCTACGCGGCATCAGAGCTGGACCAGAGGCTGGGATCTCAAACATGCCACCACCATGACCCACCATGATGCCAGGAAGTGCAGCACTGGCACATCCATCCCCAGCAACAAAGGACACACCCACACTTCCTCATACACAAGCCACATTTAGGCTGCCTGCCACGGCAGAACTAAGGTTCAGGTTAGGAAATGACCGTGTGCTTAAGCCACAGAGAGAAAAAGAAGAGAAAACAATGAGGAACAGACAGAATTTTGCAAGGAATTACGACTGAATGTCTTCACATGATCACTCTGAAAGGAAACAAAAAAGAGCTGGCCTCAGTTCTAGCGAGAGAACGGATCCAGGGCAAATGGTGCTGTCACCCCCAACTTAGGGCTTTGGCATCAGCATCTGTTCTAACTCAGCCCAGGGGCGATGTGGCACTTACCACGTCGTACATCTCTGAACAGACTTCCGTGTGGGTAGCAAAGTACACACTTTCCTGACAAGTGTGAAGACGAGGAGCCCTCTATCCCCAGAGGGTGGCTTTCCAAGAAGGCGCTATTGCAAGTAGCAAATTGCGATCTTGGCTCAGAAAAACACGCGCCAGAGGTTCAGACTTGTCCTCAGCAGGAACTCGTGAAGCAAGGCAGGTTCAGCATCTGTACCTGCGACAGCTTCCAGTACACAGTTTGCTCTGGCAAAAGATGGAGGCCTTGGAAGAGCCCTGTCCAGATGATTTCCCTCCGCTCCATCTCACCGCCTAAGAAGTGTGACTCCCTAGGAGCAAGAAAGGAGCAATCTAGTGCCCATGGCCACTAACTAACTTGGCACCCATCAAGGTTCCCATCCCCTCCTACTTTTTGATGAATGTATCTTCTTGGAGGCAGCTGGGACTGCTATGGAACAGGCTTCTGTTGGTCCCGAAAACAGCATTTTAAGCAGTAGTCAAGTGTATTGGGGCTCAGTCCTCACCTCTGCCTGCAGCTCAGTCCTTGGGACAGATTACTCATCCTTTGTCATCAGCCATGCCTTCCATGACAGCCACTTTGTCACGGTGCCCAAGACAGGATGTCAAATTACCAAATATTCCCATGGCCAAAGACACTTGGCTACCCTGTGTCTTTTCATCTGGAGGGCTCCCGGAGCTGTTTGAGCAGGCATCCTGGAGTGGCCGAAGCTTGGCTTCTCAGGTGAATTTAACCCAGAGCAAGGCAGCTCTGGTGGACCTGAAGCTTCTGGAACGTCAGATTCACAGCTACACCAGCCTCGGCCTTGAGAGCAGGAACCCGATTCTGTTCCCCATTGTGTTGCTGGCACTGCAATCTATCCCAGAGAACAAATGATCCAAACATGCACAAGTGACTGTCTGTTAGCAGCTGTTTGTAAAGCATCTTCTTGAGAAGTCGACGGAGGGATGAACAGAAGATTGCAACACAGTCCAAGCACTTTAAGCACACTGGGGTGGAGGGGGATGCCTCTTCCTATCGCCTCTTTTCCAAAAGGTTGTACAACCTGTTTAGCTCCTTAAAGGCAGAAGGTTTGTGACTGAAAAAGACCTTCAGAAATGCATGACTGACAGGACTGTTCCTCAGCAAGAGCTAAGAGGACCATGCCATTTCCCCAAGGGTCTTTGAAGCAGGCAGTTCTACGCCCGCCTGGGTGTTGCAGGTCCCTTTTCTGTCTGAACGTACAAAGTATTGCATCCAAATGTACTTTCTTGCCCATTTGAAGACTTTAAGCTCTGGCTGCTGCCAAGAGGGTAAACATGAGAGGTAATCGAAAACTTTTTTAAAAAGGCAATGTTACATGAATCCTAACATATTAAAATATTTGGGGGCTCAGTTTTTAAAGATTGCTATTCCTTATGTCATTCTCTTTTTTTCTAGTTGTAAAAAGTAATGTGGTACCCCCGAAACCAGTATGACAGACAGACAGACAGACAGACAGACAGACAGACTGGAGTCTCAAGTGCCTATAGAGAAAATGATAGTTGTCCAGTGTGTTTCAGCATTTTTCTTGGTTGGGGGCTTCTTTTGTCAGCTGTATTAAGGGAAGCAACTTCCAACTATCTCTTTGATGCATCTAGCAAAGGACAAGTGGTCCCAACAATAGATGAAACATGCTCTGAATCATGTTGGAGAACAATGAGTATTTTCTATTGGCCCTCGAGCTTCTTTATACTCTCTCTCATTGGTTTCTGCTCTGCATGTGTGGCTTCCCTGCTCGTTGCTTCAAAAATTAAAGTGGCGACATAAAAATAGCACCACTTAAGCAGTGCCCACCTAGGGAAGCAGGTGCAATTCTAAGAGCAAACCACACTGCCATCGAAACAGCTAATCAGAGTGCAACAATTAGTACTGGACACAGGGAAAGCTTTGCATCTTTCCCAAAGGTGCCTCATCTGAGAAACGTCTGATTAAGACCCACTAAAACAAATTATTTGTGTAATTAACTTTTGGGCCACTGAATGAGAACAAGCTGTCCCAGTCTTTGGGAGCCCTGCCTCAGTGGCATTTTCATTCTCTTCTCTTCTAATGTCCTGCCCTCTGCCCCATCCCACCCCCTCACTTGCTTTTATAAAGTCTTTCAGGCTTTTTTTAAGAAGAAGAAGAAAGAAAAAATTAATTATACAAATCATTAGTATTAAAAAGGTAATATAATGGTTCCAAGAACAACCTTCACAGAGTATCTGCATATTTAATCATCTGTGTTAATATTTAATCGTTCGTTGAATTCAGGTTCTGTCTTGAAGCTTAACTTGATAACAAACCTTGCAACTGGTAGAACTAATTGGTACAGAAGAAGTGAATAATTTATGGGGGGGAGCGCGGGGTTTTGGGGAGGCGCGCGGAGCCCGGCGCGCGGAGCCAGCAGGGAGACGGGGCGCCTCCCGGAAATTCCGCAGCGCGCTGCTGCCCTCTGGAGGCCGGCGTGGGCCATCGGTTCAGATGTCTTAAAAGCGGGCTGTAAGGCCGGCTACAAAGTCAGATCCATTAAGTTTTAAATATTCATGCATTTCATTAAAGCGATCATAATTGGTCTACCGTACACATTGATTATGCATAGACCATCAAGTGTTTAACCTCTGAAAGCTTGCGTGCGTATTTAAATATATCTCTTATGTCCTGGCTTGGTGGCTTCAGAGAAATCTTTTGCAACGTGGGATGGGATTCGGGTGCGTGCGGGGAGAGGAAGGGATGGCAGGGCTGAAGGGAAAAGATAGCTGCGCCAGAAGACGGAGAAACAAACAAGATTCTAGCAGCAGCTTGGGAAAATAAAGCAGTATTTCCTCGCGCATTCTAAAAATAGGCAATGCAGCAGCATTTGATGGGGCTAAACGGAGTGGGATTCCTCAGAAGGTAGCTTTTCCATTTGACATCTTGCATTTTCTACACACATTTAATCCGCAGAACAGAGATTTGAAAGCAGAGTAAAGGCTCCTGACTGCACTGGAGAACTCATAATCAACAATGCATATTTTGCTGCTATATGTTATTTGAATGTGTATATTGTGTAGGGTTTTAAAAACTATCCCGACTCATTTGGTTTTTCGTATAAAACAACAGATGGCATCAATGGAATTGCAGTGCTGGCATCTGAATTCGAGCCGCATTTAAGACTTTAGCACTGAAAGTCCAAAATGTTATCATCCAATGTGTTTTGAAATGTGGTTAGCTTTAACGTAATTATCTGAGTTCGTGTATAATCCACACCTTCATCTCAAAATGGATTTCACAGCAGTGTACGTAACAGAAATTGGAAAACAATACAATAAATCATTCGACAACATAATGACACTGAGCGGAATAAACCACTCAAACAGCAGAAGAAACAATAAGGTTAATGATTGGGCAAATGAAGAGGTGTCAGTCTGATTCTGCAATGAATACAGGTCTCCTTCCCATGGGAACACATTTGGAAATCAGGGTGCTACCAGTGGCCTTCTCTTGCACATGCATAACGCATATTCCATCTGTAGACATATGGAGGGAGGCTTGATGAGTGTAATGCACAAGCAGGTTGTTAAGAGTGGTGCTCCTTCAGAGATTCCCAATCATCCAACGAAAGAAAATGGAGCCCAGGCATAGTGAATCTCGGTGTTGTAATGATGGCTGTGTCTTGGAGTCAATTGGGAAGCAGTTCTGGTCCTGGTTACAAGTGCCACTCCCCACTAGAAATCCCCAGTTGTGTTCTGGAACATTTCCAGCCTATTACTGTTTCAGCCTATTTCCCATATTACTATAGGAAATCATATTGAAATGGACTCACAAGGCCAGAGATGACTATCCATGGAAGTATAGACTGGGAGATGTACCCCAGCAAAGGGAGGCAGACTTCAGTCTTGCAGGAGTTAGTCTTTCTTTACCAGATCTGCGAATCCCAACTCTGAAGATGCAAAAGTGTCTCAGGCCTGCAAGCTTTGACAAAGCATCCTGGAACGAGATTCCCGTGAGCCAAGGAATTGGTGATCACACCAGAACCTTTCACACAAGGACCTACTCCTGGCTTGCCTGAAAGTTTCATTTTGAGTAACCAAACTTTTTTCATTATTATGATTGGAGGAAAGAGAAGTTAGAATCCCTTGCCTGGAGCTCTACCAGTAGATCTTAGCCTACCACCTGTTTTGTCCAGGGGGAGACAGAACCTGCCAGTGGAGATTTCTCCTCCAAGTGCATTCCCAGTCTGCTCTGGAGGGATCCTCCAGAACAGATTTTGTGGACACATGCAGGGGCTGCACATGGTGGAAGGATGGAGGATGGGAAGAGTCAGTCGTGAAGTTAGATATAGCCCAGTGCAACCCCCTGGAAAGGGTAGGATATAAATCCATTAATCAAATGATCTTGTGTGCTACGTCAAAAGGACCAACCCTTGGCGGAAACATTTCCCTGCTGCTTTACATGATTATCACCGGTGCCTAATTCATATCACTCCCCTTGTGTCAGTTTCTTCTGCTCCCCTTACATTTATCCCAGTGCCTGAAGTATGCACACTGCTCACAAGGCAGCGCAGAAGAGAGACCAACTCCCCACAGCCATCACTCAGCATTTCTTGATGTTACTGGCAGCTTCTTTGCTGTGTTGTCCCCTCCCATTCAATTGCCTGAAGCACGGAGATGCTAGATGCTCTCAGTCCCTCCATCATTCTTAAAAAAAGATTGTGATCTATTGCTATGGAATCCATTCTCAGCAGGAGACAGATGATAAACAGACGGACAAACAGATCCAAAGGCCAGTTTTTAAGGATGTACCTTTCTTTCTTTTTCTTTCTTTCTTTCTGTCTTTCTTTCTCTTTCTTTTTCCTTTCTTTCTTTTCTTTCTCTCCTCTCCTCTCCTTCTTTCTTTCTTTCTTTCTTTCTTTCTTTCTTTCTTTCTTTCTTTCTTTCTTCTGCTGTCAGCACTTTTTGTCAATTTTCTGATTTAGCATATTTGCACCAAGGCATTTTTATTGTGGTTCCCCTTTTATGTAATTTTGCAAGCCTATCTGAATAATTCATTTTAGGAAAACCAGTGAGGAAGTAAAACAACTATATTTACTAACATGAAAAGCTCTATGGAAAGTGTAGCCTGGTCCATTTTAGGAAAAGCATGGTTTGCAGAGCTAGGTCTTTCACTGCAGCAAAAATCTTCCATGCAAATATAAAGGACTGAAGAAAGAAGCAGTACTCATGCCTGCAGTATTAACATTACTAACTTAGAACATAAGAAGAGGCAAGCTGGACCAGACCCAAGTCTTATTCCTTATGTCAGCTGGAAGGCCACAAGCAGGGCACGAGCAGCGCATCACCTTCTGTCTCAGGTTCCCCAAGAATTAAAAGGCTGTGATCTTATCCACACAGACTTACTGCTGAGTGCACAGGACTGAACAGTGAAATGCCTTCCTCAGCCTGGTGCCCTCCAGAGGTACTTCCAACATTCCAAGCCAACACGTTGAAGGCCACAATGAAGGTATAAAAGTGGTAGGTGCTACTTGGGAATGCAACATCTTTATTGGATCAAGAGCTTCATGTATACTGCTGATTTTCCTTTGACATTATACTACCGTTTTAAGCTTTCAAAATTTTTATATTGTACTTTTTCGTAGTTTCTTATGCTTTATGATGCCAACTTTTGTGAACCACTCAGAGAGCTCAGGCAGAATTGCAATGAAATTAAGATGATGAGCATTACCTCCAGCCTATGAATACCATATTTTCTCTCTGACTGCTCTCTGAGATCAGGATGCAGAGCCCAACACAGGTGTACACAAACCTTGTGAACGACACACATGAAAAGTTTGCATATCATGGCTCAGGTGAAGAGAAAAACGGAATTGCAAGAATAGGGGCCAATACATAGGTTACATTGTGTTGATTCATCGTATCAAAAAAATCTGCTAAAGATTTAGCTAGCAAACTCTGAAGCAGTACTAACATGCAGGGCAACATATAATCTGGCTTTCTTATTTGCACACTGGGCACAGACTGGCCTCTCATCTGAATTGTTTATCATTTTGTTGATACACGGTAATTGTACATGAAGAAAAGAGAGGAGGCACCTCAAGAGGTATAAAGGACACTAGTGAAAAAGACATTTATTGGTAATTTGAAAAATACTCCCTAGGACTGCAGCCTTGTACAGTAACATCATTTCAGTTGGACATTGATTTTGGAAGATCAACTGTCGATTAGTCAACTGTAACACAAAAATACTGGATTTTTCTATAGTTCTTCTTTGCAAGCTGAAATTTACATTCACTGCCTTTTTCTTGCTTCACTCCCTTCATTTAAGAAACTGTTTGGTCAAACAGAACATTCCACCCTCATTCATGTTCTACTAGTCTTAGGTAAAATAGGCTAAAGCATTTGGGCTAAAGTGCAATTCGGGCACAGTAATGCTTTAACTTGCAAGGAAGGATGCTTTTATTGAGCTGGTAGAACTCCACGAGTTGAATGAGATCAGAAAATCTGGTGTGGCCATCATCCAAAGTATAAAATACTTTGCCTTCTTCCTCCAACTGCAAGAACAAAAAGCAACAACATGAACCAGAGTTCCCAGAGTCCTCTGCCATCCGCTCTTTTTTGGGATGGTTAGGCAGGCACTAGACCATCACAGCTTCTGGGCTGAGTCTGGATCTCCAAAACACAGCCAGGTCAGAATAGCCCCAGCAATTCCACAGCTTCCTTTCAGGCTGCTTGAAGCAGGATCCTGCTTTTGACAGTCCTCTGGAGGAGGCAACCCCAAGCTGAGCAGGCTGTTCCTATTGTGTGCTGACAAGGAGAGGGAGGTACATACACATAATTGCCTCGGATGCACGAGGGTATAGCTGTCTCTCCTTGTAACGGGCTGCAGCCTGCACAGCACTGGAAGCTGCATTGCCAAGGCAAGTGAGTAACACCAGCCCGCTTAATTAGGGTGATTTTTCATCAGATTGGAAAGTTTCTTAATGCAGTGATCTAACTCGTTAATGGATGGAAGCCTGTAGCCAGAGGAGAAATAACGGAGGAGGAGCAATGCACTGCGTTAAAGCAGGGAGGGAGGCCCCCTGGCCCATGGGCCAGATGCAGCCCACGGAGGCTTCCCGTCCTGCCTGCCAGCTGCTTCTGCTGTTATCCCCATCAGAGATCATAGTCCACAGGGTATTTAAAGGCAGTCCAGCATTAAACTCCTTCCATACAGCTGAGCTGGGCTTTTCCAGGCAGGAGAGCTGCTGTGTGAGGGCTTATCCCTGAACAGGCTTGCTTACAACTAAGCTAGGTGCTGAATGCTTGATGGGAAACCGGCCAAGGTAGTATCACATCTGTCCTTGCCCTTGCCCTGTGCCCGTAACCCCAGCAACTGCCAGAATGAGTCCTCCAAGACACTTCCCAGACTGGAATTTGGACCTGCAGAATTTCTATCTGCTGCTATTGCGTTTTTGCCCTGCTCTCCTGGTTAATGTTACAGCTTAGCCACCCTGACACATTTAAACGAAGGCAAGACAACATCTCCACTGCAGGCACACACGAAAAAGAAGCATCCCTACCTAGATTTAGTAGGTATACATAGGATCGTACTGTTAACATAAATTCCAGCAGAGCTGTCTTTTGCAGGAGTATTCATTCTGACTTTAGATTTGGCTTTTAAAACATTCCTGACTTCTATTTCATTAATATAATTTGACAAAATACCAGTAAGGTCAAACAGATTCTACCAGATTTGAGTTATTCCTCAGAACTTGGCAAAATCTCTGAGCAGAAAACCAGCACATTGGGGGTATGGGAAGACAAGTCCACGCTGGTCCCCACTATGATCCATTTTTCATACAGGTGAGCAACCCAAATTATGGTTGCCACTTGCAATCTGTTATGATGTGGCCCTTCCATCCCTTCTGCACTCTATCACCTTGTTCTGCCACATTTGTACAGCAGGCCATCAACTGAGGGTGGAAGGAGAAAGGAAGCAGCTGACCCACTAAAAAAACTCTATTTGAGCCCTGAATTTCTATAATTCCAGAAATCAACTTAATTTTCAGTCTGGATGCATATATAGTCAGGTGGCACCAGAGTGTAGAAATAATTCTTCAGGTTAATCTCACAGCCACTTGTTATTTATGAACATCACTTGCAGACAAAGTGTACTGAACAAACAACATACAAAATTTATGTCTTATGTTGTGGATTTCCATAGATTTCTCTAAGTCTTTAGAAACCACGTGCATTGCCTGAGCAATTTACAAGATTACAACCAATTTGTGCTGAAATACACACTATCTCCAGTGCTTCTCAGTGACTAGACTTATTGCCCAGAAATGTACAAAACACTGAACTATGCAGAGGCCAAAAAGGCTCTCAGAAACTGTGCAAGTTGCCTAGAGAATGCAGCAGAGGTGTGCACATTTCCCACTTCCTGTTGGACATTATGCACAATGGCCAGTACATGCGCAAAATACTGCTGAGATATTTATTCAGTTGGTTAGTTTTATTTAAAACTTGATTTAAAATTTAAAATTTGAGATAAGCAAATTCTCCAAAGCCAACTGGAGATTATGTGCGATGTATACCTACTAAATCCACTCAAGTGCTTGGCTGTTTTGCATCTTGACCGGCCAAAAACACACATGCACATCTCTGAATGATATTGGCATGTGGGACAATGTTACTTTGGAGAGCATAGGGAAAGATTAGTATACCCCACTGGAAACTTTCTTTCACAAGAGATTATTTTTACTTTTCATTTTAAAATCAATCTCTCTTTCAAACAACCAGAGGTTTCGATCTTTATAAGCAACATGAATTACCAAAATACTCACCTCTGCACTGGCGGTAGTAACATGAACACTTTGTGTTAACAGTCCATCTACTTACTGAATATACTTACTGGCACAATTTGGAAGTGCTTTATTTTTAATCCATGGCTCAATGACAGCACAAAAGTTTTGGGGTTACTTTGGCTATCCCGTACCAAAAAAATTCTAAGGGGAAAAGGAAAAAAGGCATTATCAAGCACTTTGAAAGTATGGCGATTGCTGACTTCCTAGTAAGTTTTGAAGTTATACTAGTAAGAACCAAGGAGTGGGAACAGGGGGATTTCAAAGATTTGCGTGGAGCAAATCTTCCCAGTGGAACTAATTATGATGACTCAGGAAATGACACGAATGCATGTGTGAAAGCAGGCTGGCTGGCTCCAGGTGCTGAAGGGTCCTTGGGTCAGACCACCTCAGCGCCCCCTTCCCACTGTGAGCCTACCTATTCACACCACTGTTGCCAGCAGCTCTTGCTCCCCCCCTTTCTCATCACTGCTCTCATCTCCATCTTGCCTGGCAGGCCGAAAGCCAAAAAGCAGGCAGGTGGGCATCTGCCGCTCGTCCTCACCACCTCGACCACCGGGGTCAGGGGGAGTAATAGCTGAACAAGCAGGCCACAAAGGAGAAACCGTCCACAGAGCTCCCAGTGGGCCTTGGGAAGGTGTGAGCCCGCCACAGAAGCCCACTTGCCGCTGTCCGTCATGCTGCCCTGCAGTGGTCCGTGGCTGGACAGGAGAACGCCAAGAAGCAATTCTATCGAGGGAGAGAGGCGAGGCTCAAAAGCGATGAACACAATGGGTAAGTGATCATAGCCACAAAGCCTCCCAGTGGATTGCAGAGTTACAAAATAAAACCCTTTAACTTGAATATGAGGAAAACCTTTTTCAGAGGAGGAGGCGACCTGAGATCTAGAGCTACACATGCCTTTATGGGAGGCCACTGAAGACTTGTCCTCTCATCCCAAGGACTTCAGAGCACTCCTGGCTCTTCCCGCAGGAATGGCCCTACCACTGGGCAGCATGATGAAGCAGTCCCAAGTGGCAGCTGCTGGGGTGCAGGAAGCAGCAGCGACATGCCAGAGCTGTGCGCGCCACCCTGGCCCGCCCTGATCCCTCTGACCCAGGTGGCTGTCCTCAGGTTCTGTCCCATTGCCAGCACTGAGGTACGAAATGGAGTGCGGGGAGAGGGGCAGCCATCTAAAATGTATCATAGGCACCAGAACAGTTGGAAAATGTCCTTGGCAGAACCCGGATCTCCAGAGGAGGATTTCTAGGGAAGCAAGCGCCTACAAAGAACACCTCTCGGTATGCTTATGCACAAAAAGTAGGCTCACAAGAACACATCAGGTGTTCACATCTAACTCATTAGTACTGAGCCTCTTCTAACCCAATAGCCAAATTGAGCTTTGGAGATGATCTCCAAGCTGCACTCCAACGGTAGCAGACCACAAGGAAGCCCACGAAGCTCAAGTACTAGGGTCCATTAATAGAAAGCTATTCCTGTCATTAAGTAAGCCTTAGAAGAGATATTTCAACTTTTTAGAATAGGCTTGCAAAAGCCACAAAATGACCTCTTCCACCACTTTTGAAAATAAGAGGATACCAGCTGGACATGTGATATAATGACCAGCTGCCCAGCAAAGATTCAAAAACAATCTAGAAAGAAAGAAGCAGGAGCTAAGAAATGTGTGGCACTGCTTAAATTTACTGATCGTTTTCTATTTTCTGAAAGCATTCTGATAGTGTTGTTGGATTTGTGGGGGTATGACATTGTAAATCCCTATTCCAAGAGCAAAACAGGGTTTTGGATGTTGTGCCACAATTGTTTAAGTATCAGCTGCCTAATAGCTCCTCAAGAAGTGTCTGCAAGAGGCACTCATTCATTCTCAACCCCTCTTATGATCTCAGAGCTCTACCACACCATCTAGTGGCCTCAGAATTACACAGGAGCCAAATGTTCGCCGTGTATTCCAAATGAAGGCAGAACACAACATGCTGCTTTAGCAAATGTGCCATCCCAACCCTATTTTTGCAAAAGTAACCAGAATGCACGGGTGGGCTCAAATGACAAGGGAAAATCATGTGTCCTGCATCTACCAACTGCCTCCTGAAGAAATGCCCAGGGCTGATGGCCCCTCATCTGATTCTCCCGAGGGGGATCCCCATGTGTCCCTGGTAAGTTTAGTTCCGTCTCACTGGGTTGGATTTCCAAATAAGGCCCCTCTGGCAATTCAGCCCCTGCAGGCTTGTACGGTGGCAGTGAAAATGGCATCCTCAGAGGCACTGCCATGTGGCTAACCAGAAGCGGCCCTCAGGTGGCATGAAGCTTCTAGGAGCTTGCAAATTTAGTGAGATCAAAGCCAGAGTTTCTTTATTGCACAGATTTCTATATCATGTCTCAATAACATTATCAAAGTGGATAGTGATAAAGTGCAATAAAAGAATCAGTTCCCTGTAAGTGTTATCGCTGGCTGGATCACACCTCAAGAAAACCAGCCATGAGGAGGTCTAAAGGTCAAAGGGCACCTATCTAATGTTCATGGGGTGCAGCTGCTGAAACACTGAATGCTTTGCTGATGGTAGAGCCTTCTCTGGATGGGAACGCGAGGGGCAGGCAGCACCAACATGACTGCTCCTTCGGAGGATCATGAGGGCTGGAAGGGATCATGAAGGCAACCTGTGCCCAAAATGTTTAGGCCATTATATGTTAACAACAAAATATTCCACACATACACCCCTTTGTAAGACATTTGAACTAATGACTTTTCCCCAAAGTATCTTTGAGTAGAGCCCAGAAAGCTGGCAACCCAGATTATAGAATCCATGCTGGTATCATGCACTCAGCTGACAAAACTGGAACCAGACAGACATGGCTTTGTGTGCAAGAGCAGAAGAGGGCTGCCCAGGGCAGGGCATTTTAGCGGGTATGCATTCATTCGTAGGGTCGCCATGAGTTGGGGAAGACTCGACAGCATGTGCCAACAACGGGCGTGACTTTATGGCAGAGCTGAGGCGCTGTATTACTGCTGCAGGCCACATCCTTCAGGGAAATGCAATCCGAGCAGCAATGGGTGGGGTCCATCCTCCTTCTCTCTGCCTTGATCCCTTCTCAGTGCACTGGTGCAGGAGGGGCTTATCCCTCTTGTCCGAGGACTGGCCGGATTGCCTGCTGGCAATGAAGTGGCCAAGTTTGCTGATGGCAGCGAGATATTTAGGGTGGCTAAAGCAAAAAGGCCCTGTGAGGACCTCCAAAAGGCTCCCTCCAACCTAGGAGAACGAGCACCATAATGGCAAGTGCAGGGCGATACAAGCAAGTGTAAAGCATTACACATTGGAGAAAGAAAGAAAAAAGTCTCGTCTTCAAGTGCAAGCTAATGGAATTTGAGACAGCAGTGACTGACCGTGAACGAGACCTTGACGTTGTGGTGGATGGTCACTGTGCAGCTGTGGTGAAAAAGGCAAACTCCATGCCTGGCATAATTAGGAACGGAATTGAAAATAAAACAGCAAAACTCATAGTCCCCCTATACAACTCTATGGTGTAACCACAGTTAGAGTAATATGTAGAGTTCTGGCCACAGCATCAAAAATAGGTATTGTAGAGTCGGAAAAAGTGCAGAAAGGGGCAGCCAAATGATCGAGGCACTTGGAGGAAAGCTCCTACATCTGGGACTGTTAACTTAGAAAAGAGGTGAGTGGAGGAGACCTGATAGTGGGGTACAAAGTTCTAGATGGCGTGGACAAAGTGGAGAGAGAGACGTTTTTTCTCCCTTTCTCCTAATACTAGAACTCAGGGTCATCCCATGAAGCTGGTGGGTGGGAGATTCAGAACAAATAAAAGCCTGTGCTTCTTCATATGGCACTCAGTTAACAACGGGATTTCCTTCCCCAATTGGATGGCTTTAAAGGGAAGGAACACATTCATGGAGGAGAAGACTGAAAATGCCTATGATTCCTGCTAAATAGCAATGTGCTACCTCCAGATCAGAGGCAGAACACCTGTCCAAACCGGGGGCTGTGGAGCATGGCAGCAGGGTGCTATTGGCAGATGGCTGGCTCCTGTGTGAACAGACCGCTGGACCCTTGACTGGATCCTGCATGGCTCTTTTTATGCTCATATGCCTGCAGCACAGCTCTCCACTGTATGTTTGCTTGCCTTTTGAAAGGACTTTTGAAATTAGACTGACAGTCTCATAGCAATAGGCAGAGACCTTCAGGATGCCCACATTCCTTTAATGTAACCACTGCTGTTCCATCCTCCATTTTTTATTTTTGGCAGCTTCTGGACTCCTATCACAGCTCCTGAGCACAATTCATCACGGAATAGTTGTGCACCGGCCCACTTAAGAAAGACGGAAAGGAAAAGTCTTACCCATCCACCAGTCCTTGTCTCAAAATCAGTTGATGTGCCTCATCTCTAGAGATCTTATGGTGAAACCACGGCTGTGCACTGTGTATGGCTACAAATATCACCAACAAAGGAAATGTCTTACTAGAATGGTTTTAGTATAAGGCAGTGCCATTGCATTCCAACAAAATCCTTTGAATCAAGATTACCTATATTTGGCAGAACATTTTGCAAAGTGGCAGGACTACTGTGTGTTCCAAGCCGTAAGCACCCTTTCTTCTACATGGAAAGAAAGAAAAATGGGTATGCATTTTGGTCTAGAAAAACATTAGAAAATGTTTTTAAATGAAGATTTCATACCCGCCATGCTAATCCTTCTTCAACTGCAACCGAAAGAGCTTCAGTGGGGTTTTCAATAACTCTGGATTTATGCCCCGTGAAATCCATGGCCACTAGAGAATTCTCTGAGGCACTTCTCTACAGAAGAAAAATAGTAATTCTCAGATGGGTTGAAGCCAGCTTTCCTGAATCTGATGCTGACTAGAGGGTTGTTAGACTACAACTCCTATTCTCCACAGCCAGTGCCCATGCTGGATAGGGAGGATGGCCTCGTACTCCAACACCTTTTGCAAGTGCCAAATTCAAGGAGATCAATTGAACAAAAACATTCTGCAATGTACCTTGATCATCTTTTTAAAAATAGCATCTGATTCTCTCAGAACAACTCTCAGAGCAATAATCATATTTGGATCTATTGATTAGCTGGTGGGAAAGGAAATTAAGAATAAGGAAAAGCATCCCACTCACAGCCTTTTTTTAACTTGTTTTTATTTTATTGATTTTTTTCTTTTTTCAATGAGCATGTCCTAAAGGAGATGCCAGTTATCAAGATCAGAAAAAGACATTCCACTTATGAAAGAGCGCTTATCGTATGCGCTCTGCCATTAGATACTGTAATGCTTCTACTGGACTGTTTACAGAGGACATGCTGGAGTAATTAGTGTAACACTGATAGAAAGCTTTCTGACGTCGGCCGCAACAGCGGCAAGCAAATGCTTGGAAGAAGCTACTAGCTCGTCTTTTTTTCACTCCTGCTGCTGCAGCAAAGCATTTACTAGCTTATGAACAGGTGGAGTCTACTTCTTGGCCACGTAACTAATTGATGTTAGAATTTCTTAAATTATTACAGCTACAATGGGTCTCCTTTTGTGAGGAACCCGAGGCAGCTGTTGAACTTAAGCCCACTGGCTACAGTCACTGGTTAGCAATGATGGAAACTGTAGTCTAGCAACATCTGGAGAGCGACAGGTTTCCCACTCCTGCCTTAAAGGCTTTGCATGAGGAACTGTCAATGTTACCCTTGCGTGCATAAAACCAGCCTAATGTCATTCTTTAGATCATGGCAGCTACTAAAAGACTAGCAGACATAATGGAATGGTACATAAAATGAATTTCAGACTGGAAGCAGGGCCTGGGCCAGGCCCTTTGCTGCCCAAAGCAGAGTAGGAAAGAACGGCCCTCCCCAGCCAAGGCAGGCTGCAGAGTATCCGAGGCTGGTTGAGCTTTTTTGGAGGTGAGGCAGAACATTTTGCAAGAGCCTCTCTCCCTTCGGCTGTAAAAAACACAGTCATAATTAACTAAAAGACAGCTGGTTGTCCTTTCAGGACATCCATTGGCTGCAAGTTAATATGGCGGTAGTGGTTCTGTGTATCAGTGTTTAAAAGGAAAAGCTTTTAATAGACCCTACCACAGGTGTGTTAAGAGAACTGCACCCACTTCTACCTTGATAGCGCTGCATGTAATTCTGGTACAGCTGCGTCCCATACTGTGAACAAGGAATCAAACAAGTATTACCATCTTATGGAAAGAAGATACATGACAGGAAACTACTCAGTGGCTAATTCTCTCAACTACAAAGTATAACATTTTCAAGATGCATCAGTTCTGCTCAACTTGTGCATGGCAGGGAGGTATATTGAGCTTTATGGAAAATATGAGGAGCACAACCCAACCCAATACCCTCAAGATGTATTATTACTAAATAATAATACATTTATTTATTGTTTAATCAGCCCTATAGGGCCAGCATGACCAACATCTCTAGCATATGCAGGTTGGTGAACGTTGGCCTAGAGCATCCAGAAGCGCCCTGGAACCGGAAAGTGGACAAGCAATGCAGTGTGGCCTCACCCATTTAGCCAGGGGACCCAGGGCTACAGGGAGGCTGCACCCCGTCCCCCCAGAAAAAAGCAACCCAGCAAGCTCCAGAGCATCCTGGTCTCCTGCGCTGGCCAGAGAGGCGGCTTGCTTTGTCCACCCTGCCAGACAGAATACCTGTTAGAACTCCAGCCAACCTGGCCCTGTCCATAAGCCAGTGAAAAAGATGCTACTCTAGGGTTTGCTGCCCTCTCCCCCACCCCCCTTCTCTTTTTGCTTTTGTGTCGTCTCTGTTATATTGTGAGTTTGCAGGCAGGGACTGCCTCACCTTTCAGTATTTGTACATGGCTGAGAAAATGTGTGTGTTAAATAATAGCTACTCAGTATCATACATACAAAAATCAATGGAACCACAACAATTAGCAGCAAACCAAATGAATATTCCATCTATGTTTTATCACTTCACAGGCTTATAGAAGTGAGTTATTTTTCTTGCCTCACACTGCAAAGGTTTTTTTTCCCCTCAAAATCATGTGAAAGTGAGTCTTCTTTTCTAAAAATGAAAAAAGATATTTACCCCAGTAACTAGAAAAACAATTGAGACTGACAGCCAAGACTACCTTGTCCTTTGACAAGCAGATTATAAGAAACAGGGCCATGTAGATCCAAAATAAACCCCTAAGGGTTCATGCAGCTTGCCAATAAATAATAAATAGTTGCTCTAGAACATTTCCCCATTGATTCACGTACCAACATGACCAAGAAAAGGGAAACATGCTCCTGCATTTTGTAGGCAGTAACAAGGCGGTGTTGGGCTGACAATTTGCTTCCGGGTCCCATCGGCAAATGCACTGGAAAGGCTCTGAGGAATGCCTTGTCTCTACAGTCAGTTTTAAGTGTCTCCCCGTCCCAGTTTGGAAACCTTGCTCCAGTATTCGCCCTGAATCTAGCTTAGATGCATGTTTAAGTTTGGCACAAACACATCCAATTGTCAACCAAATAGCTCCTTTAAGTCTCACTAGCCTGTGATGGTTGTACTGTCAATTATTATTCTAAGACAAGTGTAACCAAAAGCATTGCTTTTATAATTAAAAAAAGTCAATCTATTTTTAGGAGATGCACTTAAGAGCAGTTAACCAAAGAATACATTGTTGGGTACTCAACAGATTTGCCCATGTGGTCCTGCTCAGAAGAGGAAGAATATTTACAACTACAAATACGCTGGATACATTTACAGGTAGAACTATTTTGGCCTGTTCCTGAAAAAGTCTGTTGCTTTGAAGCAGCTAACCTGCATCTATTTCTCCTTTACAAGGATGCTAATATGGCAGAGAGTACCTGAAGGATTTAAGAATAGCAATATGAGATCAGATTAAACTTTCCGCATCCTGTAACAGCCAATCAAATAAGCCTGGATCCTAACTTTCCTTAAGTGAAAAGAACATTCTCAGAACAGGGCTTTGCTGGCTCGTTCTTCCACCGGCAGCAGTGTGCCTCCTTCTCGTAATTCTCACCTGGGCTGTGGATGCTGTGTGATTCAGTGCAGGGGGCTGCAAACCCAGATGGGAGCTGACAGAAATTGCACCCCTTACATGAACAGAGGGGTTGCTTGACTATTCATATAAATGGCCAAAGTTTATGCCATTTTTTAATTCCTTACTTTGAACAAGTCTTCCACTTTGTAAAGGAAATCTTCTCCCCCACCCCCAGCTATCATAATTGTTCAGAGCTTTTCCTACATAATGTAAAAGTAAAATGAATACAAAGGAGTCACATCTGCTCTGAGACAAAGACCCATCGTGTCATCCAAGAAAATGAGTTCTGAAGGACTAACCCATTCTTCTTATAATAACTTTAGCTATTAATAGCTTATTACTGATTATTAGATGGTTGTCAATTCCCATTTCCCCCCCCCCCCCTTTTTGAAGAATCGCCACACTTAGAATGCCATTCCTATGGAATACGTCTTCCTGGGCCAGATCCTCCTCTGCATCTGGGAATTCCTCCCCACGTCTCACAGGGGCATTTGATACACACTGCAACTGATCTGGGATCAGCTACCATGGACACCCACTCAAGCCACTTACACATCTTCCTAGCCCTCTCCATTTAAAAGCTGCTCTTTAGCCTCCTCCCATTGTAATCTGCATTTTCCATTTTAATCTGCGCTTTGCAAGATTGGTGCTCGAGTGGTTCCTTTCTCTGGCCACGTTAGTTCGTTCATTCATTCCATGTCACATCACAACAGAGCTTCAGGAGGCTGGAAATGCCATCTTTACCCAGGGACTAAAGAGAGGGCTCTTGCAATACAGTGGCTGCAAGCATTGCTGCTGAAGACGATGAACGAGAGAGAAGAGCTGTACCTTAAGCAACCGAATGGCTGTCATCCAGCAGGTCCTACTTTGTTCACTGTCGGCATAAAGTTGTTTCAGGTCTCTGGCTCCTCCTGCTTTGTGAGGCTAGAAGGCCACAGCATATTGTTTAGCATTAATTCATATCCTGAAGGCAATACCTGTTGAAATAAAGGCCACTAATTCTCCTATTTCACAAGCAGAACCTCAATTTGTTTGCTCGTTTAGAAATGGCTGTTTCAAAAATTTAAAAAAAAAAATCTTGCCAAACAGGGGACGCTTATACCAAGAACAAAAAAAACGGGCGTTTTATGTGATATCAAAATGCAAAGCATTTACCTTGAAGCAGAACCCAAAGCTGGCTGGGAGTCCAGATATCTTTTTGCCTGTTAAAGACATGTACACATCACTGCTGCTGAATTCGCTGAAAAGCTGCAGGTGCCTCGGCTCCTAAAAGAAAAAGCGATATGACACTAATGTGCGGCTTTTGAAATGGTTAGACCAGCCTTGCCCAACCTGGTGCCCTCTAGATGTTTTGGACTACAACTTCCACTACCTCTAGGCAGCCTGGCCAAGGCATGGGAATGATGGGAACTGTAGTCTAAAACATCTGGAGGACCTCCAGCTAGGGAAGGCTGAACCATTAACCCCAAACTGGTAAATGATCACTCCGTTCGTACAGAGCAATTCCAACCCCCCCCCCCGCAAAAAAATCTGAATTTTGAAAGAAGTATGTCTCTAAGCAGGGCATGGCAATTTACCAGTGGGAAGACATCAGTTTTGTGTTGGCACACACTAACAAAGGACAGGAAATGCTCCAGAGCACTGTGCACAATGACTTCTATCTACTAGTTCCCACCAAGGGGCAGCCCAACCGAACTCTGCAGGCACTGCAGATCTCACAAGGCCAACTCTTCTTCCGTATTTGCCCTCCCGCCCCTTGAGATCAGCAGCAGAGGCTCTCCTCCGGGAACCCTCCGTTAAAGACATTAGGAGGCAAAGTACCCAGAGGAGGGTCTTCTCTGCAGTGGCGCCCCACCTATGGAATGCACTCCCCAGAGAGGTCTGCCTGGCACCGTCATTTGTTTCTCGACGCCAGGTTAAGAACTTTTCATTTCAGCGATATTTTAATAAGTCTTAATATGGTTTTTTCTATGTTTTTAATTGCAGCAGTGTGGGCCGGGGATTTTATTTATTTCATGTTGTGAGCCGTCCTGAGGCTTTTTGTGATTTAGGACGGCATATAAATATTTTAAATAAATAAACTTGGTGCTGCCTAGGTAAATACAGCACTGGAAACTATTTGCAAGGTCATGGATGCCAGGAATGTAAGATGTGGAGTTAAAGCCACCAGCAGCATCACTGAAGCCAAGGGGGAAAAATTCTGGTGACGGGTAGGCAGCAGGAGAGGAGGTGAGGAAGGCTGACGTGTGGGACTGGACCCAGGGAACTGTCCAGAGAATGGATGGACAGAAAGTTGCACCTCCACTTGGTATCCGCTGCAAGCCCTCCCCAAAAATATGGGGGCCAGGGAGCTCCGAGGCAGCAGCCCACTTGACTTCAGTGGCCCTGCCCTTATCCCTCTGCACAGCATGACAACACTCACCCCAACCAGTGTAGCCCTTGGGACACAGAAGAGACTCTGGGGAAGGCTCATGGGAGGACAGAAACCTTCTGCTCAACTTCTCTAGTGTCTGCATTTGCATTTATATCCAGACCATAATAGTTAGGATTTAATCAACTGCCAAAAATCCTGACTGGGTAAGAATACGAGAGCAACGAGTTGCTCCACTATACCCAAGCAACAGATATCCTTTCATGGTAAAGGCTGGCTGCTTATTCTACCTCCATGTGGAATTTGTGCCAAAGAATCTGAATCCTGACTGTCCGTCACCGTGAGCAGACAGAAAGTTCAGAGAACTGATCCCTATTCAGGCAGTCCCAACCTCAGTATGGCAAACACATGATGAGGAGGGGTGTGTATTAGCTCAGCCTCTTCCAGCATTGCGTATGTTGCCCTCTACTCACGGAGGAAGATTTTATGACATGAATGGCTCTGCCATCACCGCCTCCCAGAATGCGGATTTTCCAGCATTCCAGATCTTGTGCAGCCGATACTGCAGCCCCTTTTCTTCACAACATGTGGAAGGCCCCATATATGACCATGGAAGGGGACAGTCTACTGTTCTCTCTCTCTTCACACTTGTTGCATCCAATGCCTGAACAGGGCTAGAAGGAGCCCCACATCCGTTCCACCTGGCCCGGTGTAGTCTTCCTGGCCCTCTGCGAGCTTGTGTATTCTTTCCCCACTCCTGCTATCAGAGTCACCAGGGACTGAGCTAGCACTTCACATTTGCCCGTCAAGTGCTCTGCTACTTAGCTACAGGCCAAGCCCACTCATAAGAGTTCTCGGAGAAAGAAGCATAGCTGTACTTTCAGAAGCGACTCATGTTTTCATGAATCAGTAGTAGAGTTCTAATCCTAAAAGCAAGTTGGTTTGTCCCCTCATCCTCTTTCTTGGGACAACAAAAAAATTGGGTGCAGGAACTTTGATTTTAAATCTCTGCAGACTTCCAAGGACAAACAGATCCAGTTGGTTGCAAATACGATTTAATGGTTAGTGATCTCTACCACTGCATCTTTTGTACGATCTTACCTTTGATGTGCCCTTAGTGGAAAAATATAAACCAGATCTTCTCAACAAAAAGTACATCTTTTTCCAAGATTTTTTCCCTTGTTCTTTAGCATGTAAATAACTGTGAATTTCAGGATAAGCACTGGAACTTAAAAACATCTGAAAGGCAACAACAACAACAACAACAAAATCCTCTTTGAATTCCACTAGAATTTGTCCTTAGTTTGCAATTCCTTGTGTACATTTGGGAGCTCTGGGGGCCTTCATATTGACAGGCTAAAAGCATGACCTCTCAGAAGCCTGCATGAATTCTGTGGTTCATAGAAACATAGAATAGTAGAATTGGAAGGGGCCATGAATGCCACTGGATCCAACCCCCTGCTGTTATTTAATTTAATTGAAAAAAATGCCATTCTGGGCTTTTATATAGTTAACATTTTATGGAAGGATCTGATCATCTCTATGGTCTTAAAACATTTTGCATGCCATAAGTGGGTAGGGTAAAAGAGCAGGCTCATGTCATGTGTGGAGCCAGCTGGAGCCAGGGATCAGACTAGATGGCCCAGGAGGCCCCTTCTGACTCACTCTGCTTGTATGTTTCCTCCCACAATAGATTCAGATTTGATTCCATATCCACCCTTGCTTTATGTTCCCCATTCTTATACCCATGTCTCTCAAACATTTCTCCTGCACACCTTAACTGAAAGCACATTTTCACAACTGACCTTTTTCTGTTATTATTTGTCCTGTGAACGTTTAATTTGCTGTGTGTGTTTGTAACTGTGTGGAATAAAGCGGGGTTGTTAAATAGAAGCAATGATGTCCCAAAATTGCATTTATCTGACTAGGATTACAAACTTAGGACAGACCTCTACTAGTTACTACAGAATAGGATACTACTGTTGAATTCTGTTGTAGTCCTGACTTGTGGCACTGCATACCACAAATTATGCCGCACTAGAGTGACTTCCCTCATGGGGAAATCTGTTGTGTCACCAAATGCTATTGGCATTGCGCTAAGTGAGTCCAGGGTAATTTTCATTTGCAGGAATGCCCACCAAGATGCTGCTTTTGGTCAGCTCATGACACTTGGTCTTATGATGACCCAAGTGGTATTTCCCACCACCTCTCAAGCTTCTTCTCCAGAGTGAATTTAAAATGAAGTTTCTGAGCATGACTCTTTCCCTGATGCCTTGAATGTTGCAAAGTCAGCATCCCAGACATCCTGGGGAAAGCAGTTATTCGGCACAGCAAAGTCCCTAACATGGCATGCCATATATCCTGGAAACTATGTTATACATTATACAAATTTTTAAAACTAACAGCAGCATTCATAAATGAATAAATAATAATAAACAATTTGCAGAACAGTATTTATTTATTTATTTAGACATTTCTGTACTTCCCAATGGTCAAAGTTCTCTCGATGGTCCACAGTGCTATACATATTCATTGTGTTTTTAATCACAGTTAACCAGTTCTTTTCTTTTCTTTTTTTTTTTTTTAGTAAAGAACTCAAGTCTTTCTCTGCTATGCCTCCAATAAATGTTCCAATTACTTATTTGATATTTGAAAATATCTAACCAAGTGTAAGATCAAGGCCAAATCCTAGCCTCAACAATGCATAGACATAGCATTCATTTTTTGAAAAGCAATGTATGGTTTAAATCATTCCTGTAATGTTCTTTCACTTGTGAGTTTGTTTATTTGTTTATTTATTTTTCAATTTATACCCTGCCTTTAGAATCCTCTTTCCATCATGCATTTTAAATAAGAAACTGAGTAAGAAAGGCTGGTCTTATTCAACTTAATTCTAATAGTGAAAGAACATGCAAGCTTTTGTTAAACCATTACTATGTAGAGCAGACTGCTTGAACATACAATAAGGGACAAGAAGGCAGATTGCTATGATTTTTCCTTAGCATCCCATCCTTGTCTTAAAACACACACGTGTATCCAGGTAAATGGGAAGTATAGCAGTCCTTGGCTAAAACAACTCCGAGTCATGGTCACCCTATCCAGTTCTCAATCAAGACAATGCTGGAAACATTCAGATACTTTTCTGTGAGCAGGCTGCTTTTAGCACCTCTGTGTTACCTGAAGTATCTGTGGATGGCTCATTGCCCCATTCATTTCATTTGAGAAGGATACCAGGTGTTCAGGGAAAAATATCTGTGAAGCAAAAGCAGAGTGATAGAAGAGTCACAAATGTCAAAGGTTTTAGTTGGATGCAGACCATATTAAGGTAAAATGCCTAGATCTGGTTTCCTTTTCCTCCCCCATTTATACAGCTTCTTTCATAGGAAGAACATCAGCATCCACCTTGCCTGAAAATAAGAACTTTACTTGCATGAGGGGGAGGTGACTCTAGGCAATCCAGGGGGCAATTCCCCACCCACACCACAGACTTGCCACAGTACCAAAATGAAAAATGAAGCAAAAAGAAGCCAAGTTTGTCCTGACTAAACCTCTGCAGCAATTTTTACAAATTTCAGCAACAAGCCATTTTTGTTTCCTGCTTCTATTTTCAGAAGACATAGGTGGTGCTGCAACAATGTGCAGTGGATAGAGCATTTGCATTCCATTCAGAAGGTTCCAGAAGGTTCAGCCCACGACATCTCTGGTCAAAAGGATGATGGAAAAGGCTTTTCCCTATCTGAACAAGCCACTGCCACTAAGATGGAAGATGCTGATGCAGATGGACAAATAGCCTGAACAACTCCCTATATTCTTAGACTGTTACTATTACTGTTCTCCTTGATCCATTTTATTTTTCAGATAAATGACCTTCTCAGACACAAAACTGCTTAAACATTACGGAAAACCACCCCAAAAACTTTGGCTCCTGGGAAATACAGAAATTTATGTATGTATTTATTGGGTTTATAAACCACACCCAATAGTCCACACAGGGTTCCCTGGGCAGTGTACAACCCACAGCAAAACAACTCACATAAATTAGACAATAAATAATATTTATTTACTTTAAAAATCTATTACAGTTGTACAACTGCAACCATTGCCTTAGCAAACTTTATCCTAAGCCAGCAGAATAGATAAAATCATCCATCAAATTAAATCAACCAAAGGTTAAAATGAATTCAATGCAATTAAATTCATTAATTTAAATGCATGGAGAATAAAACTGTTTTTGCATGGTGCCAAAATGATTGTAATGATGGAGCCCAGCAAACTACTCTGGGGAGCTGATTTCAGAGACAGGGCACAACCACCAAGAAGGCCCCTTTTCTATTGCCATCCCCTTCACCTCCTTCAGGGATGGTTCTTCAAGAAGGGCTTCTGAAGCAGATCTTAATAATCAGGTTGGTGCATATGTAATAAATACAATACAATAAAAAAAAACAAAGGAACCTTTGCTACACCAAGAGGAAGATTAGTCAAGTCACCTTTGTGGCACATGTCCTTGGAACAACATGTCATCAAGGTAGCTTTACAAAGGGAGTATTTCTGCGTAACCACAGCACTTGAGCCGAGACATCGTGGAGCCAGGGCCCACAGGGACTCGCCGGCAGCACTTGATTACCGGAGATATGGATGTCACCTTCCATCGCCTTCGACCATCCCTGTTCCCTCTGAGTTGCAGTGCTTACAACAGCTTGGGCCAGAGGAGGAATTCTTGCGGGGTGGTCTTGCATGGGCAATTTAGAGACATTAGCTTTGTCAAGACCTACTCCTGATCGAGATGAATGCAGCTACAACCAGTTGGGTGATGTGGGCCAAGGCAGTTCCCTGCGGTTTTGATGGCTCCGTGGGGATACAGCACGGGGGGCAGCCCAGATGAGTGCCTGCGTCCAGCCTTCCTCACTGTACCACTGCCCTTGCACCATGTCTGAGGCAACAACGCCAAGTGGCCAAGTAGGTGCTGGTCTTTGTAAAAGTCTTTGTAAAACTATTCACAAGGCTGTTATACTCCATTTAAGAATGGGATACGAGAGGAGCTGAGCTGCAAGGCAGAAAGAAGTAAGAAAAAGGAATGCAAAAGAGTCTAAATTTTCTGCCACTTCCCTTGCTTTTACTGTATGCTCATATCATGTTAGCCACAACATAAACATTAATTTGAGCAGAACCTCAGTGCCTAGGATTATGCCCACATGTATCTGGCAGTGACAGGTTGCAACACTTCTCGACATTCGTCTGGTCTTAATTGATGAGTGTCCACGCTGTACTTTGAGATGAGATAACAATTTAACTAAATTAATAGCTAATCTCAGGGTTTCTGAAGAACTTACCTCAGGATTTTTGAAGAACTCATATTTGGCATAATTTTTCCTAAAGTAAAACCTATTGCCTTCATCAATTCCCCATTTTGACTGGATCTCAACCACCATCTCATGGTCTTCTATTATTCTCTCTGAAAAATAAAAGAAAATTTAAATCCTAGCAACCTCTTGAATTAATGCCATTTCCATGACAAATTCAAGAATTTACATAAGCTGCTCGATCTAATGGTGCAGCAGTACTTTTGAAATGATCAGGACAGGGCAGCTAAACTGGAGAGATCCATTTAGGCAATGAGTACTGCTTGGAATCCATGTGAAATCTTGTGGCCAAACCAAGGAAAGTTTGCACAACAAGATCTAAAAAAGGTAAAGGACTGCAGCTTGATCAGTGATTAGTATTATTTACTAATTCATTACATTTCTTATCTGCCCAATAACCAATGATACTTGCAGTAGTGTGGAGTTTTATTGTTACATTTCATCATTGTTTTGGTAACACAAGCTGTATGTTTACCACTTTGAAACAATATGGAAAACAGAATATAAATCTGATACCATCGTCTTTATAAAATCCTGTGAAGCGACAATTCAGAAAAAATAACTCTCACTCTCTCTCTCTCTCCACCCTACACACTTAGCTCAAATGCATTCACACAAAAAGATACCAAACTGGATCCTTGAATGCCCCTTTGGTCCAACACATACTTCTAACTTTCATGGTAGTGGCAGGATTGAAAAACACCACTGAAAACTCAGCCATGTCTCAAAATAAGCTTCTTTTGCTAAGTTTAAAGAAAGCTTTCCAACAGTTTTGACATTTAAGTATGGTTACATGGATGGCACTGTGACATTTATGAAAATGCCACCTTTTGCAGGCTGGAAAGGTGGAGAATGTATTTTTTAAAAATGTTTGATGACCATCCTCAATAGAATATATTAACCCTTTAGCTGATTATGTTATTATTATGGATATTTAAATGAATTGTCACCATTTAACATCATCTTGGAATCAGACGTGATGTCCATAATACTGTCTAAAATAGCAGAGCACAATTTTCCATCTCCTATGAAAAACAAAAGCTATGTCAAGATCATGAACGTATTTTTGGTAATCCCACAGATCAAAATGCTTTCCAACCATTTTACAAAACTGCCAGACAAAGAACAGTTACAGAACACCAAGAACTCATAGCGGACTGTGAACCAGTTCCATAAGCTAATGAGACAGCACAAGGTTCCCCAACCTTGTGTCCTCCGGATATGTTTAACCACAACACCCATATTTTCAGCATCAGCCATACTGGCTGGGAATTATGGAAGTTCCCGTCTAACACTTCTACAGGGCAAAAGGTTAGGGAAGGCTCACTATCATGTCAAATGCAGGCACTCTTCAAAGCTCTGATTATTTTCTGCCTGCAAGAGACTATAAAAACTGGGGTGCTATAAAGAACCTGCAGGCAACAATACAGGGCTGATGGACTGCATTCAGGTCGCCAGATACAAGTTTCAAGAACGCCTACTCTTTAACATAAGACAGCAAGGGGATATTTGGTAGCAATTCTTGTGAGTGCATTTAATTCTGCTTCCAGAACAACACTCAGGAGATGTCAGTCCAGAGTTATTTTGAGAGCATTCCTTCCCCTCAGAAGGACCTTCTGGAAGCAAACTGAGCAATCTGCATGCGCAAAAAGTGCTAGTAGCCCTGTTAGAGGAAAAGGTGAGAGCACTGGAGCAGCAAGTGTCCACCCTCAAGGTAATAAAAGATGAAGAGTTTTTTTAGACAGAGTAGTGGAACTGCAGCAACTGAGAGTAGTACAGAAGCTAGAAGTGCAACAGCAAGCTGAAGCAGAAGAGAACCCTGAGGGAAGGGGAACTGAGGAGGAAGCTCCCTGGAAAAAGGGGGCAGTGAGGTGCAGAAGAACTAGAGGACCCTCTGTACCAATGGAAGCGGTGGAACCATCAAACCACTGTCAGTTACTCAAGGATGAGACTGGAAGGCAGCCTGCTGGGGAAGAACCGCACGTCATCCTGTGCAACAAAGAACAAGAGGCTAAAGGTCAACCAAGGAGTAGCAATGATGCCAAGGCTGACAAGCACGAGAAGAGAAAAGTGTCAGTTGTAGGAGACTCCCTGTTACATGGGGTGGAAACACATGTATGTCAGGAAGACTTGTGGACTAGTCCGCTATGCTGTCTCCCTGGAGGATAGATCAGTGATGTAAGTCAAAGACTGCCAAGACTCATGCAGCCCACTGACATGTATCCCTTCCTTCTTATACACGTGGGAACAAATGACAACACCAAGTGGAGCTTTGAAGAAATCACAGAGGACTCTGATGCTTTAGGAAAGAAAGTCAAGAATTTTGGGGCCCATGTAGTTTTCTCTTCAGTCTTTCCAGTTCTTGATCAGTAGGAACAGACAGGGAAACAAAAATACTCCGGGTGAATGCCTGGCTATGAAGGTGGTGCCGAAATGAGACATTTGGATACGGGGACCATGGGTTACACTTCCTGGAAGATGGATATTTGGCAAGGGATGGGCTGCACATTACAAGGACTGGAAAGAATGTGTTTCGCCACATCATAAATAGGTTTATCAGGAGGGCTTTAAACTGAATCATACAGGGAACGGAGAAGTAAACCTGGGCATAACAACGAATGAAGGCTTATGTGCCACAACCAAGAGAACAGTTCTAATAGTGCGCAATAATAGTTTTCCAAAAAATGTATGAAGAAGCTAGATTATAAAACACATTGATATCTATATACTAATTCTCAGAGTATGAGAAACAAACTGCATGAACTTGAACTTTTAATACAGGAGATGGAGACGACCTAATAAATATAACTGAAATTTGGTGGGATGACTCCCATAACTGGAATTCAACAATTGAAAGATTAACTGGTTCAAGAAGAACAGAAGGAACATGAAGGGAGATGGAGTCACACTATTATGTAAAAGACACATATCTCTACAGAGAAATACAGGAGGATGAGCTTAGTAGCCCCACCGAGATCATCTGGGTTAATATAAATGGAGCAAAGAATAAAAGAAATGCAGTGGTTGGAGTCTATTACCAACCACCCAGTCAAGGAGAAGACAAAGGTGAAACTTCTGAAAAACAAATTGTCAGTGTTTCAAGGAAGCATGTCGTCATTGTTATGGGGGACTTCAATTTCCCCGATATCTCTTGGAGGACAAATTCTGCCAAACACAGCTCCTCTAAGAAATTCCTAACATGTGTTGCTGATTAACTTCCTCCAGCAGAAAAGAGAAGTAGGAACAACATGTACAGCTATCTTTGATTCAATACTAACCAAGAACTAGTGGACAAAGTGGCAGCTACGGGAACTCTGGGGATAATTACCATGCCATACTTGAATTCTTTGCTCTAAAGAAAGTGAAAGCCAAATGTAGCCAAACATGGGTCCTGGATTGTAGGACAGCATATTTTAATAAACTCAGAACAATGATAAGTAAAGCCTCACAGAAAGCAAGTCTCATGAGAAACGGCATCCAAATTGTGTGGGATTTTTGTTTAAAAAAGGGAAATTCTAAAGACACAATCATAAACAATTCCCACAAGGAAAAAGGGAATTTCTGCCAAGAAAAAGACAACAGAAGAAGCCCACAAAAACCTTAGAGATGATCTGAATACAAAAAAGGACATGAATAGACAGTGGAAGGAAAGTCAGGCTACAAAGGAAAAAAAGGCAGGTACCACAGAATTTCAGGGATGGTGTCAGGAAGGCTAAAGCTAGGAATGAACTGAGGCTAGCAAGAGATGCTAAAAGCAACCAAAAAGCCTTCTTCAGAGATGTCCAAAGTAAAAAAAAAAGGAAAGAAATGGGGGCTCAACTACTCAACGTGGATGGCAAAATGATAACAGCTGACAATTCCTATGTTGACTCAGTCTCCTCCCCAAAAAAGGGTTGATCTTCCTGATGAGAAAGAAGTACAAGCTGAAGGAGCAGGATGGAAGCTCAGGACTGACAGGCAAATAGTCAGGGATCATCTACTTGGGTTGAATGAGTTCATATCTCCAGTGCCCAATGAACTCCATCCCAGAGTCAGAAAGGAGCTGCCAGAAGAACTCTCAGTACCAATGTCTGTTATCTTTAAGAAATCATAGAAGATGGGGATGTGCCAGATGACTGGAGAAAAGCTAATGTTGTCCCTATCTGCAAGATAGGAAAAAAGAAGAACCTGTGAACTACAAAATCATTTAGTCTGACATTAATCCCTGGGAAAATTTAGGAGTAGATTATAAAGCAGTAAGTCTACAAAACAATGCAGTGATTATTAGAAGCCAACATAGAAAGAGTTCAAGAGGAGGGCAACAAGGATGATCCAGGAACTGAAAACAAAGCCCTATGAGGACAGACTGAGAGAAATGGGCATGTTTGACTTAGGAGAGGAGAGGAGAGATGATAGCACTCTACAAGTACTTGAAAGGCTGTCACAAAGAGGAAGAACAGGATTTTTTCTCAATTATCCAAAAGTACAGGACATGGAATAATGGGCTCAGGTTACTGGAAGCCAGGTTCTGGCTGAACATCAGGAAGAATTTCCTGACTGTTAGAGCAGTATAACAATAGAACCAATGACCTAAGGAGGTGCTGTGCTCTCCCATGTTGGAGGAATTCAAGATGCAACTGGACAGTCATCTGAGAGGGATGGTGAAACATGGAGTCCTGCACTGAGCAGGAGTTGAACACAATGGCCCCCTGGCCCCTTCCAATTCTGCTATCCTATGATTCTGTGATTCTATGAACCTGCTCTACTGCCTGCCTGAAACTGTATGTGGGGATATTCCTCCCTCAGACCCAACATATATCTAACCCTATGCAGTTGCCACTCAAATCAATTGCTTTGATCTTGCCTTAATGGTTCTGGTCAAGTGTAGAATCGCAGAGTTAGAAGAAACCTTGAAGATCAGCAGGTCCCCCTCTCTGCTCAAGGCAGGCCTTCAGTGCTACAGCATCACTGCTCTCTGGCTGTCTGACCTCTACTGAAGTATCTCAAGGGCATGGGAATCCCACTAATTCCTGCTCTACTCCTGAACAATTCTTACTGTTAGGTTTCCCCTAATCTTTTAATCAAATCTGCTTCCATACTATTTCCACTGCCCTCTGGAGCAACAGAGAACATGCCAGCTCTATCTTCTGCAGGGCAGCCTTTTTTAAAAAGGTACGTATATAGGCCTCATGAAGGAAGGGCATGTCCATTGGAATTCCCATTTATGGGACTCTCACAAGATGAAGGGAATTGATAGGAAAGAGAACCTATCAAGAGTACCATCTTGCCTCCCAATACAAAGACCACACACAAGCCAGGGAGTGTCCAAACTCAGAAGCATCTCAAAAACTTATTGTAGTTACAATAAAACAAGGAAGTCAATTTGCAAAGAGCTCACTTAGTTTCCTGTTCTAAGTGTTCAATGGTCAACAAACCACTCCAGCTGCTATAGAACCTCACAAACCTAGGTTTTTATGACCCAGTCTGTGTCAACCAGCACACAGCTCATGTGTTCAGCTGAGGTGATTTGATGAGGCTAAGTAAGCACAACTAACCAAAAATCCCCCACGTGGCTAAGGGCAGGCCTTCTGTGCTGCAGCCACTGAAGAACATCACATATTCCAATAGCCCTCAGGGACTACAGTGCCATCAGTTCTGTCAGGTAGCCTTGACATGAGACAGACACCCCTTTCTCCACTCAATCTGGCCAGTCATATAGGGTGGCCAACTGCACATCACCAAAAGGAAGGGAGACAAAAGAAGACATTTTGCACTCCAGCTGCTATAGAACCTCACAAACCTAGGTTTTTATGACCCAGTCTGTGTCAACCAGCACACAGCTCATGTGTTCAGCTGAGGTGATTTGATGAGGCTAAGTAAGCACAACTAACCAAAAATCCCCCACGTGGCTAAGGGCAGGCCTTCTGTGCTGCAGCCACTGAAGAACATCACATATTCCAATAGCCCTCAGGGACTACAGTGCCATCAGTTCTGTCAGGTAGCCTTGACATGAGACAGACACCCCTTTCTCCACTCAATCTGGCCAGTCATATAGGGTGGCCAACTGCACATCACCAAAAGGAAGGGAGACAAAAGAAGACATTTTGCATACCTGGTATACCCTACTTTTTCTTCCAAAGACCCAGAGGGAGAGTATATGATCAACCTCTTCTCCATTTTATCCTCACACGACTTATACATAAAGGTGAAAAACTGGAAGTTATTCAGAGGAAAGCTCCTATTCTGGGTTCCAGCCATGCATCACTCCTCTCAATTCCCGCCACATATTCCTCTAATCTTCCCCTTGCCCCTGCTTTTTGGTATTCCACAGATATTCAGCGCTGTAAGGTTCTGAGATTTTTGGCAGGGAGGAGTTGTCCTCTTAAGATGTTTGGTTTTTTTTTTTTTTTATGTAGTATTTCTCTAAATCCTAAGGGTGTGCCAATAACTCTATTTCTCAATTTCTGTTGACTTAATGTCTGAAGAAATTATATCAGAAGGAAAGACAATGCCCATTCACAGACCAGTCAACCAAAGCTCATCCTTTTTGCTTAGAATTGTAGATTTGAAAGAAGGCCTCTAAAGAAGGATTGCTAAAGCCAGACAAACAGTAAGCTGGGAAAAAACAGTAACTTCCAGAAATCATGGACTTGCTCAAGTTCACCTCTGTGAGAAACAACACTGACCCCTAGTGGACATTTCAAAGTCCCACACATCTGTTCCTAAACAAACCTTAATATGCAGCCATGGAGCAAAAAAGCTGTTACTGGTCTATGTAATGGAATTATGTATATTATGCAAACACCTTCAGTATTTGCTGCACTGGGCACATTTAACCTGGCAGATGTACAGAGACCTACTGTGTTGAAAATTCAGAAGCCTGTGCTCTTGCCAGTGGAAAGTTTCCACAGCCTACCAGCAGCAGAAACACCAGCACCACTGTATTTATGCCCATGGACCTTCCCACAGGCTTGCTGCGGAAGGTCTGCAGAGCACTCAGGCCACCTCTGCCAGTGGAAAGGTGTCTCTACCCCATGCTAACACCCCTGTCCAAGGAGTTAGGATTTCCCAGGAGGAATCTCCCTCCCTCCCTCCCTTTCCTTCCCTCCCTCTCTCCCTTCCTCTCCCTGCAGAAAGTGTTTAAAACTAAAATGATCAACAATGGCAATAATTTTAGAAGACTTGTGTTGGACACATTACAGCTGCACAAATTAAGGTGTTAAAAGCAGCTGGCACAGTATTATAAACCCATGCCCAGAAAGGAGAGTGATGTTCTAATAATTAACTTTATGTGTAAACACTTAACACACACGTTCATCAGGAAAGCCGATGTGTGATTATTGTTGAAAATAAAAGCATCATATTCAATTTACTATGATTCATAGGTTCAGACCCTTTTTTCTATGAGCTACAGAACAGCTGCTGTGTAAAAGAGTTTGGAACTGAATTATTCATTCCTACACTAGTGAAAAAGCAAGTATGTCTTCCACCATTTCCTACTGGAGAAAAAAGGGAGAACCACAGAACAAACATGGGAAATCAGTGCTTCTGTGCCATCTTCTATACAGCGCACTATATAAGGCTCTTACACAGACTCTGTATGGATCTGCATGGAGTTTGGGGAGTAAATGACAAATCCTGACAAATTATTTTTCCAGTTGGTATTATTAAAATGAGTTTACAAGCAAAGGAAAAAAAGGGGGGGGGAATAAGCATGTCAGCACTATTGCTATACCTGCCCAGGTGATCACCCGGCATAAGAAAGCGTGATGCTCATACCAGGTGTGATGCTAAGGCCCTAACATGCTAAGACCCTTGCCCACATGTGACAGATTATGATCACTGCATGTTGAGGTGCTGCAAGGGCGTGACCAACCCAGATTGCTGAGTGAGGTGGCACTTTTTACAAATGCAACTCTATGATCAAAATTCGGTGCTGCTAGAAAACAATATATTTTATATTGTTATTTTTTGTATTTTACAAACATTTTAACTTAATGTTAAGTTATTGTTTTAACTTAATGTTTGTATTTTAACTTAATGTTGTGAGCCACCCCGAGGCTTCGGCGAACGGGGCGGCATAGAAATATTTTAATTAATAAATAAATAAACCACCATATATAGAAGGCAAAGGGGTTAGCTAGAGCCTTTCTCCCTGATGTGCTCATTCTCTATTTGCTGGGAGTTTCTAAAATAAATATATATAGCAAGGGAAAGTGCTCAAGAGCAGTTCTCACACCAGCTCTCTGAAAGGGTGCAGCCCACTGTGATGCCTGAGCACTCAGTTTCATGTGCAGAACCAAAGCAAACCATGCCATGGCCAACTGCTTATCACCGCTAAAAGGGGCCACAGAGAAAGGCTCTCACCCAAGAACTCAAAGGATGGGTGTGGACCTTCTTTGCCCTCAGGAATGCAATTTTAAAAAATAAATAGTGTTGTAACCCTATGCAAGTTTGGACACTGAAAAGTTCTGCAATTCCCAGTATACCTCAGCCAACATGGACTTTTTCTATCTAAATATGCACAGGATCACACTCCAAATCTGCTGTTCTCACAAAAGCTGAGTTACTATGTTTTGATGCATATGCAGGAAACGAGAGCACTGAGTGCTGATTCTCGATCTGAAGCTTAGCACAGACCTAAAACCATCCTTATCACACTGTGCACAAATGATTATAAGCAGCAGCTCCCATATGCTAGACAAGCATTACTAATAGAGCACAAGCATTAAAACTGGCTCCTGCCTTTCATGCTTATTTCTTAATTCAACACAGCTTCAGAACTTCACAGCTAGCAAAGCTTGATCTAGGCTTTTAGAAGTTCAACAGCTGTAGCTCTGAATTCCACTATTCCATTTGTGGACTTGAAATCAAATTGCATCAGGGTAATTTATGACCCTGTAAGAGGATGCTGACAAGTCTCCTTCAGTAGAACCAGATGTAATTTAGAAAACAGACATCTACTATCTATAAAGAAATATGCAGTAGGTAACACTCCTGTAACTGCAGACCAGTCAACAAGGCCCTGGAAGCAATATTTTGGCTGGATGTACTGGGAGTGACCTAGAGTCAAGGTAAGCAAAACAATATATAAAGGATGGGTCATTGTTCTTTTTAATATACATACTTGATAAATATTTTTTCAAACCTTGGATTACTTGCACAGCCATATCCTACGGTCCACTCTGAAAGGATATTAAAGCAGAAAGAATTGCATGCAATGTTTGTTGGACCATTCATAGCCCATATATCAGAAGTCAGTGGTTTGGCAAACAACGGCAATGAAAGAACACTTGGGAAGGCCTTGCCTGTGTCAGAGAGCAGCAGGAATGGCCGCTGCATGGAGACGGTGACCACAGTCCTATCACATTGACTGGGCTAAAAATCCTGCTTCACAGGGAGCAGCCATGCAGCTAACAAAAGCCTAGGATGGGGGTGGGCAGCTTGCGGCCCTCCTGATGTTGCTGGACTGCACAACTCCCATCAACCCTAGTCAGCATAAATACTGCTTAGGAACAATGGAAGCTGTGACCCATCTATCTAGAGGACCATGAGTTGCCCATCCCTGCTTTAGAACTAAATAAAACTGCACAGAAAGCTTTAGAACTGGAATAAATTTAAAGAATACAGACACCAAAAGTTATGAGCTACAGTGCAAATGGGCCCTCCAAAACACAGCCTGCCGTGATTGGGCCCAGTAAATCTTTTTGAAAACCAACACTAGAAAAGAAAATGTCCTTGTGCAACAGAAAAAGTTAACCT
>NW_025336598.1:31120078-31276727 GCF_004798865.1 Varanus komodoensis | reverse complement strand
GTAAACAAATAAGTAAACAGGACCAGGGTAACATCCCATTAAAAAACCTGCATATCACTCAAACGTTATGGGCCCTCTTTGTATCTTGGTTTTCTTCCGGATATAAGAGATTGGACACATTTTAACTGAGAACTGTATTAAGAAACAGTTCCAACTACTTCATTTTTCCTTCCAGGTCTGTTCTACTTAGGCCACATTAACTCTGCCCCCTCCACTGCTGGCGGCACTTAAGATCAACCTCCTAGATTCCAGGAATGTCCGGTGGGCAAGTTATTGCACCACTAAACATCAATGCATCAGGTAAAGCTACAGTGCCCAGTGAAGTGTCCTCCATATGCATTCAGCCACATCCCCCAACATTTCTGACCATTGTCTATGATGGCTGGGACTGATGGGATTGCAGTCCAAGCCATCTGGCAAGCAACAGATTCAGAAGGCTGAAGCAGAGGGTGCGGCAGTGAACTGAGCTTTTCATTTTTCAGAAATCTAGCCTTACTCCCATGCCTGCAGAAGAAAATGCAGTACCAAATATTTTAATCTTTCTTTGTAAACCACTCGGAGATATATTTTACATATGGTAAGCACTGTATAAATCTTTCAAATTATTAATATTATTGGTAGCAGTCATCAGTAGCACAAGAAAGTCTTCCTGGGAAGCAGCTACATGTGTGTGGGAGAAACAAGGAACCAGAACATTCCTCTGAGGTGTGTTACGTGTGTAATCTACACAAGAAAATCGTAAATACCTATCAAATGTAAACTTTAGCTCCTCCAGCTCACGGTTGGTCCTATGGCTCAAGCACATTAGGTCAAGTCAAGAGGGAAGATATCAAAGAAATCTGCAACTGATTCAAATGGGTTCAAGTATCTGTGGATGTGACCCACGGGTTCTGCAGCTTTTTCCAAGTTGTGAAGACCTGCAAGTCCCTTTTAAACTTTCCAGGAATTGTACACAAATTCAGTTAAGCAAAAATACAAAAAAGTCACTGACCAAAAAAGTGCATTTCCCCCCATAGGTTAAAGGTTGAAAATGCTGCTTTAGGGGGAATTGGTGCATTTTTCTTCATTTTTTCCATTTCAGGGAAGTCTGCACAAGTCTGCTGGGGAGGGGGCAGAATTCAGGCTGGCTTGGAAATAAGCAGAGCTATCTCAGTAAGTTGTTTCTTTGTGGCTTATTTCCAAGGTAGTCCAATATAAGCCGGGATCTCTCTGTCTGCAACAACACATTGGCCAGAAGGATTCTTAATTTTAGAATAATAACTCAGTGTTAAACATGGAGTTCAGATGGTTCAGCGCGGATGAATTCTCATCACCTCCCAGGCTAGATTCCTTTTTAGAGTATATACAGTGCTCTTATAAGCATATTCACTTAGATGTGAACCCCACTGCAACCAATGAGGTTTAATCCCAACTGATAGGCATGCATGCCTCTGTTACATCTGTAGTGATTACAAAGCACCCAAAGAGCAAAAGAGAGCTCTTTTGCAAACTAAAATTGCAATGACAGAGAGCAAAATGGGTTCAATTCAGCTATAAAACAAGCTAAGCTTAGCCATTTTAGGACTCTGTAGCCCTAAGGAGTAATCTGCTGCCAAAGTGTGGTAACCAGCGATTACCCTCCATTCCCCACTTGGAGGGGTGTCCCATGTACCGTGCAGTGCCCCGTGGAATGTGTGCTATAGTGGGGGCCCATGTGGTGAATGGATACGGCCCTTCAGTACTGCAGCCTCAGGGTAGGGAATGTCTCTCCCTGCAGTAAAGCTTGCAAAAGCATGAAGGTGAGAGTGAAGGTGATTATTGTTTTCTCAGAAGCAAGCCATACTTACCTAACCGTAAGCAAGTAAGATGTTCGAACAGTGTCCAGCTGTTATCATCAACATAATGGTTCTTCAGTATCAGCAACTGGCACAGATCTCTGGCTGTTATATCACCGGGTACTTCCAAAGCTCTGCTAGTTTCATCTTCACTATATACTTTAATTACCTGTAGAAGGACACACCATGACAGACATACACAATGTCAAAATGCTGGTTTTGTTAGCAGGTAACATTGCTTCATGCCTGAAAGGAGAAGCCTTCATCTGTAGCAAAAACCGATCTAGAGGTGATATTATGGCTACCTCAGATTTAATAGTCTCATAGTCCCATCCCACCAGACACTCCCCAGAAGTCCCAGACCCCGTTCCCTGTCCACTGATCATCTGGGGTATCCTTGGCTTTTCTGCAGTTTATTCCCCATTCTAAAAGACTGAAATGCCTTCCCTATGGCTGAATTACTCGCAGTAGCAGCCTTAAGCTGTAATATGCCAGTAATTTCTTATTTTTGCCCCTACCTCTTTTGTATATGACCCCCACCCCTTCACACGTGGCCTTTCCTACCACTATCATAAAGCCCCTGAAAGCTTCTACAAAATTGAATTTGGCTTTCAAGCTAAGAGAAGTTCAACAACCTAATCAAATTACAACATTGTAGGGACAACTCTAACAGGAACTTAAATGTATGAGAACATGGGTGTAAAGAGGGGTGATCCATTCAGAGCAGGGGAACAGTTCAGTGGCAGATCCTTTGCTTGAAAAGAGAAGGTCCAACACTCAAGGAGCATTCAAGGCCACCAGACAGCTGCTCCCAGTCAGACTAGATCACAGTTAGCTATGTGTTGCCTCCAGATGTTCAGTGCAACACCCATCAACCCTTGGCAGCATAGCCAATGGTAAGGATGTGAGTTACAGTCCAACAACATCTGGAAAACCACACATTCCTCATAGTTAAAAATAGATTATTCAAAAATGTATGGGGCCTAATGACCTGACTCCTTCTAATACAGATCCTGTGATCATCTAGAAAGGTATAAAATTCTGAACACAACTGAAAGCCCTCTTATATGAACATTTGAGTGCTGGTTCCCATTGTCAAATTTTAAAATGCCTGTCATACCAAAGGCATGTGTTTAAGGAAGGAGCACAAGAGATTGTACCTACAAGGATCCCTGGAGAGGTACAATGCCTGTTCTCACCCATTTCATTCTGCTTCAGTGCACTGATAATATGCTGTGCTATGCAAACATTTGAGAGCAACTGTACAATATGCTTCTACCTTTATCCAGCCATATTTCAGCTGCCAAGATCATACTCGTGTGTTATTTCATGCACACCTCTTTAACACACTTTGGAGTGGAAAGCCAATCACTTCCCACCCCACCTTTTTAAGTATTTTCAAGAGACATGTCCATAAAAGTATGGCTCTATCTATCTATGAAGTTTGTTTGTGGTATATCACAGAAAACCTCTGAATTCACACTGACATCTGGTTTATCAAAGCCTCTTGAATGCTGCTTTCAAAAACAGCATTCACTTTACTACTGACAGCGAGTAAGCAATTCCTCTTATGCAGTTCCCATGCAATATCCTTCATCAGTATACACCCACAAAGAAACCAAATGTCCACAGAGCAGAGATTTACTGCTAGCAGAAATAACTGTTTGGTAGGCCATTCAACATACATCATGGCAAGATAGCATTGTGAAGGTCAATTTCTGACCTACAGGAAGCCTAATTTATTTGAGAGAAAAGACTAGGACAAAAAGATGGAACAGCAATTTTCTCAATAGCAACAAACCTGATCCTCTTCCTACTGCCAGTGCAGGCACTTTTACCAAGAAAAGTGTGTTAAGACGCTACTAGCCCTGTCAATTCCCTTAGTCACAATATAAATAGGATTAAATTATTTTGAAGAAGTGCAGTGGGCAGGGGGCTTGAAAAAGAAATCAAGGAGGGCAGAGTCTGTTGAAATTCATGAAGCTTATGGGAAGTATACATATTAACCAAACATTATGGTGCTGCTGTTTGAGGGCACATACCCATTTTCACAGATGGTGCTGCTCTTTCCATATAGCCACTCCAGTACAACTTCTCATAATAAACACCTTGTAAAGCTCTGCAAAGGTAATCTGAAGTGTTGCCTTGGCAATACAGAGAGTCAAACATCAAAATAACCACATGCTGTTGTGTCGTTGGCAAAAGAGGTAACTACTTCAGCAAAAGGGCAGACTGGCAAATCAAATAACAAAAGGTACAGTAAATCATGGCAAGTGAATAAATAGGGAGCCAGTTTGACCCCAGAAAGCAATTTAGGAAGGTTTGACAAAGATCCTAGGGTGGCCTTCCCCAACCTTGTGCCCTGCAGCTGAAATCATACCTGACCACTAGGCATGCTGGCTGGGCCTGGCAGGGGTTGTACTACAACCCATCCGAAAGGGAGGACAGATCCAGGGCATCTTGATTTATCCAGAACTCCTTTATGGCACACACACCACGTGACACAACTACATTCAGTGCCAATCATCCTCAATAACTGTAGTGCAGTAGGAATTATAAAAACTGCATGTTTAGATGCATATTACAAAATGTCCTCAATACCACGTCAGGAAGAGACATGGTGCAAATGAACAGAGGAGCTGCCCCAAAACAGAACAGCCACACAATCCTCTCTAGAACGCTGGCTTGCTATGCTCCTGCGTTCTGTTTTGTTTTCCTCTCCTCTTTTTCTTCTCAGCCATTTCCAGTGATTCAGCTTCTTTTTGCCTGGCATAGGACAGCTGCTGAAAAAAGTCACCTCTTCAGGGATAAAACGATACTGGTCATTTTTTTTCCTATCGGTATCAGTTCCATTTTTCCAATGGCTCGCGTGTCCCGGCTCCCCTGCCACGCACCCCATGCAGCCACCTTCCCACAGCCATTTTCAGCAGCTGCCTCACTGCCCATCCTCATGCTCACCGTCACCATAACTTGCTCCCAGGACTGGCAGACAGGCCAGCGCATCTGCCGTCCTCTTTGGCATCATCACCACTGTCCGAGTCAGACAGAGAGACCAAAGAGCAAGCAGGCTGCAATGGTGAAAAACAGGGGCAAGTTTGCGGGGCTACCATTCTTCACTCACGGAAACGATCGCTTCGTTCCCTCTGCTGCCCTATGTGTTGACTCCCAAATCCATTCTTGGGAATTAGGATTGTGCCACAAGTCTGTGATGCACTCTGAATAGTCTGAGAAACTGTATCTGTATATTCCAAATGCAATTCAAAAGACAGAAACACAAATAACTGAATATTACAAGCTGTTTTGATATGAACATCTTTCTGTAATGCTCTGCTCATTCTTTATATTAATGGAATTGGCATAGGGCAAAAATAGGAAGCATTACAAAGCTTACATTTTCAGATAACCCAGCTCAATTCAGTTGCATGACATGAAGCACAAACTGCAAAAGAGTCCTTATTTTACCAGGAAAAGTTATGTGTGTGCCACAGTGATACCTTACTAACAGTTCTGGCCCTCAGGATTTTGGAGGCCCTTGGCCGTGGCACTCTCAGTGAATTCACAAACTGAAAGCGTTCGGGATATGAAAACTAGCAATTTTCTGAAACTGGATCTGATATTCTTAGACACTCTGTGCAAAAGGGAAGTGGTACTACTGTTAGGGCAGTGGATCCTCTGCTAGTCATGGAGACCCTAACAATTGTCCAGCTTTGTCAACCTCAGGACAGAACCCGCAATGACACTAATAATCCATGTTTTGAAGTCCCCAACAGCCGGCAGCGCTCTTGCACACAAAATCTCAGGTCGTGGCCTTGAATCGTTTTGCAAGCATTTCCTTCCAGCTGATTAAAGTGTTTATTCGCTGCAACTTTATTCCAGATATTTCTGTTAGCAAAAACTGATTGTTTCCCTAGATATTTCTGTTAGCGAAAACCAAACAAACCCTTACTGTCTGCTTGGTTACTGTGAGATAGAATGCTGGACAAAAAGCAGCCATGGTCTGTGATCCAGCATGACTCTTCTTATGTTCTTGTCAGCGTCTGGAATGGCTGCCCTCTTTTTAAAAAAACAGACCTAACAGAAGCACTTGGCCTTTAACGGCTTCAAAATCAGCAGATGTAACTTTTCCCAACATATTGGTTTCGTAATGGTAGATGCCGCAACTCTTGATTTTATGCAAGCTGTGGAAGTCTTCACTCTTGTATGCCTTCCCCAATCTCGTGCCCTCTGGAATGTTGTAGGCTACAATTTCCTGACCATTTGTCAGGCTGGTGGGGGATAAGGAGAGCCGAAGGACAAAGCATGACAGCAGGTTGGCGGAAGTCGCCCTTCCTGAAACAAATCACAGTCTGATATCATACAGACTTCAGTTTTGGACTTGGAGGCAGTTTAGGCAACAAAGAAGAATATACTAGCCAATGTAATGAACTGGCTGGTTTATTTCTGCTGAACCTGGGAAAAATAAGATATATGTACATGCACAACTTTGAATATAAAGTGCAGTATGACAGCAGCAATACAGTTCATTGCAGTGGGTTACATTTACTGTTTTTGGCCACCCAGGAAGAAAATCCACCAAATCTACAGACTGAAATCAAATCTGATTAAATCAAAATACTAACTGTGAAATCCTATAACTATTTTCTCCATTGAAAATAGGTAACATAGACACCACAGGAAATCAATCGAAGTCCTGAGCCAACAGCATCACATGCAAGAACTTTTAAATGTTATGGCAGAAACCATAGTTTCTGCATAGTTCAGCATTTCATGGACAAAGGCTTACCTGCAAGTGGAAATCACGAGACTTACTTCTGAGCAGGCATGCATGGGACTGCACTTGTAATTTTTAAAAAAATCTTTAACATTATACTGGAACTTATAAACTACTTCACTGACAATGACTATCAAATATCCACACATTTAAAACAGGGAAAACCACTCCTTGTTCAGGTATCCCAGTACAAACAATATACTTGGATATGCATTCATTTTAATTACATATTACAAGAGCTGTACACCTTGCCCGTCAAAGTTTCCACCTCAGATGACTTCTGTACTGTATTATTTTGAAAGGTGGACAAATGCAACTCGTTAGAAAAGCCGAGCCCCCACTTTTACATACTACAAAACGAAAACACCACACTCCGCACCACGTCCTGTTCTATTCACCACCGAGGCGCTTTGTAAATTCTGCATGTGGGGTTTCTCTGCTCCCCAGATGCAGCCATCCAGACCACATACACCTTGAGCCTCACTCACCCCATGCACTAAAAAGTCACCTACCCGTTTTTGCAGAATGATTGGGCTAATCACAGGCAGGGTTGCCCTTCGTCCATACAAGCTCATTTCTGTTATTTGCAAAAATTAGCTCAAGAACTTTTGCCCAAGCAATTTGCAAATTAAAAATAGTTCCTTAGAGGATCAGTTTTGTAGGCATCCACACTTTAATGAGAGTCCTTGCAAAGAGATGACTTGGAAAGCAATAAAAGGCATGCTGTTTATATGAATCTGCTCCTTCGGGAAGCCAATTAAGGATGACACCCAGACAGAATGAACCAATGGCAGGCCAATCAGAATGTGTGGGGAGGGCTCCACCTCTGTCCTTGGAAACATGTTCGGATACTTCTGCTTATTATGTTTAAAGAGCTATCTTTAAGCGAGTGTTCAAATGACCCAAAATCCTCTTTCTGGCAGTGCCTTCACCTATCAAGCAGGGAGCTGCATCTTACTTTCCTTACTGGGGGGGGGGGGGGATCAAATACTTTAATGTAAAATGAAAGGCACATGGGCCTTATCATTCTGCTAAACAGAATAGATGGAAATGGAAACTGAAGCAAGATGTGCAATCCAAACCTGCCTTTGGAGCAAACCAGAATACATTTAAAAATAAGGGGGAAACATTTACACATTGCCCCAGGAATCCCACTCAGGGCCAAACCAAGGTAATGTCTTGATATGTAAACGAACAAAAGGTATTAAAGTTGCTTTGATAACAAAGCCTAATATTTATATTGCCCAATGTTGTTTTTATTAAAACAACAGCCCAGTGCCTACTGTATATTTCACAAAAACATACAAGCATAATTTGAAATGGATATAGCACCTCCTTGGATAGCTCAGGGCTCCCTTAGCATGCAAGACCAGCACTCCATGCCAAAATTGTTATCTTATTTTCTTGAAATGCCTGGAATGCTGCCAATGACATGAACAATAGACACCAGGGAAAAAGCTGACTCCAGGTCATATTAGTTAGCAGAATTAAAGAATTAAATCCTAATCAGTTACAGAAGAAAAATGGCAATATGTCTAATAACTCATTTCTTAATACAGGAGTGTTAACATGCCAGAGCATGTCCAGCTAATATTATGCAGTTTATCCCCTTTTTGTTGAAATCCATTAGTAGAATTAGATCCTTAAGTTTTCAGAAACTAGACAAAAGCATTAGCTCAGCTGAACCTTGAATTGCAACACAGCCTTTATCCTCAACCTTTCCCCTTAGGTAACAAAAAAGGAACAAAATGAAATACTCTCCCAGATGAAATTCTGTTCACTTTTCACCTAACGATACCAGTCAAGAGAAGCTTTCACATTGTCCCTGCAGAAGCCAGGAAAACAAAGGAAAATCCATATTCCTTAATTTTCTGTACTAAACATCCTGTATCTTCCAGCTACCTGCTCTGTTCCTGAGCAACCAACATGTCCATGAGCATTCCATGATGTCACAGTGGCCCTGGAAATATGCCCATGTCTATCTTAGTCGGCAAACTGAAATTAGAGCTCTACAAACTCCTGATTTCCTGGCTATAATTGCTTACCTAATAACCGAGTTGAGATCACTGACTTAGAGATAATATGCAGAGAAGTTCATCAAATTCCTGGGAAGCTCCTTGAAAATTACTATTTCCCAGCAAAGCTATATATTTTATGCTATACTCTTACACTCCATCTAGATGTCACTTCAGCCATAAAGATGTAAACTGTAATGGAGTCAGTTATCAAAAGCAAAAGTCAGTAAACTAGTATCAAAAGCAAAATATAGATGCAGCCTATAAAGTCTTCTCACAAACGTGCAGTTCATTGTGCAGTTTCAAGCCCTATTGCCCTTCTTCATCCAAGATGGGGAATTCCTTGCAAGCCCAGCAAAAGTCCTTCCATTTTGTGATCATGCATGTGCTCCATGGCCAGTTACCCTTGAAAAAGAAGCATCGAATAAAGCTACTAAACCAGACACAAAACAACAATATTCAGTTGGCTGCCAAAATATAGGGCTAGTCCATTCTTACCTTGGTTAATATTAATATAGTCTGGCAGCGGCCACAACAAATCCATACTAATAATATAATCAGTTCAGCATTTGACTTAATAATCAGTGGCATGAACTGAGTATTCATCAGCTTTCCTTATCTTGAGGCTATAGGTATAAAATCCACAGCCGCTTTGTTCTGGAACTTTCCACAATAAAACCTTGACTCTGTTGCAGCTACTGGAGTGAATGGAAGTTTCCTTTCCCAATACACTTAATGTTAGATCTCCACAGCCAGCCCAAAGCTAAACATGCTTCCTGTCATGAGCTGGTCCCTTCCTTCCCTCTGGTTCCAGAGTTCAGAACAGTCCTTTGAAATGAGTACTTTTATTGAGAATCCACAAATCAGTGTAAACTCTAAATAACCGCCTACCAAAGCTGGAAAGAGAAGCCTCTGCTCATGCAAAGAGTGGAATCCAAGCTGGAAACTTCCCTGCAACTCCTCACTTTTATTAATGCCGCTGGGTCCACCCTGAGGGTGGCTCCTGCTGTCTGACAGCAAGAAGGTGCAAATGGCGAAGCCCCTCCAGTTGAGCAGCTCACTTCTCCCAACACTTCGCCTGTGGGTCCAGGACTGGGTCTCACACATGCCCTTCCTCCCCTTCCAGAACAGGCTGATTCTCATGCTTGGCCTCACTAGGCATGGCTGAAGGAGCTTTAACAGCTTCACAGACCCACTTGCTCCTGCTCCTGATCCAAATCCAACGAAAACTCCCACTGCACACTGTGCAGTGCACAAGAGACTGGCCCATTCGCTATACTTACTCAGGAGGTTCAGGAAAAGTTCATTCTGCATAGCACTTGGCCTGCTGAGCTAAAAAGAGAAGACACCACCTGCCGGACATCATACGATCCCCTTGGGGCAGCTGGGCCCACTGCCACAACACCTGCCCTAGGCCTCTTGCGCTGGGCCATGGGGTCCCAGAGCCTCCATGTTCATTTCTCACACGCAGCACCACTCCAGAGCCCTCCAGAGGCTGTCGTTTTAATTTCCCACAGTGCTCCTAGGAAGTAGCCTTGAAAACACACAGGGAAGCAAGGTCTCCTTTCCACAGTCCTCAGAGACAGAAAACTCGCAACAGCTTTCCCTTCACTCTCCAAAATATTTTTAAGAAAATTCCCCTCAAATTTTAGGACAGAAGAGCTTGCGACAAGCCTACCTCGCCCCCAGGCTGGCGGCACCATGAGGAGAGGAGAAATCTTTTGCCTTCCATCAGGGATGAAATCGTTTCTAGGATTGAAAACAAGGGCTTTTTAATTTGTTTCTAAATCATCTGGAGTTAGGGATACACAAACTTAAGACAGTGAAGCTTGCTGACAACATGACAACACTTAATGTTTAACAAGTTTAAAACAAGGAGAAATCGCAAAGAGGTCCCAAAGGATCTCTCTAAAATGGAGGAACAGACATTAAAATAGTAAATTTGGTTTGGTGCAAGCGTGAAGTGATGTACTTTGGGGCAAGAAAATAAAATCAAATTCACATATATGTAGATAGGGTCAGAGCTAACAGTGAGTGAGAAAGAAAGGGATCTTAAGGTCATTGTGGTGGACGGCTCAATGAAAATGTCGACCCAGTGTGCAGCTGCTGTGAAAAGGGCAAATTCCACGTTAGACATAATTAAGAAAGGAATCTAAATTGCCCAAGATCATAATGCCTTTGTACAAATCTGCAGTGCAACCATGCTGAGAATACTCTGTACAGTTCTGGTCACTGCATCGCTAAAAACATCTGGTAGAATTGGGAAAGGCACAGAGTAGGGCAACCAACTTGAACAAAGGGGGTGGAACAACTCCCCTAAGTGTATGACTTTTCACTTAGAAAAAAGGTGAGTAAAGGGAGACATGACAGAAATGTAGAAAAATATTGAAGGTGTAGAGAAAGTGGATACTAGCATGCAGGATCCTCAAGTTAAGTTACATAGTAAGAGACGCAGGACAGATAGAGGAGTGCCTCCTCGCCTAGCTTAAAATTTCTATTTCAAATTTCTAAAATTTTAAATTCTATTTAAAGGGAGATGAGGCAAATTCCATCAGTGGTGACGAGCCAGGATGGCTACATGCCACTCCAGGACCAGAAGCCATGTGCCAACTGCCAATTGCTGGAAAAACCTAACCAAGAGGAAGCTGTTGCAGCAAATTTCTCCTGCCTTTTCCTATAGCCATCTAATTGGCCACCGTGGGAACAGAACCCTGGCTTACATATTCCTATATTTTAATCTACCAGAGCTCTGAAGTTCTTAACTTTCATGAGAGGCTGAAGGGTGCAATCTCTGGAATTTGCCAGCCTCAAGAAATTGCTTCTTGGTAAGGCCAGCCTGATGTGACAACCAACTGCTGATAAGAATGGTCTTGTAGCATCCTTCTATTAGGAAAAAAATAACTCAGGGTCAGACTATCAAAGTTAATGAGGAACATATGCTATATAACTACAAATACTGAGGCGGGAATGTCTTTAGTTCAAGCACATTTTCTCAAGCTCAGCCGAAGCATGCAGATTTCATCTTGAGAATATAATGCTCTTGATTTAGAAAGAACAAAGAAATGGAAGAAGTCCCTTCTGCATGTGACTGTAATTGCCTGAGGAAGAAGGCAGCCCACCCCCTGCCACAGCATCCCAACAAGCCTTGCTCTATGTATCTATACTCATCCCTCATCCCTAAATTCCTGTGATTAGAATTCCACAGGACAGGAATCTAAATTATATGTGTACAGAAAACAAGTGCCTCTCTTCAAGCTCTCCCCCACTATTTGTACTATTGATGGTGGTAGCAGCAGATACAGCCCTTCTCTCTAGCTCCACACAATTACCATTTCTTGGAGAATAAAGCCCCAAATGGATTCAAGTCTCACTCTTACACTAAATATATATATATCCTGTGTGGCCTCACCAATCACTGAAAACTCAAAAGACAGCTGAATTACTGAATTCTGTCATAACTGTACGTTGCAAAGGGAAAATTCTGTTGTAAGAGATAAAAAATGATCTTGGACCCAAATTGCATAATGCAAGAGATTTTTTTTCTCCCTGAAATGGAGGCATGGGATTTTATAATACTTTTGATATTTTGTAACAGCTTTTCAAACTTTGCATTGGTATCTGATGGATTTCACTATGGTTGTTTTAACCCAGTGTTCATTCCACCAGGGCTTTTCTGAATTTTACTTAATACTTAAGATATCTTTTTCAACCTAACTTTATACCCATATGGACATAGAAAATGCTACCAATATAGTGGGAGTGGGAAGGTTTCCATCGTATCTGAGATGGGGAGAATAGCAAGGCACTTATAAGATTGACGCACCTCAAGAATTGGGTTGCTTCTAGGGTTGAGAAGATATAGTCCACCCAAGAGATAGTCAGGTATCTCGTATGGGAACTTACTTTCTACCTGCCTCTGCACACAAGGGTGAAAGGGTCACAAGCCACTGGCCATGCTAGCTGGGAATTATGTAACTTGCGGTTCAACGCATTTGGAAGGTGCCGGGCATGGAAGGCTGCATTAGATGTAGCTCAGATTGGTTTTGATGTTGTCATGGGAACACTCTGGATGGCTATCCTTGCCAATGCCCGTGGACTTAGCTGATGGCCACATGCCATGTTTCCCCAATAAAGCTGCAGCTTTTTTTTACCACCATTATTGGTTTTCAACCCGTCTTTCCCTTCCACATGCACACATTTGATCATGGCAAGGCTGTTCTCACTAGAATGTACTAAGGCAATGCAAATTTAAAAATACTTTAAAAAATTAGCCATTAAGACAACAAAGGTCCCCCATGGTTCTCCTGCTATATTGGTTAAGTATTTACGAGTGAAAAAGGAGGAGGCCTCTTCACCAGTGGCACCCCAGTTATGAACAAGCTCCCCAGAGAGGCTTGCCTGGCACCTACATTTGTGGGCTTTTTTGGTACCAATTAAAGATCTTTATATTTTTCCAGGTTTAAAAAAATGTCAGGTCTGTTTTAGTAATAATTACCCATGGGTTTTTCCAAGTAGAAACAAGAAGCTGCCTCCCACCACCCTCCTGCTTCCAGTTACAACAGTTTTAACCTAGCAACAAACTACTATGTAAAACCGGGTTGTGGAAGAGAAGCAACCCAGATGCCACAGTAAACAATCTTGGAATGGGGTGTTCCCAGATAGTGTTGTAAAACAGAGGCAGACAAACTCTCAGTTCCTTGGAAGAGATCCAGGTTCTAGTTCCCACCTAGCCATGAAGCTCACTGGTTGTCTTTGTGGGCCAGGCACTCACTCTCAGCCCAACCTACCTCACAGGGTTGTTGTTGTGAGGATAAAATGAAGCTATGTAAGCCACCTCGAGTTCCTCACCAGAGAAAAAAGGCAGAACATAAATGCAAGGTGGTGATAATAATAATACTTTCATTACATATTTAAATGTAATTTTGTGGGTTTGCTTTGTAAACCACTCAGAGAGCTTCAGCTATTGGAATGTAATATATAAATGAATAGTTTCCTTATTTATACTTATAATGAAAGTTATGATGAAGCTGCCAATGTTATGATGAAACTATTTAATTATATATTTCTAGTTCAGGCTTGAAGTTTTGCTTCCTCATTATCATGGGAGAGCAACAGATGCTACACCCATGTCAAGGTGAATTATGCTTATTTTAGTACAGTTAAGCAGAAAAATAGCTCCCCATTCTTGGCAGTAAAAAGTAGGGGCAGCCAAGAGGCGGTCTGCATTAACAGAGCCCTGTAATGATCCCCAAAACCAGTTGCCTGAAGCATCTGCTCAACGGATTAAAGGCAGAATCAGCTCTGTTGCTTCTCATCAACCATTCAACATGACCCCCAGCTAAAAAATATGTCCTTGCTTCAGGAGTACCCCTGTATTTCCATAAGCTTTCCCCAGATTTTCTGTTATTTCATATTAGGCTCAGCTAATGTTCAATAATCTTTCCTTATTCCAAAGATGCAGGAATATTTATCATTTACCTTCAAAATAAATGTACAGCCGTAGTCTATTTAGTCAACAGTGAAGACGGACAAAGGGAAGGGAGAAGACCCCTCTCAACTCCTATCAAGAGCAGCGGCTTGACAGTACCACCTTGGTATTGGTTACTGAGGCAAGGAAATCTTCTCTCTTTTCGAATTAAAAGCATCTGCTGTCCTGGAGAAAGGTGCTTTCTTTTACTGCTAACATGCGACTGCATCTGGCCTGGATGGTAATCATAGAATCATACAGTTGGAAGGCGCCTAGCAGACCATCAAGTCCAACCACTTTCTCAATCCAGGACTCAAGTCGCCCATCCAGATTTCAGCCAGGCCTGACACTACTTAGCTTCCAATATTAGGAAGGATCAGGCACTGCAGGCTGTATGGTAAGTAGCACTGCCCATGCTGGTTGTGGTGAAAGGAATCGTATGAATCATCCCACCCTGGGAAGAGTCTCCATATTGATACTGCATGACCTGGATGCCAACCACAAGCTCGTACCCCAAATGTAAATCATGTCACCAGAATGGTTCTACCCACACACAGGGGGGGGGGGGTGCAAGGAGGATTTGGTGAAACCCAATATTCTCAGAAGGGCAAGAAAAAGGATCTAATGTGGGAGTCCAAAGAACCCAATCATGACTCTCTATATTTAAGACTGAAAAACCAAGGCAAGGGGGAATGGAATAGATTTGAGGCAGGCAACATCATGTCCCTGCATGCCAGTATGTCCCAGAAAGCTTTCTGGGCACCCACCAAGTTCTCCTAACCATCGCACATGGTTACCAGCAGCTGGGACTGCTGTGAAATGGGGTTCTAGTAGAGCTGAAAAGGGTGGGTTCAAAGAAGTTGCTCGGTATACCAAGACTCAGACCCCACCTCTCCCTTGCAGGAGCATCTTTATCCTTGGCCCTGCCTCCCATAGCAACCCCTCTGTTGCATTCAGTCACGTCTCAGGCTGACAAAAGGGCACATGGCCTAAGAAGCTGTATACCCCTGGAGGCATAGCTGGCTGCCTGGAAGTGGAGTAGAGGAGCCAGGGCCACAGGAATGCAGCAGTGGCACTTCTCATGAGCAGGAATGTGGCATCATTTGCCACCCTCTCCGCATTTGCCTGTTCCCTCTGGGCTCCTCTGCAGCCGCAACAGTGGCTGGAGGGAAAAGAATAAGGCAGAACCGTTACGTTTTTCTATGTTGTAATGCAAAGCAATGAAGAACCTGTAGCTTTGCGAAGTACCTGCTCCTGAAGAAGTTGAAAACTGCTAGAACTGACCAATGCAGCTGCCTACATAGGTGGCCTCTCTTGGGGGAATGGCTATGGGGACTATCATAATGAGGGCCTCTAAAATTCACCACCACACCACTGCTGGTTGGCACCCTGAACAGAAAAAGCATCCACATTCTGCTGCAGGTCTCATCCGTTCTAGCTGTTCCACAGTGATTCCCACAGAGGGCTGGGCTAGTTTGGGATCATGCACCATTGCACGAATGAAAGAAGATGCAGGGTGCTGAACAAAGTCACTACAGAACTCAACAAATCATCGGACAATTCATACTTCTTCCAAGTCAGATATACTGTGCATTCATTCCAGAAGTCACTCGAAAAGGCTTGAGGGCAGGGGTGGGCAACTTGTGGCCCTCCACATGTTTTGCCTGCAACTTCCAATTTCACCAGTATAGCCTGCTTTAGAGAAAAGCAAGAGACAGCTACAAAACATCTCCTGTCTTACATGTTCTATCAATAGCATATCTCTCATTAAAAACTGTGCTGAGGTTCACTCAACAGCTTTCCTAAAAGAAACAGACTGATTTTTTTTTCTAATGTGGTCAACTTATCTACACATTCTGAAGATAAACATACAGAAAGAAATGTTTGCAAGGAATAAAATGTCCCTGTGCTTTAAATATCCTTGAATTTTGTTTTGGCACATTCATTCGGGTTCAAGGGAGCTCACAGGCTTCATTTACCTTGAAATATTTTTGTAGGAAATTGTTGCTAACTTATCTCTGACTAAAGCAAGATTCATCACTCCAGTTCACATTTTCCTTCTGTTTACCAGTACATCTCTTGTGCTTTGTTGTGCCCCATGGTAACTGATGGTCCACTGAAAATGGAAACATTTCAAATACTGATATGTTGCTCTTCCCCTTCAAAGTCTACAAAAACTACAATTCCAATCAAAGATTATCCGGCAAACAGCTGCTTGCATTGTGCTTGCAAGCTCAATGGGAAAAGCCAGCAACAAGCAACAGCAAGCATCCACACAAACTATGGCCATGAGTCTGTTGCTTTTTATTCATGAAACCTGTTGCACATGTTCCTGAAACCTGTGCAAAGGACTAATTTGATGGCCCCCAGACAGCACCTGAGGGGAGTTAGATATTTCAGATTCCCAGCTCTGAAAAGAAACAAAACTCTGTGACCTTGGAGCTGGCAACTCAAGTCCCAACCCCACTCCTCCTCTTCACAGTCAGCAAAGGAAAGAGCCACACCAGCTGGCTCTCTGGAGTCAGGCATGCAACACTGGAGAGCGGGAATGAAGCAGGGTGACGGGAGACACTGGAGAAGTCACGATCCAAGTTTTTCCCAGGCCTCTCCTGCCTCCTTCCCGCCCCGACCCTTGAAACGGTTTCACCAGGCAGGCAACAGAGAGTGAAAATGCAGAGCCTGGAGAAGGGGAGGCAAAGATCTCCTCCTCCTCTTGTCCCACCCTGCAGAGGATGCTACACCACACGGCCCCCAGAGGTGCCTCCATTTGCACAAATGTTGCATGTGAGCCAAGTAGCTGTTCAGCTGATATTGCTATGATCATAGCAGAGTAGGTTTGTCCAGTGTTGTAACTATACAAAGTGGACTCCGTACCAGTCCACACATCCCGGAATACTGTGCTAGTACGTCCACACAAGCTTGTTGCATTGAGCCTTACGATAAAACATCAACTGAGATTTATGTCTATGCACTGTGATACTACCCACACTTACAAAGGAGAAAGTTTCATGGAATTAATGGCTCTTGCTTCTCAGTGAACATGCTGTAATCCTGTACACACTTAAATAGCACACTACAAGGACTTGTCACAAAGAGGAAGGGCAGGATCTCTTCCTAATCGTCCAAGAGGGCAGGACATGGAATAATGGGCTCAAGTTGCAGGAAGATTCTGGCTAAATAGCAGGAAAAAATGCCTGACTGTTAGAGCAGCATGACAATGGAACCCACTCCCTAGGGAGGCTGTGGACTTTCCCACACTGGGGGCATTCAAGATGCAACTAGACAGCCATCTGGGAGGGATGGTGTAACTGGGAGTCGGGGATTGGACCTGATGGCCAACTGGCCCCTTCCAACTCTACTATTCTATGCTTCAGAGTAAGCCCCAATGAACACAGGAAATAAACATGCACAGGAATGCATTGTAGAGCAGTATTCAATATTAGCCCTTAAATTATACTACTATTGGATATTCCAACCTCTTGATCAACTCAGTTCAGCCACCGCCGCCTCCACCTCCTCCTCCTCCATTGAATTTCTTTTCTTTCCAATATCAAATTCATTCATGTTGAATTTTCATGACAAGTTTCCTTTTACATACTGTATGTTACACATGAAAGGACTGTCTTCAGTATCCCCAATTAGATCCATAATGCTCCCATCTCAAGTCTGTGCCAGGTTCACTCGCAAGGTCCAAGCTCAGCCACCCCTGAATGGTAGCATTACGAATCATCCCCAGGGCAATAATGTCTGGCAGGGGGCAACCTGTGCAAACCTTTTGGCCTACAACTCCCATGGGCCCATGCCATCGCTGTGCAGGGTAGCACCACACACTGGAATGTCTGGAGGGCCACACGTTGCCCAGCCCTGATTTAGGTTAGAAAACAGTGTGTGGGGGAGGGGCCTCTCCCTGTGGAAAGGACTGCATCCAGACAAACACCCCCTCCTTCCCTTCCTTTCAGAAAACCATCTGGCTCTTCCCTGCTGCTTGAGGGCTAGAAGGTGGGAACGCCAGGCACTTCATACTTGGTCCAGCCATTTAGTCCGGCATCTCCTGACAGTGTCAAGGACCTCCCATTCCATCACCTTCCCCTCCAGCCCTGAAATGTCCCCCTCCTTTTCCGAGGCAGCCTGGTTCTCACGCTCCGCTTGTGTATCTTCACTCCATCACCTTGAAGCTGCCGAGTCCTCTGCCCACCTCTGCCCCTCCGCAGAACTGGACTGCTCCGTCTAAGCAGACGGTAACATACGAGAGCTGGGCCCTCCCTACAGAGACACTCATCTGAGGAAATCTGGAGGGCCAGAACATGACCCCTAGTGGACGTGCAGGCCAGAAGTGCAACACCCTGGATTAAAGATCAGGAAGCAGAGAATGGGAATAAATAGGCAGCTCCCTCATTGGAGGGGTGTCTTGAAACAGGTGCTTGTTAAGTTGCTTGTAAATAACCTAGAGTTGCGGTGAATAGTGATGTAGCCAAGATGGCTGATGACACAAATTATTCAGAGTTATGAAAACAAAAAGCCATTGCAAAGAGTGCCGGAAGGGCCTCTCCAAAATGAATGAGCAGTAAATTGTCAGACAATAGTCAGTGTGAACAGATACACCAAGTCAACTCATGAGTAAATTGGAAATCTTGCTGCTGTTTCAAGCACCAACCAATTTCTTTTTGCACACAGTCCTACATGTGTTCAGACGGAGGAAAAATGCTGACTATGGAATATTGCGGGTTTAAGAACACTTTTTCTGTTGAAACATTTGCAGGACTGTACCTGTTAAATGACAAAATAAAGGAAACATTTCTATTTCAAACTTTTTAGATGTATACCTCACCCTGTCTTAAGGATTCAAACAGGGTTACAAGTTGAAAACAAAATCCCAAGACTCTAGCTCAAATTTTTCTAGTTCTGTACAAATCTTGTGGCAGAATTCATCAAGACACCAAATTTAGCTGATGAAGTCTGAGCTGATGGGCTGGGGGACTAATTCAAGAAGAGATCTTGAAGTGGCTAGTCAGTGTAAACATTGCCCAGGGTGCAACAGCAGCTGTGAAAAGGACAAATTCCATGATGGGGAGTATTAGAGAAGATACCATAAATAAAACTCCCAGTAACATAATGCCCTTACACAATCTATGATGCAGCCAAATTTGGAATACTCTATACAATTCTGGTCACCTCATCTCCAAAAAGATAATGTAGAGTTGGAAGAGGCAGAGAAAAGGATATACAAAATTATTGGAAGGTATAGACTTTCCTCATGATGACAAACCAGATTCATTTAGGAAAAAAGGATGACTAAGGGGATTGCATCATAAAGGATTATAAAATGTTACAGGATATAAAGAAAGTGAGATTGAGTCACTCTGTCTCAAAACTAGAATTTGGCCTCATACAATGAAATTGTTTGACAGAACAGACAAAATAAAATATTCATGTTAGCTGTTTGTTTTTATATGTTTGTTCCATTCTACAGTGATCTCAGGGCAGCATACATTAAAAAGGACTTCTTCAAAACAACCTACAATTCATGTATAGAATTTGCTCCCACAGTCACTGGCTTTAAAAGGTGATTAGGCAAATTCACAACCGGGAAGTTATAATCACAAGAACTATACAAAAATGGGGGAAGAGCCAGCATGCCACCAGACACGACCTGTTGAAGAAGAACAAGCAAAGAGGACTGCTGCCTTCAAGCTCTCCTGGCCAGCTTTCAGAAGAAGCTGGTTGGCCACTGTTGGTTGAGTTTTAGGACTCTGCAGGCAGAAAGTCCCAGGGTCAGGCAGGATTCTTTCCTTGGCCCACCTGGCCCAACCCTTAAATACCCTGCAAAGCTGCTGGAAGTCGATGTTAGCAGCCATTGGTTAGATGGAGCAATGGTCTGACTCCCTAGGTCCACCCTTCCCAAGCTGGGGCTCCCAGAAGTGTTAGACTGCAACTTCCATTGTTCCCAGCCAGCTCTGGCTATATCCAGATAGCCTCAGGTTAGGGATGACTGAGCTAGATAACTCTTCCCCAAAGCGGTAGCTTCCAGATGTCTGGAGCTACAACCCTAGCCTATAATCAGAGTAGCTGGAAGCTATAGTTCAAAACATCTAGAGGGCACTATGATAGGGAAAACTGGTCTATGATGGTATCATCCATCTTATTCTAGACTCTTTAGTCTTGAAAAGAGATTGAGTATGCCAGAAGCAAAAAGACTCTCTGGTGAGCCACTGCTAGTCAGAGTAGACAATACTGAGCCAGGTGGCCCAATGGTCCTACTCAATTCGACAGTTTCATGTATCCATTGGAAGAATGAAGACACCTTAACTGGAGGAGAGCTTTGCTGAGAAGCGTATGATTGGGGCTTTACACCGGGTGGAATGAGGAAGGAAGAGTCTGTTCCAGGCATATGGCCCAAAGAACTGGATATGTGCAAAGGAACAAGAAGCAAAGGAACCCTCCATCAAAAGAAATAAAACTCAGTTCAAGCACATTCAAACAGAATAATCACAGGATTATTGTTGGTGTTGCTGTTACTATTATTCCTGAAACATCTTGTTGCCACAGTGAACACACGGGGAAAATATCAATATACTAATTGTAGAAGAAAGCACATCTTAATAAAATTCACACAAGATTTGAATGTCCTCATTTGTATATGTTGGAACATTTTTCTCAAGGAACTGATGGGGGTGGTGGAGTTTTAAATTTTTTGTTCAATGTTTGTTAGGACTGGGAGAGGCTTACCTGTTTTATCCTGGGATTTGCCTTGGGCAACAGGCTGGCTGACAAAACAGATGTAAACTGAGAGCAGCAAAGCTCTGGGAAAGGGTTCGGTATTGATGGGATTTCTAGAATGTCAAGTTCTGTCTTTTTTCTCCTACATTGAAGGAAGATAATATACAGTTCATATATAGCTAGTTATCAAAATACAAGTCCATTACATGAAAATAAAAATATAGTGAAATGAAATGCAGTGAGAGATGCACAAGAGGTCTTTAGGCATATCTGAAAATAAGCAATTAATAAACTAGTAACTAAGAACTTGGTGCTCTATCCTGCCTGATGAAGATTTCAATGAACTTTCAAAGTTTGCACAGTCACTCTCAGAACTTGAACCAATAAAATATATTACATACAATAGAAAATGATTTTCTTTTAAAAAGCAATTGTTATAAGAACAGTGTTAGATTACTGGCCACAATTATTATAGTATGGGGAAGAATACTGTATTAATCAGCCAGTTCACGGGGGTGCAACTCTAATCCTGAACACATGAACAATTTCCAGTAATGTTCTCTGATTGTAATGAAATTGATTTCCAGCTAAGCTTCAAGTCACACTCTTAATCCAAAAGAAAGTACAAAGTAAAAACTAAGAAATCAATGGACCTTACTTTCATATAAAGTACTTCCTGGCATAACAGCCATGCTGCTTGATCTCATGAAGGCTTCCTCAGAAATGGGTCCCTTCATGTGGGACTGAAATTCCATTTAAATTCAGTGGGTCTGCCTTCCTAGCTACTATGCATCGATTCCAGAGCCAGCCCTAATATGAGTCAGCATGAAATAGATAGTACAAGTCTCACATGTGGGACTCCCTTAAAACTAAGCAAATTGGGGCATCGCCCCAGCAGTAGAGTCAGCCTGCATTTCTAAAAAGCATTTGGGGGATAATTTCCAATGCACTGGTTTTGCCTTAAAGCTGAAGAGAAAAATGGATGTCGCCTACACACAATTAATATCATACATACCGAATTCGCTTGGCTTAATTTTATTCTTTAAGGTATCTGCTGCTCTTTACTAGCCACTATATTTAGAAAGATCGTGGCCCATATGGAAACTTTCATAAGATTAAAAGAAACTGCTTCCATTCCCCAAAGAACTTAGTTTTACATAAGGAGATACATAACATTTATGCACATTGGGTTGGATGCAGACTTAGTCATGCCCCTTGAAATCAATAAGACCAAAGTTATTATGAACTTAAGTCCCACCAATTTCAATTTTTGTCATCAAGTCAACTAATGGCAATCGTAAGTATGAATGTCCTCCAAAATGTCCTATCCTTGACTGTCCTGCTCAGCTCTTGTAAAATAATTTCAATAGTTTTCAATTTCAATTATTTCAATTCATACTAAGCATGAATAACACCTGGGTATTAATAATCCATGCACATTTTCAAGATCTACAAACAACAGGTTTGTAACATACCTGTTTCCCAGGATAGAAACAGTTCTAGAAGAGCCAAGTGCTTCAAACAGTCAAAATCTATATCCAGAACTACAACCAAGCACCATTCATCTTGTGCACAGTATAAGCAAACATGAAATAACGTTGCCTTAATTCACTTCAAGAATGGTTATTGTCAGAAAGTTCTTTTGTCATGGTAAATGGAACCCCCAAGCCATCCCAAATTAGCAGACAAGAGCCACCACTAACATTCCCCAACTTGCATGTGGAAAAGGTTGCTAGGATAAAAGAATGCTTATTGCAAAAAAAAAAAAAAAGGAATAATGACCCTTAAAATCAGAGCAAGTCACAGTTCGATGGATTCCTCACCACCACTTCTATCAGATACATCCCCCCAATTTTATTTGTACAGTTAATCCAATCATATATGTCCATATTTCACAGACCTTTTCCGGTCTGTGCTGGCATGCATGTGCATATTTCAAATTCTAATTCATGCTGTTTCCTTCTGATTTTCCCAGTTGCTCAAAAGCACCAAAGTCCTTAAAGTCAATCAGCTACAGATGTGGTCAGTGTAGGAGCCTGGGTATCTCTGGGCCAGGCAGAGCTCACCTGTTCCGATCCATCCCGGATGCCATAGTTTCATTCCCCTTGCGGCCTTGGCCCCTTGCTGCTTACCCAGGAGAAGGGAGGCATACTTACTCACCAGAAAGGGACTTCTCCTACGAGCTGGCCTACTTGATCACCAATCACCAACTCAGCCAATCCCATGTTCCAACTTTCCCCAACCTGGTGCTGTCCAGATGTGTTGGACTACAACTCCCATCCTTCCCAGCGAGCATAGCCCACAGGGGAGCTGAAGTCCAACACACCACACTGAGTTAGCTTGAGGTATTTATTCGTTATTTATATCCCACCTTTTTTTCCTACAGGGAACCCAGGGCATTTTATATAATCCTCCTCCCCATCCTCACAACAACCCTGTGAAGCAGGAAATGCTGAGAACCAGTGACTGGGCCAAAGTCATGGCCAAACAGGCACTGCAACATAGTTTTCTTGAGGGCCCTCCATCTCCGATGCAGCCTTCTCCAACCTGGTACCCTCCATATGTTTGGGACTACAGTTCTCAGCATTCCTGGACTTTAGCCATGTTGGCTGAGATGGGAGGTGAGGAACCAAACACCTGGAGGTCAAATGGCTGGTGAAGGCGTAGGAGCCTCTGGGGCATGCAGGAGCAGTCCCCGCTATTGTTCATCCCAAGGAGTCCATCCTCAGAGATACACTGCCCCTGGCCATGGAGGCTTCATCTCTCAGTCGCGGCTGTATCAAAGCGCCCTCCCGTACCCTACCGCTCAACTTAGCCAGAGAAAAGCCTTCCTCCGTGACCCCCCCCCCCGTGCCCCCAGCGGCAAGGCTCACCTGTCCTCCCTCCGGAGCTGGGCCGAGGCGAGGGGAGGCGCAGCGGCCACCCCGGCGGGGAAGGCGAGCTCGCCCACGCTGCCTCCCCGCTCGCCGCTCGGGGGCAGCCCTCGCCGGCGCTCGCCCGCCCCCCTCCCCGCGCCGCTCTGCGACCCTGGCGAAGAAGTGGACATCGCTCCAGCCCCGCGCCTGGCTGCCGAGCTAGAGGCACCGCATCCTCCTCCTCCTCCTCCTCCTCCTCCTCCTCCTCCTCGCGGCCAGCGGAGATCACGGGGCCGGAGAACGGGCTGCTCCGCGGCGGGAGGGAGAGCGCGGCGGCGGCGGCAGGCGGGCAGGCACACCTTCCCTTCGCCCGGCTCGGCCGGCCCCACGTGCAGCGTGGAGCGAGGGGGAGGAGCCGCGGGGAGGGGGAAGCCCCGCAAGGTAACTCCGGCATCCCCGCAGGAGGAAGCCCCCCCCCCCCCCAGCGCGGGCTCGGGAGGCATCACCCGGCCGCCGAGGCTGCGCCGGGGTGCCCCCCAGGCTCCCCAGCGAGGGACCGCGCTGCCAGCAACGAGCCGGCGCCGCTCCCTGGGAAGGAAGGACCGTGCAGCGCCTCCTCGCCCAGCCCCTGCCCGCTGCGAAATGCGGCTTTCCCCGCCAGCTGGCCTTCCGAGCCCGATCCCTCATCCCGGAGCTCGCTCGGGATCCGTCCGGGCAGGAGAGCCCCCCATCAGGCCGAGGGGCACTCTAGCCAACTCTCTGCTCGCACAGTGGCCAACCAGCCACCATGTGGCGGGGGGGGGGGGAGACGAGCAGGGCATGCCTGCGACGGCACCCTCCAGCCCAAGTTTCTCAGCAACTGCTGTACGTGGGTGTATTGCGGCTGATGCTGCACATGGAAGTAAACCCCTCCCCAACCAACCAACACCCCCCACCCCCGCCGCCAAAAGCTGGATTCCCACAGCAGGACATTCCAACCATCAGGACAGAATGTTATTTGCCATGTTGTGTGATCCCTGGTGTCTGACAAGCCATGGTTTGTTTAAACACAACCCACAAAGAGAAGCCACATTTTCCTGGGTTGTGAACTGTGAGTTGTGCATGGTTTGTTAATGTGGTTGGCTTTACACAACACAACATCCCACAGCCAACCCTGAGTTGGGGTTTTGGGTTGTGCAAATCCAAGGCTTGTCTCTGAGTAAACATGCCTAGGAGTGCTCTATGGATTCATACCTGGGTTGCTTCTACTTCTACACAGAAATGAATCTCGTTGATTTTAATGAGATTACTCATCCTTTATTCTGGTTTGTTTTCCTCTTTACTGTTGCCTTTAATCATGTGCTGTTTTAGTCTTATTGTACAGTAATTTAATGATTTTTTTAATCATGTGATCTGCTCAAAAAACCCTTTTTTTAGTGAGTGAGATATAAGTAAGTGCATATAACTTTGCTCATTCACTTTTCCAAGGGCTCAATCCCGAGTGAGTGACTGCAGTCTAAAGATGCTTAGTGGAGATTCCCACTGAACTCATATGACTTAAGTACAGTCAACATGCTTAAAGTGGTATTGTCCGTCTTGCTGGGTCTTGAGTCATCTTCACAATCAGGGATTATACCTTATTACTGGGCTTTGGAATCCCAATGGACTTTTCCCTGAATCAGACTTAAAGGGGAATGTAGAAACTATACCAGGTGTGCAGAATCTCTCAACCTAATTCAGTTTTGGAGAAGCTGGGGGCAGGGTTGCATTCCAGTTGTGGGTGAGGCCACAGGTAAAGGGGAGGTTAAAGCTCCTACTGCCAGTAACTCAGGATTAGGACAGCATCTCAACCTTTAAGAATTGGAGACAGACAGGGAGAGCACAAAGGCCAGAAAGCACCAAATGACTGGTGGTTGTGGGGAAGGGGGTGGCACCAGGGAAAGGAGTCTAGAGAACCTCAAAGGGCCAATTTAGGAGCTTTCTGGATGGTAGGACCTGACTGGTGGGCTGAGGTTCGGCACCCCTGACCTACACTTCAGACTATCCATCCTCAATCTACACAGGAGACAACTCTTCCTTCTAGAATGATGCATTACATCCATGTTTGGTTGTTTAAAAGATCATATAATAGCATTTGTTGAACAAGGATGGTTCCACAAGGATTGTTCCAGCTTGTTCCACAAGGTGGCTTATTTAAAACAAGAAGATCATAGAGCAATTGAACAGTTTAAACATCAGAGTGGAGTAACTCTGCACTGCATACCACAGCAGAAAATCACCACATTTTGAGTGCTATTGAAAGCCTAAAAAGAAGAGCCAGTCCCTGGAAGGAATTAGCGGTGGGATCTTCCTGAGGAGAAGGTGCAGAGCCTCAGAATCTGCACAGAGAAACCTGATTTCTGTTAGTCATCCACTCGACCTCAGAAGATGGGGCGATCTGAAGCACACTCTCCACAGATGGACTCACTGAACAGGCAGGCAAGATTCTGAGAGGTCTCGCTTTCTTTCTGAGAAAGATGCTCCTTCTGCAAGGGCCCCTTGGCTCCACCGCCCAGTCCACATCGCTGCCCTCAAGGCTGAGTGAAGGCTGCAGCTCCTTCTGGACCTTGGCACAGGGCGCAGAGCCTTGCCTTAGCACTTGCAGCTGGCACACGGAGCACTCAGAAGCAATCTTCCCCAAGGGAGCACCCTTCCTGGGACTACCCTTCTGAACCCTGCTGGCCAGGGCTTCTGAGAACCACAATGTCTCAAGGGCACAAGGTTGGGAAAGGTTTCTCGAGAGACCCCGTGGCCTTCTTCTCACACCAGCTGGACTGTGCTGCACCGAACCAGTGATTTCCCATCTCCCCGCATTTGGGTGGGTAAGCAAGAGGCTGCTGAAGGTGAACTGATTCTCCAAAACTGGCACCCAGAGTCCATGCAATAGCATAGCTCAAAAAATCAACCAGCCCCATTAATAGAATCAATAAGTTTGCTATAAACCTCTGTTGGATGTTCACCACAGACAAAGAATCCCTTGCTGGAGTTCTCCATTGTTTTGTATCCAGTGCCACAAAGGACATACTTTCATAGAAGCTGAAGAATTTAAGGAAAAAGGAACTCACAATAATCCCAATGAACCTGAATGCCCATGGTTCCTTGTTCCTGGATTTTGAAACAGCGAAATGGTGGAGGCGGGGGTTTGTTATATTTTAATCCACCTGAACTTAAATATTCTCTAGGCAGGGTTGAAGTGGTTAAAAGAGTTAAAAAGTGGTTAAAAGAGTTAAAAAAGCGGTTAAAAAACACAGTGCAAAATGGTCAAGTTGGAAAAGGTGGAGAAACAACGAAAATGATCACAGGGCTGAGCAATTCCACTATGAGGAAAGCCATCCGGGGCAGCTTAGCTTAGGGAAAAAGATGAGTGACATCATACATGATAGAGAGGTATACAGTGGATGGAGAGCAAGAGAGAGAGATCACCCTCTTTCACTGCACTAGAACCTGGGTGAATCCCATGAAGCTTATTGGTAGAAGGCTCTTAACACAGCATTTATTTATTTATGTAAAACTTTTCTAACCCATCCACCACTGATGTCTCTGAATGGCCTACAAAGGAAGAACCAACAAAGCACTATGGCATGCTCTGTTACAAGATGTCGTGATGGCCACCATTTTGGATGTTTTTAAAAGGGGAGTGGAGAGGGCGATCAGTGGACATTCATGGAGGAGAAGGCTATCAGTGGCTGCTAGTTCTAAGGGCCATGTGCTTCCTTTAGTATCAGATGCAGCATCCCTCTGTATGACAGTTGTTGGGGAACATGGGCAGCATGGTGCTGTTGCATGCTTATTCTCTTCCTGGGTTTCCCACAGGCGGCTCATTGACCGCTGCGCAGACTGCTGGACGACGTGGCTTGTTGGTCTGAGTCAGTATGGTCCTTCTCCTTCTGTTCGTAATCTTAGAGCAACAGGTCTAAAATGTTCAGGGGAGGCTGGTAATTGTTCCAGGCCCAGAATGAAAGCTTTACTATGAAGCCATCAGTGATGTTTCTGTGACAAGAAGCCATACGCCTCTGGCTGAGAAGTTGCTAAAAACAGAACAATCAAGAGACCAAAGGATTCATCCCTTGAGGCTTCCCCTTTCATGCCACATGATACACCCAGAGTGTGATTTTATGTAACCCGTTGCCTTTATGCTGTGCTGTAATTCAGTTTTGTATGTTTCCAATCATCACCACTTCATTTTTCTTTTTTTAAAGTTAATGCAAATAAGACCAGAAAGTCTTTAAATGATCTAGTTTTGGAGGCCAATGATGTAGTTTTGGAGGCCTAAGATTAGCAGGACGCTGATGTGGGATTGGCTTGCACTCCGTTTCCCATGCTGACATTTGGCACACTTAAGCTAGAAGAGATGCAAGTTCAGGGCATTTGGATAGTTTTCAGGAGAGATTTTGCAGATTTACCATGCATTCCGATCCTTTGTGTATTTACTGGGGACATGGCATGGCTGGATGCCACTGGATTTTCTCTGCAGATTCCTGAGGAAAGTCAAGGGTGCTGCGGGGTAACATCGCTGTCCTCACACAGGGAGCCTTCACAGCTGCATGAAAACCCTGCCTTATAGCTTGGCAACTGTAGGATCGCCTCGTGGCAGTCTGCAACGTTGGAGGACCACTTCAGGTCTGGGGAGAAGGGGCAGGGCCATGGATCATTTAAAAGGCCTCCTAGACATGCAAGGTTGCATCACAAACAAGAATACTGTAAACTGGTTTGTGGTTCTTTTTCCTCCTCCTTTTTAAAATTTCATTATAACCAGCGAATGGGGGGTTCTCTTGAAAAATAATGGGGCATCCAATTTCAAGCTGTCTTTCTCAGTGGCTGCTCTGCTGCAAATGGGAAGGGGGGGGGGAAGCAGAAGAAAACACTTGGAATGTGTTGAGAGGCAGTGTGACACATGGGTTAGAGTGTTGGACTTGAGAGATTCAGGTTCCTGGCCATAGTTATCCATGAAATTCACTAGGAGACTTCGGGCCAGTTGCAGTCCCTTAACCAAACTTACCTCACAGAGTTGTTGTGAGGATAAAATGGCGCGGGGCGGGGGGGAGTTGTATAAGCTGCCCTGGGTTGCAAGAAAAAAAGTAGTGACATTCATGTTATATTAATATTAGTATCATTTGGGACCCCAGTGACTCTCTCCTCAGTGGTCGTCAAGGAGATTTCCAGAATTGGCTCTGAGTGTATTTATTCTGTCCATTGATAACTTACACGATTTAGTACTTTGCTATGAAGAACTCAGCCTTGTGGGCAGCGTTCTCTCCCATTTTATCTTCATAACAACTTGGTGAGAAAGGTGTTTCTCCCAGTACTGGCAGAGTCCTTTTCTCTGTGCTGAGAGGAATACAGAAAGGCAAAATGGGGAGAAAGATTATTAATTTATTTATTTAAAACATTTGTATGCCGCTTATTGTGTCACAACCCCTCTAGGTCAGTCAGACCCACTGACACCATCTGATCCTTGGAGTGACAGTTCAGCCTTGAGATATTTTTTTGGTCTGATTCAGCTTGTATTCTCACCCCAAGAGTCAATTTCCTCTTTCTTCCGTCTGAAAAAAATACAGCCCAGAAAACTACGTACCACTCCCTTTAATATGAGAGACTCTGCTTAATGTGTGCAGTGATTCTTTTGTCAAATGACACTTTTTGTTCATCTCCAAATAATCACTGTGTATTCTCTTTTTTCCCATTTTGTGATATGTAAATACTGGGTCTGTCACATAATTGAGACCTGGCTGTGACCTTGTGTAGTATTTCTACTATACTGCATTTATAGCTCACCTTTTCCCCTCTTGCAAGGAACCCAACGGAGCTTATGTATCACTCTTCCACTCCACGTTATCCCCAACAACAACCCTGTGAGGAAGGTCAGGCCAAGAATCTGTGACTGGCCCAAAGTCACCCAGTGAGCTTCATGGCTGAGCAGAGGTCAGAAGCCCAGCCCCTTGGGTCCCTAATCCCACAGTCTCACCACCACACTGGCCCTCTAAGAAACTGCAAAGGGAATGGTGGGGGGAAAGCTGTGTGGTTTCACCAAACTTGGTAGCCATTGTGGTCTAGCAAGGCTGCTCCCACATGGCTACCCGGTCCAGTGTTGCCTCTGGCTGGCAGCGGTGCTCCAGGGTGCCCTCCAGGCTGAGCCCCTCGCCACAACATCTGCTGCCTGAAGCCACGTGAGGGGCTGCACTGGGGACTCTGAATGCAGCGCGGTCCCGGCCGCTGCAAGGCTGCTCATTAGATCCCGATTACGGCGACTGACTATTGGTGTTAAGCCAAGGATGCCATAGCTTTCCCATGTGCCATGCCATATCTGTTTTTATTTCATTTTAATTGGTTATTATAAATGCACTTTAGATACTTGTTTACTTGACTGTTCAAGCTGAGTCTCAAATTATCAGCGTGTCACCCTATGATTTTGGCTGTGCAGAGCTGGAAAAATGAGTGTGTGTTTGCGTCTAATTAGATTTTTCTGGATGAAATGATAAAGATGGTGATATTGTCACATGCATTGATGCAAAAAGCAAATTCTGTTTGGCATTTAAAAAAAATCTTCACTACTACAATTCTGCCTAAAAAGCAATCATTTGAAGTCACAATAGACTTAAAAGCCACTCTGCTGTGCATCTTCTCTTTTATCAGTAGGGAATGCTCAACTGTTTGCCAATTTGTAATGAATTTGAAAGCATGGGAAGGCTAGGCAGTGGCTTAAAATGTTTTTAGGGCTTATTTTACAGCTGTTCCAATTACCTTATTATGGTAAAAGTTGTTAAGCAAAGGGCATGTGTGTCTCATATTGGAAAATAAGCAGGTAGGAGCACAAAGGGTATGGTGGGAGTAGCTGAAGATTTCTTAAAGGGGAAAAAAATGAGAGGATTGTGCTTTGCACATAGCCATAGCAGAATATGATCGTTCCTCATATAACAATTTGCCAACACTGGTTGACACAGTGGAAATCCAATGTTCCCACATTCGACCGCCCACACAGGAAGAACTCTTAGAAACAAACACCAACATAAATGCAACCGTGAACATGATCGCAATCTGCTGGATTTTCCAGTCTTGAAAAATATCCCATCTGGAAGATAAATTACAATCAAAGATATAAATACATAACCTTTATATCCTCGTGACCTATCAGATTTAGCAAATGACTCTGCAACACAGCAAGCCCCTGGGTAGTGGTTCTTCTGTGCTTTCAAGTATGTGCCATGCTCTGGCTCATAAAGGGGAACAATGGAAAGTCTGCCACATTCCTTAGCAATCAGGAAAAGATCTGTACTGGAGCAAAATAGTACGAGCTAGAAAAGAATGTAGGAAGCATGGTTTTGTGAAGCAGAAGGCAACACAGGTCTGGGACAGGGTTAGCACACAGAAATGTATGAGAACTTCGTCTCCGTTGCAGATCATCCAGATTTGCTTCTGTCAGCCCTGGATATGAACAGAAGCACTTAAAAAACATGTTTGCACATTCCTGAAATTCCATTCACACTTGGAAAATGTGCATTTTAAAAATGTGAATATTTCAGATGTTATACATTTGCTTGCTTTAGTCAGTGGGGGAAATGTGTATGCATCTTGAAAAATATACATACAAAGATTCAGCATTCCTGTTCAAATCTTAAAGCAGATCATTAAGGAGCCAGATTGAACCTTAAAGTGAAATTCTGAGAAATTTAGCAAGCTTGAGCGTCCCTGGCTCTTAGAGGTAGAACACATGGTTTGCATGCAGAAGGTCCCAATTCAGTTCCTGCTGTTGCCAGCAAGAAATGATGGATAGGAAAGAACTGATGCACAGAAGCTATCCCAGAGATTCTGAAGAGATGGACCGATGACCTGACTCAGTGGCTTCAAATGGTTTTATAGATCTATCCATTTGCCTGGTCTCCAGGGGTGAATTCAAAAATCACCAACAAGGAGGATCACGTCTCTGTTTGAGCACAGCTGTATTCCCCCTGCCGCATCAGTAGCTGTGCCACAAATGATTGGTTTGGATAGGTGCAAGCACTAGGTTGAAGCAAGCATTTTAATGGAGAATCTGTTTTGTGGATTTATTTGCAAGAGTGCAGTACACATATGAAAATAAGGCAGCAATCGTATACATGCTTACCTGACACTAAATCACATTAAGTGAAACAGGACCATGCTGGCTGGGGCTGAAGTCTCAAACAGCTGGCGGATGGCAGCGCGGTGGGGAGGCTGTAATAGACAGAATTGGTCTGATGGACCGTATGCAAAGTGAGAGTAGAGAGAGCCCCTGCATGATGCACAGTCCCTTTCAGGCTCTGGGCAATGAGACTCTCTCTATCCTGGATGGCCATTTGTGAACAGCTTTAAACTATAATAGCACAGAATTTTGCAACCTGGTCTGCCTTTATGAGATGTTCCATCATCACAATCAGATAGCCATGACACTTGAGGCAAATATTTCCGGCATATATTCTGGGACTTCATAGGGAATTTCTCGCCTCCGTTTGCAGTGGCAACATTCCCAGACCCATGGTCAAGCAACAACCCATTAATGGATAAAAGCAGCAAGGAGAACTGCAATTAGAAACTGTAGTCCATCTGGAGCAGTTCACACTTTACAGTGATTCAGCATCCTTTGAGAGTGTCCTCATTGTTTAGCATCACATTCAAAGTGAGATTCAAATTCAACCATGTACAGGAAATCCAAATTTAGATCTTAGGAAACACAAGACTTCTCCCTGCTGTGCCTCTTTCCCTAATTGTGTCAAAATGCAGAGGCAAAATCCTGTACTATTTCTGTATTTTAGCTCAGACAACTGAGAGCATTTTTAATGTGCTGTTCTCAGCTAATTACACAACCATGGTTGAACAGTACAACTGGATATTTATGGTGGGTTTTGATATTCGGTGCCCACATGGCAGCCTCAGACATCACTGCGGTCTTCCAAAGGAAATTGCCTGGGTTTTCAGGGACAGCCGGCAAGGCTTTCCTGCAGATGCTTTCCTAGATCTGAGGTTGAACACAGGGGCTTTTTTGGTTGCTTTGGAGCACTGAATACACTGATCCAAGAGGTTCATTTCCACACACGTCTTTCCAGGGTCATATGCAAACGATTTTTTATCCCTTCCCTGAGAGTTAACTAGAAGTATTGTTTACTTGTTGCTTGCTCTGAATTAAGAATAGCTTTATATGGATGTTCATCTGTGAACCATCGCAAAATGGCATATAAACCCGGAATCAGGCAACCTGATGCTATTAATCATGAACACTGAGCAGATTTTGAAATTCTGAAGTATTTTTGTTCCTTTAGTAAAAATATCCCAAGTTCTTCATGAGAATGATAGGATGAAAAGAAGCTACAATGGCTTAGTACAAATGGAAAGAAACAAGAATAGCTTGTTAATAGCCCGTTTTCTTAATATACATTTCTCTTCCATGTATTTGGTCCTAGATTTCATCCATACCTGATAGACATGTCAATATTGCCTTAATTTGTCCCAGCTGACTATTCATAATTGGAAGGGCTACATATGAAGTTGATCTCCAGCAGTTTGATCTTCAAATCACAGGAACTCCTGCCGATGGTTAGGAATGCCGTGAGCTCAAGTCCAAAGCATGTGGAGATCTAGTTTCTGCTCATTCCTGCAGCAGAATATTAACCACAGATGATATGCCAGATACCCCATCATGGATAGTCAGCTGAGCACAAGGTCTGTATGCAAGAACTTTGAGTGTGGTGAGTGACAGTAGGATTTTGTCGCTGTTTAGGTCCATCCACTCCTGGACTGAAGTCATGGAGGTTTGCAGTTTTATGTTGTTGGGAACTTCTGACACCACGTGGAACCCTCTTTGTGGTAGAGAGTTCAAGAATTCATGGCCCTAGGCACAGATTGCATGTGTGTGGCACACTGCAGGTCAGTCAAAAGGAAGTTACAGGAAATCAGATTCTGGCTGGAGAGCAGGAAAAATTTCCTGGCTGTTAGAGCAGTACAATAATGGAACCAAAGATCTAGGGAGGTTGGGGCTCTCCCACACTGGAAACATGCAAGATGCAAATGGGCAGCCATCTGAGAGGGATGGCTTAACTTGGAGTCCTGCACCGAGCAGAGGGTTGGACCCAATGGCCCTCTGGCACCTTCCAGCTCTACTATTCTATGATTCTAGATGCCTGCCAATGAAAGTGCGTATAGTCAAGGCTGTGGTTTTCTTAGTTGCAATGTATGGCTGTGAAAGTTGGACCATAAGGAAGGCTGAGCTCTGAAGAATTGAGGCCTTTGAATTGTGGTGCTGGAGGAGACTCCTGCAAGTCCCTTGGACTGCAATCAAACCGGTCAGTCCTAGAGGAGATCAACCCTGAGTGCTCTTTAGAAGGCCAGATAGTGAAGATGAAACTCAAATACTTTGGCCACCTAATGAGAAGAAAGGACTCCCTGGAGAAGAGCCTCATGCTGGGAACAATAGATGGCAAAAGAAGAAGGGGACGGCAGAGAATGAGGTGGCTTGATGGAGTCACTGGGGCAGTCGGTGTGAGCTTAAGTGGACTCTGGGGAATGGTGGACAGGAAGACCTGGAGGGAATGTTGTCCATGGGGTCACGATGGGTTGGACATGACTTTGTGACTACCAATAACAAGATGCCTGCAAGGTGCTAACCTTGTGCCATTTTCAACAAAACCCGGGGACACCATTGCTCAGTAGTAAGATGCATAATGAGCTGAAAGAGTCCCAAGTTGGCATTGGCCTACCATTGATCATTCTATTACTAATAAACTATGACAAGATAACCACAAATTCATTTCTGACATGCACCTCCAAGCACATTAAGGAAACTAAAATAGCAAGTTCTGGGAAAGATTCCCATTTGAGACCCAGGAGAATTATAACCTATCAATATAGGCAAAATTGGGCTAGATGGACCAATGGTCTAACTCAGCCCAAGGCAGGTTTATATATGTTTTCACTCATAAAAGATACATTAGAAAGGGCATGGATGCACCATTGGTCATTCAATGGTAGCAGCTGTTACTACCCACAAACTCGCCCAAGAAGAATTGTTGTCAAACCTGAGTATTCACCTAGCTAACTCTTTTCTTGTGTTGCTAGTATCCCCAGATGAAGAACACATGATATAGTTTGGACATACGTGTTCAGAAAAATAAGTCTTTTCCATCTGCATTATGCAGTAACAAGACCATTGTTTTCCATGTACTAGTGCACATTAGCACTCATGCAAAAGGAAGCAATGAAGCAGCAGCGAGGTGAGTGACTGCACAGCATCTGATGTTCTCTCTCTACTCAAACATTACCACCACAGGAATCATGCTACAAAAAGGTCAAGCAACTGAGTATCTCCATCCATGGAAACTGGACTATAATCATGTCAGGAGCACTTTGGCACAGTGCCACTATTTGTCCAAAACCTGAGATTTATAGTCAACGTGTACATCAACATGAGCGCGACTGCCCTTCTGTGGACACTTACATGGAAAGATTGCCTCAGTGTTACTCCATACCTCAGGAATGGGAAACAGGCAGATCTCCAGCTGAGTCAGACTGCAAGTCCCATCATCCTTCAGCATTGGCCATACTGGCTAGGGCTGATAAAAGCTGTAGTCCAATGATATCTGGAGGACCACAAGTTGCCCATTTCTGCTCTATATTGTGCACACACACATGCACGTTAGCAAGCCCCACTTAACTCAGTGCCATTTACTTCTGTAAATATGCATAGGCTGCATGGTGTAATTAATTTTTAGTGTATTAATATTTTTAGTGTACAACTTTTTGTATAATTTTGTATGTTTTTGTTTTTGTTGTGAGCTGCCCCGAGGCTTTGTTGCAATGGGGGCGGCATAGAAATGTTTTAAATCAATCAATCAATCAATCAATCAATAAAATAGAGCTAAGCTTTGTAAGTAAGGGCAGGAATATAACTCATGCTAAGAATGCAATGCTTCACCTCCCACACACTTTTCATTTTTAAAAAAGCATACAAGAAACCACAACTGAAGCACCTGACCATAGAAAACTCCTTTATACCAAATGAGGCTGTCAGAATAGTATGGCCTGCTTGGACAGTCAATAACTCTCCAGGCAAAGAGAGATCTTTTTCAATGAGATACTTCAGCATCTATCATCTCATTACTGAGTTAATCCTGTATTCTCGACTCCTGAGATTGGTCAGTCTATCCAGATGGAAATCACTGTGCACAATATCTGGAGAATAACGGTGTTAAAAAGTAACCCACACCTTACAAAAAATAAGTTACTTGACTTTGATTTAAAAAATTGACAGAGATGTTTCAATAGCATGAGTGCAATAACTATTTCCAAATAAAACTAAATACAATTATTTTTATTTAACAAAACCATGAATCATTTTAGAACATTGTAAATATCCCAGGATTTGTAGTCTATATGCACAATTCCGTTGTTTGATTGCAAATAGATTTGGTCATACAAATGCAATGTTAATTTCACAGGGATTACAGAAAAATATGAACAAAGAGATACCTGGTCTGTTCCAAAGATTTTGCTGTCTGTGAATCATTGCTCTACCTTACATATCTATCTCAGTAGCAATTATTAAATTTTACAGCAAGAGAATTCTATACATGGATAAAACTACTTCATTGACACTGTATTGTGTAAAGTGTCCTTAAAACAGATTGTGCAGTGTAGAAATAATTATCACATTACCTACTTCCAGAAAATGAGGTTCTGCCTTTAATTTCCTGGATTTCAAAGAAATGCTTTAAAATCAACTGACAATAAAATAAGGCATTGCCTTTATGAATACTAAAGGAGAAAGCCCTTTGCACAGAATTCTGCATTCAGATGTTCTTAATTCCTTATTCTCAGCCTAACTGAGTGAAATTTGGCTGCTCCATGCCAAAGCTGCTCTCCCTTGAGGGTGCCTCAAATGGTAGCTAATCAACAGCCCACTTCCTTGCACGTGAATTTATGTCAGCTTCCAAATTAGATTCTGGAGTCTTTGGTGCAGCCCAGAGCTGCCTTAACTCTTAAATGCCACTTGTCAGCTAGCAGAGATTCCCGGATGCTTGTGATGGTGATCCAATATACCTCCTTGTCTCTCCCCTCGCCAACACATCCTTCCTCTCTCATTTCTGTTCAGCTGTCAAACTTGTGGCAGGATGGTAGCTGGCATATTACTGGAATTTAGCACAGGATACAAAACCCATGCAGAGTCTAGGTAATGTAACAAGCAGTGATCCATACACCTGTTGTCTAGAGCGGTACTGCAGGTTGTGTGAATCTGCCCTCAGCAGTGCAGTTGTAATCTGCTACTCAGATTTTTCTGCATAGTTTGGGCTGCTGGCAAACAGCCATGAGCTCAGCAGTTCTGGTGTTGTAACGTTACAGCAGTAAGGCACCTTGCTGTACCATGCCTTTAAAGCAAATGTTGCATACAAGAAAACACACATGTTGGGTTAGGAAACTAGTCACCAGAGTCTTCCTGTTTTATTTCTGCACTCTGGTGCTAGAAAGTATGCGACAGCTTATGCTAATTCCAAACAGGTGTGACTCATCAAAAGTTAAGCACCTTTAAGTCCTGCTGATTTCAATGAGAAATCTAAGCAGCCAATGTCCTTTAAGAAGTGTGTAAGTTTGGTTGGAAGAAACTTACACAATTTTTTAGTTGAAGAAAAGATAACCAATTCCAATTCTAGAAAATGATCTTACCAAGTGCAATAATTAATTTCCTAGGTAAAAATCAAGGCAACAGGTGAAAGAACTATATTTAAAACTCATATACATCTAAATATAATTATGAGGCAGTTATACACATTAAGACTGTCATACATTAGCACTGTACAGCATGTTGTTACATATAATTTATTATGGGTTAAGTGGAAATCAACATATCTGATTATCACAACAGCAAAAAACCAAAATTCTTCTGAGCCTTGAAGCAGCATTTTCAGCTCTAAAGAGAAAGGGCTGAAAATCCTATAAATTATACAGTCTAAGAATTCTTTGAGGCATCCCATGAAGTTTCCATGCTTCAACTGAAACTATACACCAATATAACCCTGCATTATGTGTAGTCTTCAATAATATGCAGTTAACTGTGAAGTAAATTGATGCAGCAGGTCTATGCAGCAGTGATTAAAGTGCAAAATATTTGGTATGGAATCCTAATGATTACTGTGTCTTGCTTCAAGAGACGCCGAGGAACCAAGACTAGCTCTTCCATTTATGGCAACCGTATTTGATGGAGGCCCCACCTGAAAGAGAAAATAATATATTCAGAGTGACAGAAGAGAACCAACCTAGCTCCCATTGAAAGCTGCATAGGAGTAATTCAAATGCACAACACTATCATTGATCAACATCTTCTACTGAAAAATCATGAAATGTTAGGTAGCTGTCATAAGCGCATTCATTAAACGTGTACTTGAGTTCAACGTGCATTGAAATCCCAACCCAGCCATGAAACCCAGTGGGAGGCCTTGAGCTAGACTTTCTCAACTTAATCTACCTCACAGGTTTGTTGTGAAGTTAAACAAAAGAAGGGAAGAAATATGTATTCCTGATCTCTTGATAAAGGGTGAGATAAAATGCAAGCAAGCAAGCAGGTCTAGAGTTGCCCTATCTTTCCAGAAATGTTTGAGATGGCTTATATTGACCTAAAAGCAAACTGCTGGAAAATTATCATCTGCACATATCCACAGTTCTTTTATTGCCTTATGCTCAATCCTCCTGCGGCTAAGGAAACATGGAATGTCCCAAATTGAGTAGCATTCTTGTTCCACAAAAAGTTATTGTTTTCTTTTTCTGAAAAAAGGTCAGAAAAGAAAGACTTCCTTGTGGTTCAGTCTGCATTGCCTCAGTTAATATGAGATGCACTGCACTATGTAAGTGTGACAAGCAGCACAGACTCACTGGTACCCATATAGCATCCACAGATTAGCAGGATGACGTGTCACAAAAACACAGGGCAGGAGTGAGTTGGTAGCTGCCATACTTCCACAGCAACATGAGCGCTAGGCCTTCTCAAAGACCTTGCAAAGTGGACTACCACTGAAGATGGGCCTGCTGTCAAAGTGCTGAACAACAGAGGCATCACGTGGGAGCACAGATAGGCCTGTTGCCTTCTTGTGGGGGAAGGTAAAAGGAAGAATGGGGAGGGAACCCCTCACGGATGTTGGTGGTCTGCCATCAGCCCAAGCCAGTATAGCCAATGGTGGGAGGTGATAGGAGTTGCTTTAAAACATATGCAAGACAAAAGAAGTCCATCCTGTAACAGTGTTCATGGGCATTTAAAATCTTGTTCCTTAAACCTAAATGTGCAATTGACTTGCACATTTCATTTTAAGCATTCATTGAAGAGCCAGTGTGGCATGCTGTGTAGAGTGTCAAACTGGGACTTGGGAGATCCAGAGTTCAGTCCCCACTCAGCCAGGAAGCTCACCAAGTGTCTTTTGGCTAGTCACTCACTCTCAGACTAACCTACTTCACAGGGTTGTTGTTGTAAGGGTAAAATGGAAGTGGGCAGGCTTATGTAAGCTACTTTCCTCTAGAGGAAAAATGGTGCAGTAGAAATACAGTAAATAACAAAATAAACATAACAAAATTGGTCTGCTTATGTCATTCTAAATTAACACATTGTTGATTAATGTCCCAAAAGACACCTCTTGCTTGTTTGTTAAAGCGCAGCATCTTCAACATCACTAAGTAAAAGCCACCCATTAACAGGACTGGAAAGCTGTCCAAGTGGCGAGCCCAGGCCATTTTGTTGCCTGAGGCAAGGCAGCAAATTTCTCATGCTACCCAAGTCCAGGTGCCTAACACTGAAGGCTGATTGTGTAATTTTGAGATGGACGCTTCCACAAGATCCTCTCCCCATTCCAGGCAGCAAGCACACACTAATGACACATTAAATAATTGCTGCCCCTTTATGACACCTCAAATCAACTTCCTCAGGTAAACATCTCACTCTGCCTAGGAAAGAGCACGGCCATCTAAGCAGACTCCCCACAGGGCAGGTGCATGTTTCTGAAATGGGCATGACAGTTGCTCAGGAAAAGATGCCTCTCTGGTCTGTTCACTGGTTCTGTGTGCACAGTGATGATTCCTCTCCTCAAGACTGAGCTTGGGCAGAAGAAAGATCAGGGTCAACCAGGCAAATCACCAAGTGCCTTGCAGGGCTTCCGATTCCAAATTGTTTATCAATGGCAAAACCCCACCACCACTTCCTTTGCTAAAGTCGAATTTCCCTTCTGCAGTATCTCAGCAGTATGTTTCATGTCTGCAAATACAGGAGAATGGCCTATGGGGTGGGAGAAGAGGTAGAAGATAATGTGGCTCTGCCCATTAAGCAACTATTTTCCCTTTGGCTTTGTCCCACCCCAAAACCACAGTTTTATACCTGCCTCACCATAGGAAGCCTCCAGGTTCTAGCAGAAAAAAAGATCCTACAAGCCAGAAGTCTGTAGACAATACACCAGGCCTATGTATGTCTTACCACGAGATCCCAGGAAAACTAACTGAAAAAGATTAGTCATATGACTGAAATATTGTGGAGAAAGAAATAGTTTCAAACCCCAACCTCATCTGACCCATTTGGTTAGCAATTACTGCGGGCTTTATTCAACAAGAATAAAACTGCAGCACAAAAGGCCACAGAGTTTGGCTCTGTACCCTAACAAGTTATTAAAGAAAAAATGCTTGGCTGACTGTAGCAGCAATTTTTGCCTTGTTCCTTGAATGCTTGGTGGGTGCTGAGAGCACCTGACTGACCTTTTACCTAAGTTAATAGCACAATGCAGCATTAGCCCAACTTTACCATTTAAATAGAAGTTAAATGTCCTTTTCCTTGCTCTTCACACATAAATGAATCTGGTAAACTTCTGGTCTGCTGGCATTAGTGTTTAATTCACCCCCATGTAATCTTCCTTATTTTAAAAATTAAAGCAACATTTTATAGACACTATCTGACTTCATCTTCACAAGAGGCTTAAAAATAAATTTGATGCCACACTTTTGTTCACTCCAGCTTCACTTTCTCATATTGTTAGAAAGTGAATAAGTGCAGTCATTATCATCTACATTTTTAAAAAAACCTGCTTTCCTAAATTGAATAGAACTGATGTACATTCTGTATAAAACTTGAAACACCTTTCACATAAAATAACATGGATCTGCGCATGTCAATACTCCTTTAGTTGTCGCATTCTCATTTTAATCTTTTTTAAAAAGCATTTCCATTTTACCAGGTTCCCTGTGCATTTTGTGGGTGACCCTGGATTTTAGAAGGAAGCATGTATGAAAATGCATGGCAGGTTTTTCTCAGCTCAAGGGAACGGTGCAAGTCCTGAGCTAGCCTACAGGAACTCAAGTAAGTGCAACCTCCAAGTCATAGCTGTAAGGAAGCTGCACAATCCGAAGCTTGTCTGACAAAACTCGAAGCTGCCCAGCCTAATGGGCGTAAGCTTAGGAAATGTCCTTTTATATAGTCCCCATAAGCCACTGTCCAGCCCAGGAGGGGGAAATTGTGCCATTCGCCCTTAAACAAACAGCCCCTTATTTGTTTTGTCTTCTTGCACAGCCCTGAGCTGATTAATGTCCCAGTTTAGCATAAAAAGCATTTAAATGCTTTGGGTTTTATACAATTTGCTTAGGTAACAGGTGCTCCTTTGGCAAAGCTGCACACACAGAAAAGAGACTCATGCTTTCCTGACGATGTCCACCCCTCCTCCTCAGCAGCATGCAGAACTCCTACAAAATGTTCACTTTTGCATAAGACTCAACCAAAATATGGCGACTTCTCTCTTCCAAATGGCATTTGGAACAGCACCATGGAGCTTTAGGATACTGACTCAGATTTCTGGAGCCTGCCCAGTGTTGTGAGCAAGCATGACGACGCAGGGCTTGGGCAAGCGCTCTCACAGGACACGACTTGTGCCACTTCGGGAGACTCAGATGACGATTCACAGGATGAGTATTTAGTGGGACTGGTGAGCAGGGGGCCCCCAGCATCTTGGGAGCCAACAGGAGGGCATGGAAATGGATGAGCGCAGAGTTAGGCAGGACATGGGGGAGCTGCTGCCAGGCCACAGAAGGGGATACAGCCAGAGGGTGGAGTGTCCTCTAATGGAGACCACCTGCTCCCTCCAGAGCTGATTCCCGTGGCTGGCAGCTCAGAAGCGAGACGCACAGCTGGATGTGAAGCATGCAGAACAGAGGCGTGCGTGCTTTCACAGTGCCCCTCCCCGAGCATTGGACCACAAGCACACACACAAAAGGGGTTTCGGGAAGTGATCCCTAGAATGGTATCAGCTGACTATTTTGTGTATGCTCAGAGATATAGCTGGATGATTTATATGTAGAAACAATGAAGAGAATTTTGTCAAGAAAAGGCTTGTGGCTGGTGACTGCTGAGAAGGAGGAAGTCCGGCTCGCAACGCCTAGCTGGGACAGAGCCCTAGAATCTTCCTGCCTTACCATCCAAGTCTTAGAAAATACACCGAGTCAGAAATAGGCCTGACAAAACTGAGAAAGAAAACAAGGGGCTGAACCATCAGCTGTGGGCAAAGGATATGGGAGGGCTGGGGAGGGTAGGTGTGAATCCAGAATGGTTTATGAAAGGCTTTAGTTGGCACAGGGAAAGAAGCTGAAGGGGGTGTTGGGGGCAAGAGGAAGAGGCCTGGGTAAATAGAACAGGGGAATATTATGCTGACCATACAGAAAGGTATGGAAGGCGTCATGGAGACAGGACAAAGAGACCAGACCATGGCTGTTGCTTCATGTTTGCATTGCACAGAAAGAAAGAACAGAAGGAGACAGATATCTGTATATACAGACACACACAGTTTGACTGGGAGAACTCTAAAATAGTCCTTGTTACCATGACTCTCTCTCTCCTATCTAATAATTATGTACCACTTAATATTGGAAAAACTCTACATTTAAATATTGAACAATACATTTAAATACACTATTAAAGCAATTTCAACTATATCATAGCATATGAGTAGCATATGAATTGCACATAAATTACAATGAAATACAAACCAGAGGAAGGCTGGATGAATAAGTATGCTTTCAGGAGAGGTTAAAATGCACAATATTTTCTATGCCTGAATTGCACTGGAAGAGGGTGTCCAAAGTCTGTGCACTGTTCCAAGAAGGCCCACCCTTGAAATATTATATGTCAATATTGTTTTAGTTATGGGACCCCTAGCAAAGCCCCCTGAAAATCTGAAAGCCAGCCGGCTATATATAAGGGGAAGTTGATCTGTTAGTTATCCTAGTCCTAAGCTGTTTAGGGCTTTGTATATCAAGAAACATTAAGTATGGCTCAGCAGCTAATAAGCAGCCAGTGCAGTTCTTTTGGCAGAGGTGTAATATAGGTATAATCCGGGTTCCCCACTGAGTGGATTCAAACCAGGCACAAGGGCAGCCTCATTCCTGTTACATGAATTACCAACTGATGTGGGGGGGGATCAAAATTTGAGATGGGGATGCTAAGAATCAACAGGAAATTTTCAAACAATGGAGAAGGTAAACAGGAGCTTGCTCTCTACAACTTCTAACAGCTTAGGAAGGGATGTGTAACAGGTTTTCTTACTCCATACATTTCATGCCAAATGTATGTTTAAACACTGATGCTGTACGAGATGTTTTATTCAGCTAAATCGAGGTGAGCACAGTTTGCATTCAGCTCATAAATCTCCTACTGGCACTCTTGGAAAATCACACCCTCACAAGATTCTCTCTCCTTCCCTGTCTCATTGTGATTGAAGCCAGTGCAGATTGCTATGGTGATTCTGAAACAAGCACTGTAAATCCATTGTAATTGATGTAACGATGGGAGGTGGTGGCAGCGGGCAGGGAATCGTACCCGTCTCAATTTGGCAGCCGCTTCCCCAGAGCGGATTGCAGCCAGCAGGGTCTGGTGGATCTGTTCTGGGTCAGGGCGCTGGAGTGTCACAGCCAGGCTTCTCTCTGAGGCAGCCGCTGTTGGGTGGCCGGATAAAGGAGGCGCTGGCTTGCTCTGCGCATGGATTCCGCCATTATTCTTCTGTGGGATGCAAAACCAAAAACATAGCACAAGTGAAATCATTCTGTCTTTCAAGGGACAGAACAGGCATGACTTTAAATGTGTGTCTAACAGCCACGTCTTCTTTTCAGATTTACTCTAGAATAGCCGCAGTGCCTCCGATCCAGCTCTCAAAAGATGGAGATCCAACCCAGATCAAAGTCCCTGGTCCAGACTGAATGTAGCTGCTAAACACATAATTAAAAGTAGTTTCTGTTCTGGCCCATCATTCTATAGGCACTACAAGTGAACAACTGTCCACTTCTAACAAGAAAAGCTTATTTAACTTAAAAATTGTCACAATTATGGATCAGAACCCATTTTATCATACAATTTGGGATGCCTTGGTTGTTTTTACTTACATATTGCCAAGCTAGTAAAAATATCTCCCCAGCTCTGTGATTCTAGTACTTGACCATCTGATACAAGTACATTTCTTAAGAATGTACAAGCCCATAGAACATTCATATTAGCAAAACTGAAGCTGCAGTCCTATGCACACTTACTGGGCAATATATATAACTGAATTCAATGGGACTTACTTCCAAGTAGGAATCTATGTGATTGCACTGTAAGGCTGAAATCCTATGCCCACCTACCTAACCATTACTGAAGTAAGGGATGTTTACATCTGAACAAACATCTATGTTTTTAAGAATTTCATTTCAACATGGACTGTGTCCATGCATGGCAGTGTACCAGAAACTCTAAAGCACATACTTTTATAGTGTAACTGTAGTTTCATCATGTACTTTATCATCCTTTTTGCTGGTTTACCAGGATGACCAGCTAGAAGTCTGGTTTTGGATCTCTATTAGATAAGGTCCCATTCATACCTGAGTAGGAGACTAACTTTTTTCTAACTGCTTTGCACATGCAATAAATAAAATAAAATAAACACAACTGAGACTATATTGGCAGAACTATATAAATTCTGTTTAGTGATTGCTGTTCCATTATTGTGCTCTTTTGATTTGCTCCTGTATTTTAATCTGAATGGATTAAAATGAATTAACAGATTAAAATATCAAATGGCCATAGCAAATATTGATGTTATGTCTTTACTGCCACAGACTTACACGGCTATGCCACTAGAAAGTCTATTCACAATTTTATTTTGCAAATAGTTTGGGATACATGACAAACCTATCAAGAAAAGGGGGCAGCATGGGGCTCAGACATTTTAAAGAAACGAACAATAGTACTGCTGGTTTACCTTCTCTGTCACGCTCTGTTGTGGCTGTGCTGTTGGGCTCTGCAAAGGAGACAAATCCTTTATCTCAGTGCTAGACACTGATGAGGAAAGGTCAAGAGAGGTTTGCTGCCTTAAGGGCCTGGATGTGTTGGTACCTGTCTTGCTAAACGACTGTGATCTTCTAACTGCTGATGATACAGCGAGAGCAAATGGTGAGGGCCTGGAACTTGAATACGGTTGCGGCAAAACAAAAGTCCTCAGAGTTTTTGGATTAAATGGAGAAGGCTGGGATGGGGAAGAATTCGGAGACACAGGCGTTTTTACAGGAGGAGCTACATCTTCTGCTTTTTCCAGGCCATTTTCAGTCTTTTCTTCTATTAACTGAGAAGGGACATTAACTGTTCTAGGAAATGGAAAAGAGGTTCGATCTGGTGATGGCACCTTTTTCTCTGGCTCTACACTCTTAGCTTCACTCTGAGTAGAGCTACTGAGAGAACCACTTCTTGCAATTGCTGATGTCACGTAATGCCCAGAAACCCTCCTTTGCATCTGTAAATAAAAATTGCTCGGTTTTGCTGTAGGACTTAAGATAACTGGCTTTGCTTGTGTTGCAGGTGGTGTGCTTTTGTTTTCTGTGCTTAGTGCTAAGGGAGCTATTATTTTAGGTTTGGAAGGTTCCACTTCCGTTTTCTTGGTTCTGGCATCAGAGAAAGAGGCTATGGAATTATCAGCACTGTATGTTTTAGCCAGTGGATCATTCTCTGGCAACATGACTTCATGCCTAAAACCAGGTCCTGTTTGTTTCAGGCTTTTTGAGATGTTAAGATTTTCAGTTTGTGTGCCAAATTCTTGGGAAAGCTCATTCTTAGGAGACATGTGCAAACAGGTTGCTTCTTGATTCTCCAATTCCCAGTTGTTCACTACTTCCAGAGACTTTGGAGGTACTATTTTGTAAGTAGTCATTCCAACTTTGGGTATATAGTCTCTTGTAATCTCATTAGAAGGCTTTGGTTTAGGTTTTGACTCTTGCCAATAAAGTGGGTAACTTTTTGTGGGAGAACTAACTGGACTTTTGACAACTCTCTGTGTTAAACTGTGGTTATCATTTGCAAATGGTTGGTTTTGGTTGCCATTAGGACTCGCTCTTCCATGTGCTGATTGTTGCCTCTGATGGTCAGGTTCTGTCATAGTTCCTACTGCCTCATGTACCCTGTTCAGGAACCCTGAGGGTGGATTCTTTAAAAGTGCCTTCTGCGTTTGAGTCGAACTTCTGTGGGTTAGCTGCTGGAAACCTTGAGGATCAGCACTCTCAGTCTGGCATAAGTTATTATCTGAAGGGATTGTTTGAATTGCAGCATCTTGAGTCTTTACAGTCTCAACAGTGGAGGACTCCTGTTTTTGATCATGCACTGCCAGGAGTACTTGAGGGGTCTGCTCCTGATTAAGAGAGGTGTGATTCTGATAGACTTGGCAGTTCAATGCTTCAAGCTTGTTAGTTTCTCTTCCTTCTAGCACATCGAGTTTTCTTTCTTCTGTGGCATCACTACAACCTTTTTTTTAAGGCAAAGATAATTTAGAAACGAGAATCAAATAATGGTCTGAACCACAAATCATTCCTTTTCATTTCAAATAATATTCCAGAGATCTATTTTTCTGGGGTGAGGGTGTGCTTAACTTGCACAGTCTATAGCAGTGTGACTGGCAGACATAATCATGAGCATTTTTTAAACATCCAAAGTACATCTACAATCTCGCGCACAAGTCTTTGTAAACAGGAAGCATAATCATTAGCTCTTACAGCTTGTGGACAACATAAAAACCCATCAGTAACAATAAGGTCACTTCCTAGAACCATTAGTAGAAAATTGCCTTATATTAGTAATCAACACTGTAAAATTAAAGACATCAGAAACAGCGCAAGCATTTTCTTGTGAACAGAGACACACACTGCATGAGTGACACTACGATTTAATCTAAAAAACAGAAAACTCACCATTGTTTGCATTCAGTTGCAATCCTCCAAGTGGCTTGCCGTTGTCAAGTGTAACTTTCTCTCTGAGTATCTGAGTTTGCTGAGCTCTGCAAAACATAGTATAGTAGACTTCTATCAATAAAAGGATGAGAGAAACACCACTGAGCTCATCCCATCTGCTCTTACTAATAAATTTGTTATGACATAAGCTGCTAAATTGGCTGGTAGTATAGGTATATAAGAGAAAAAAATTAAGTGGTGAAGTCAGAGGAAAGTGAAATGCAAAAAATACGGACCAATAATTATGCAAAAGCTTAAACATCAGTACTGTGAACACAAAATAATGTCAATGAAACACAAACATTATGGCATTAGAAAGCTAATTAACACCTGTAATTGGACAGAAACTTCTTGTTTCAGTTCTAGGCACAGGTGACAGAAGTACACATCTCGATGAATTATAATTCAGCAGTTTCACCCTGGAGTCTCACTTAAGTGTCTTTGTTTAGCTCCTAAAGAGAACATCAATAGACTAAATGAACTGTTTGGACCAGCCATTACCTGGAGCTACCTAAGACTTGCTGGACCTAAAAAGGTAGAAGGTAACCCCAGGTGAAGTCCTGAAGGCACTGCCTCTCTGCCTGTTTTCCAGATTTCCTAACACTTTTGCATTTTAGGATTTTAAAATGATAAACTGCTTTGTGTACATTAAAAAGGACCCCATATAAAAACAGCAAATAAATACAGTCTGGAACCAGAAAATGTTAAACCTGAACTTAAAAATAAACATTGCTATGAGACTTTATATATACTTTGCTTCTGTACTTAGAGCCATTCTCAACCCATTCTGGTATTTAAGGGTACAGATATGATACAACAGTTGCTGGGCCCGCTGCCACAAACATAGGCTGGATCTGTAGCTTCTCTTCCATCAATTCCTGCACTACCAGTTGGATAGCTGTAAGCCGGCTTATGTTGTAAGCCGTCCTGAGGCTTTTTGCGACAGGACGGCATATAAGTATTTTAAATAAATACATAAGTTAATGAAGTCCACCACCGTCACCATCCAGCTATGCAGAGTACTAAGTCTAATGCACTTACTTGGCATCTGCTCTCATCTTTTCTGTATTTTCTTCATCTGAGTTCTGAGCATTCTCTCCAACATCAGTGGCAGGTTCAGAAGCTGATGGTGCAGGTTCAGTTTGATGACCATCTAGTGGAACTTCAGGAGCACTGAGAGAGGTAGAACTCTCTTGTGCTGTGAGAGCAGTGTCTGCACTATCATTGTGCATTTCTTCTTTCTCATCTATCTCCTCTAGGCTATATTCAGAGCCAATGTCGGCTACATTCCCAAAAAAGCACAAGATGTAATATTAAAAGAGGAGAAGTAGATCAAACTACAGTGTAATAAAAACCCTAAAAAACAAAGCTAGCTTACTGATGAGTTCACTGGGGCAGGGAGAGCCCTACACCTAATATGTGGCAGTGCATATGAGTATACAAAATTGCATACACAAAACAGGGTGGTGGGCTTTGTTTTCATGGCTTAAAAGTATCCACATCTGTGAAGGCTTATATGAACAAAGGAAGACCGCTCTGCAAAAGCATTGGAATCCAGTAGTATCTTCTCAAGGGATTAACCAAATGAATAAACAAACTCATAGGAAACTGCCTCTTACAAACAGCTGGCATGTAGCTTGTTCCTACGTTCACTGACTTTCCTACCCCGGCCAAAAAATGGACCAAGACCTTTTGCCCACCACTGAGCTATCACTCTTCCCAACTCATCAACAGTTCCCATTGCATTATTATTGGTGTAATATTTCAGAATTAGACTATAACTATATAATCTAAATAGTGGCATGATCTGTTGAGGGAGATCTCTGGGGAAAAGTCAGCTTTCTCTGGGCTCTCCTAATACACAACATTATCACACAAGTTCACCATAAAAACAACCTGTTCTATTTTAAGCAAGCATGATTATGAAACAAGCATATCAGGCAATCCTTGAAACATCAGTGAGAACTGACACTGAGTCAAATGAAATTATGTCAGTTGGAACCATTCTCATGGCCATCCACAACCCTCGAAACCAGAACAGAATGGAAAACCTAGATTGCCCTAGAAAATATATACACAATCTTTCATTTCCTTCAGAGAAACTGATGCTGTAAGTTATTATCCAAGTACATTAATTGTAAAGACAAAGCATGACCTACATTTATGAGACACTTCAGACTCATCTGGAGTATCAGAGTTACCCAAAAGGCTACCTTCCTCTGAGACTTGCTGAATATTGCTTTGGTCATGACTGGTTGATTCGAAGGAGCAAGAGGCACCTGATGGCACTGTGGTCCTGGTTAGATCAACTACATGGCCTAAGAAGCAGGTTAGGAAACAATACAGTGAATTGGCTTGAATTAATCTCATCATTAAAACAAAGAAAGGTAAGATGTAAAAAGCAGCAATGGCCTAGCATAACCCAGTCTTCTCAGGGGTGGTGCCCTCCAGACATGTTGTGAGTCCAACTCCCAGCATTCCCAGCCAGCATATCGCTGCTGGCTGAGAGTGGTAGGAACTGCAATCCAATACATCTTAAGTAGCATCAGGTTTGGGAAGACTGCCCTAAGCAAGTTAGTGATGGCAAAGGAGACTGCGTTCACGTTGCAACTTGTTAGTAGGGCTGTAGCATTTAGTCAAGCAACTTAAACCTTTTGGAAACATGTCCCCAATTTACCAGGTTAAAATTACTTTTAATGCAAGTGCTTATAAAAATCACAGCTGGCAAGCACTGTCATAAGACAGCTGCCTGTTTTGCTCTGATACAGAACAGAAAACTCTGCCTGCTGAAAGATGCAACATCCAAAAATACAAAGGAAGAATGTGTTTGTCTTCCTTCAAAGCTATTGTTTTGCGCATAAGCAAACAACTGTCTTATCAATTAAAATGTTGTGATTAATCAATGAAATGCAATTCCATACATGTCTACTCTGAAATAAGACCCACAGAGTTAAATTCCCAAAAAACAAGATTGCAGCCTACGATTACTCAGGTGATGGACTTGTAAACTAGAGCCAAAATTATATTTTAATTTGAAAACAACAAAAGATCTTACTATCCACAATTCCCCCAAGCACCTTTAAATCAGGATGTGCTAGATTGGAAAGGGGAGAGAAAATGTTCACCCTTCTTTCTCACTGCAGGGTGCAGGGACAGCTTTAAATGAAAACCCAACTGGCTGACTGCAGAGACAAGCTGTGCCTGTAGGGGGAGCTACACGCAAAGCAGTTCCGCATCGCTCCCATTAATGTCTGTGAAGAAAGGAAACCTCAACAGGCTGTTTTTGCTCTAGCCATCATCAGCCACCCTCTTACCCAGCCACTTTTTAAAAACATTTAAATACTTTTCTATTCCTTGTCATCCATCTCTGTAACAAGTGACTCTCAACACTTGAGTCTATCATCATCCATTGCCATCATCACCATCTATTTCTTTTCTATATCACTCAATGGTGGAGGCCCTTCCACTGAGACTACAATGGAAACTTAAGCAATACTTTAAAACTCCCTTCTTTCCTACAGGCATCATCCAAGCAGCAGCTAACATGAGATTTTAAACATGTGTGGCTGTTTTAGAAGGATATTACAAGAAATGGAAGGGGAAGGAGAAAACACAAATAAGGGGTGACGGATAGGCAGACAATCACATGCAGGCAAAGTGGAGAATATATATATGAATGAATGAGAGAATGATGTAGGAAGCAAAAGCACAGAATCCATGGTAAGCACATCCACAGTGGAAAGTACTATGACTCAGCTGAACTATAGGGAAAGGGTTAAAGGTTTGTCTGCAACTTGTCATGATTTGTTATATAGCAGTTTTAACTGACTCAGTGCTTTGCCAAGTTTAAGTTTTCCAAGCTGTAGTTTTGGTTTCCTCACAGAATTGCAATCTGAGCTTTTATACAAAGAGCTTTTCTTTTCCTTCTTTTTCACTGCATGGAACTCTAGGTGGCACTGTGCTACGGCAAAATTATTGCAATTACACAAGTAAAAAACCATTTGTTTTTTGCTTTCAGAAACAATACTCAATTTTTCCCAGTCCCAGAAAAATGCTTTAAAAAAACAAAACAAAACCAGAAGCAAAGCTGATTGACTGCAACTTCATAAAAAAACAAACAAACAAAACCTGTAAGCAACCATAATAAATGCATCTTGTAGAAAAGTTCTAACTTAAAGAGACATGGTTAGGGTGTTTCTATCATAATTTTAGTCTTGCTGACAGGACAGCAAACTGACAGAGACTGATCCATGGTGCAGCAAAAGAAAAATTAACTTTTTTTTGAAAGCCATTTCCCACTATTTTTTTCCACTATATACACCCCAAACTGCTATTTTACCTTAATCCTGCTGTTTGAAGCAAATAGCAGCTGAAGGGGCAGGTAAAAAGATATAGTACAAATTCTTCAACCCTCCCCCCCAGGTGCATTTTAATTTTTATTCTGAGAGAGAGAGAGTCAGAATCTGAAGACACTTCAAGGAATGGTTACTATGTTCCTAAATGTGTGCTAAATGGAAACTTTACAGCTTTAAAAACTTAGTTTTGTAACATGACAGCTTTAAAATGCTCAATATTTTAAAAAAGCCTCTTTGGAAGGCAGGGATAGAATGACAGGTGCAGAAAGACTTAAGTTTCATCTACAAAATCGGATGCAATAATTTGTGGGATATACAGTTGAATCTGCCACTATTTAAAACAATAAATGTACCTGGTGAAGACAGCGCTTCTGAGCAATTTCCTTTAACAGTGCCTTCAGTATGAACTGATTCTGCCGATTCAGATCCTGAAATGTAGATTGATTTTAGGAAATGATTCCTTTTGATTCCAAATTCAAACAACATACTTAAACAAGAAAAAGCACAGTCAACAGTAAAGCAGTCCTCCCCTCAAAACAAATGCCAAATACATTTTTCCAAAGGCCACAAAATTGTCCATTTTCATTTTCTTTATGAGGCACCTTTCTCTGCAAACTACTTTTTCTGGACACATTCTTTAATAAATCTTTAATTAAGATTATACTAAATTTTGTAATTAAAATTTTACTTAGAAAGCATTATTTGTTAAAGGGATATTATTGCCTCAAGAGCAAGGGGTAAAATTTTGAAATGGATCCCCACAACCCCATCCTTTTAGGAAGACTACCTGTCCCGATGCTGTTGTCACTCTGGCCCTGGGCTTTTCTGGGAGGCGGCGTTGGTGCTTTGCGCTTTGCTCGCTTCAAAGAAGAATTAACTGATGAAGTACCACTGAGTTGAAGAGAGCCTGTTCTCACTATTCCTATTCCTGAAAGTCCCTGCAAAGAGGGTAGGGTGGGAATAAAAAAAAATAAGGCTATTCAAGGACACAGCAGCAACAATGTTATTAGTGATGGACAAAAGCAAATAATTATATGCACAATGTGAAGAAAATGAAAACCATTTCACAGCAACAATAGCTGCGTAAGAAAAAAAACTGCTTGTTCCTGAGCTGGAAGCCCAGTTGAGATGCAACACTAAACCAGGAATGGGGGGCTGAAATCTAGAGGGGGATGAGGACATCCACCTAGCCACCGCTCCATTGGCCTGATGGAATCAGTAGGCAAAGCAACACATACAGATGGCTGGGCATGACCAGCAACCTGATACCAGAGCAGGGCCACTCACACTGGACTTCTTCAGGTCCTGCTGAAGCACCAGCTGGAGTTCCTCCACCACTGCTTTCGTCAGGCCCAGTCTTGCTTGCCATGTACCTACCCCCACTGGGAAGGATGCCAGGCAGGTAAAGCAAGAGGCATGCTAAGGGAATCCCTTTGCTCACCAATCACATTTTCCCTTCTCCACCTCCTGCTTTTGAGTTGTATCCGAACTTGGCCACAAAGGCTTAGGGGAGAAACCTTGGCTGAGGCCCTGCAGGCTCGACTGACCATTGTATTGGCCCTGCAAGCCAGAGGTTCTCCACCCCTGTGCGAACTGTAGTGCCTCCCTTCCTACACTTTCTGCTTTGAAGGAAAGCACAGTTCCAAGGCCATGTGTCAGTACCTGGCACAGCACATTGCAGGACTCACTGCTGCTCCCAGTCTCCTCTAAAACGAATGAATGAACCAGGCATCCCAAAGAGAAGATGAAGCAGGTGCAGCAGGCACCATATTAATGCATCTGGTCCTCACAAAAGGCCCATGAGCACGTCAACTTCGACAAGCATGCAACTACATAAATGTTGCAAGCGATGCCTGAAAATGTTCTTTGCAGACCTTATATGCTTGTTCGTAGCACAGAGACACGCTAGTCTATTTTCCCAATCAAGTAAACTGACAGCACATAGACCACAGACCCAGAAGTTCCATCTCTACTGACATTTTTGATCAGACAAGAAACAGCAGGCGTCTATTCCAAACTGTGGACTCCTGTTTTTTATCTTTTCCGTACCTTGCCTTCCTTCCAACAACATTAAATGTTAAAGCTGCATGAGGGACAACCAATGCTATATATGGGGAAACAGCTGCTAGTTTCTTGGGCTGTACAACAAGTTCCTTGTATAATATCTGAGATCTAGAAGGCGAGGTTGTAAAGCTATTCCTACCTATGGAAAAGTACTATGTCAGTAAGAAAGCTAGGGCAGAGCCCTTCTCTTTGACATCTAGCACCCTATAAGTATACAGTGCAGGGAGAGGATATCTGGTGAATGAAAAAGAGAGGAAGGAAAAAGGAAAATGGAGAGAGATGCAGCACATTCTATACGTCCTTCTAACCTTCATTATGAAATGGTACAGTGTAAACAGGGTTACCTCCCCATCGGCTGTCTGTGAGAACTAGGCCTCTGTGTTACCTAGAACAACATACTAGAATGCCTATGTGGCTCTGAAATTTAGAACAGTCAAAAGGTCAGCCACCTTCAATGTCACAAAGCCATTTTACCTTTTCTTTCCTGCCAATGCTCAGTCACATAAAATGGGAAAAATAGGAGGAGATAAGTGGAGTCTTTAAAACTATGAGAAACCAGACTACAGTAAAGGAAACAGTGGAGACAGTGTTTGCTTTTTAGCTGGTTTTTCCTGCTATTGTCTGATATTACCACTTGGGCATAGATAAATGCCTAACTTTATCAAAACTGAGTAAATCATTCAGTAGAGACAAGGATGGTCCAGTTTAATCTATAATAAAAGCAATGCAGCAAGCAAGTTTTAGCTCACTTTTAGGGGCTACTGCTTTATCAAGAGATTATGAGGAAACTGCAAAGAAAGAATGCACTGTCAAAACATTTTAAGGCAACTGAACTCTAAAATCCAAGACTGTAGTAATAGAATGTCGGACAAGGCAGAGTTTTGGTCTGATTTGGCTTAGCTTTTCTTTTAAAAAGGAAGATACTTGCAGATTTCTCAACCCTAATAAAGTTTTTGTATCAAAATGTTAGGATGTTTAAAGACCACATATTCCATGTCAAGTATAAACCTCTTTCAGTCCAAGGGCCAAATTCAATTTTGGACAAGTTCTTGGAGCTAAATTCTAGTGTGAGTGAGGAAAAAAAAGGGTGGGCCTTAAACAACTGCTATTTTAGCTTTAAGTTCCTACTGCCAGTAACCAAAACTAGCATAAACACTTTGACTTTTCAGAACTAGGAAAAACTGCACAAAACCTGGAAAAGCACTAAATGATGGGCAGTTGGGGAAATGAAGGTGTGGCCATCTAAGTAGCTCAAGGATGGTCAGATTAGGCTCCCGAGGCCTGAGGTTCCCCACCTCAATGTAGCTTGGAGTCCCTCCTATACCAGTCCCAATGATCAGAATCATGCAATGTCTCAATCTTGCCTTGCCCACTACAGCCAACAGTGTTACGCAGAAATTCAGTGTTTTCTTTCAGTTCTGATTGGCTGTGATGAGCACATGATGCCAGTGCACTGGCTTCCCATCTGTTTCTAAGCCTTTGACTTAAAGGTCCAAATGGCTTGTGAGCAGAGCATCTAAAGGCACATCTTCTCCTATTCAGACCTCCTCAGACACTTGGGTCATCTTCAGAGGCTCTCTTTCAGGTTGCCCCCAAAAAAGCAGCAGGGCAGGTGGCTACAAGAGAGGGCCTTCTCAGCAGCAGCACCTGCTTATGGAATGAACTCCCATTAATAACCTACACTGTGATCGTTTGGCACCGGACAAAGGCCTTTTCTTTTCCTCTTAGGCATTTTAGAGACCTGGGTCTAGATTTGGATGGCCGCTTTCTCCACTTCTGTGCTGCCTATTGCTGGGCACTGCACTGCATTTCACTCTTACTCATTTGTATTGTGTTTTAGATTTTAACTGTTCCATGGCATTTAATCTTGTGACTGGTTGTAATCTGCACAGGGAGCAGTAGTTACTGGGTAGGTCATGTACAGAACAAACGGATGCATGAAAATTCCACTGTGGCGCCGAGTGGCAAGGAGGCCGTGGCGGCTACAGACTTGCAGGTGGCGACGAGAAAGCCGTAGTCCGATGGGACGGGCTTAGTGCTTTGGGTTTGTCAATAGCTGCAGAAGGAGGGAGGGAGGGAGGGAGGGAGGGAGAGAGAGAGAGAGAGAGAGAGAGAGAGTGAGAGAGAGAGAGAGGGCATCAAAAAGGACCACCCCCTCGTTCCCCTCCTGTGGCCACTTTTGGGCTCTACTGAAGGGAGCAAACTACTTGAGAACAGTTGCCTGACAGTGCAGCTGGCGAGAGGCGGTCCTCCTCATTTCCAAGTGAACGGATGTCAGTGGTGTGATGGTGAAGCCGAGGGGATCCTGCGTATTGTTATGCTTACCGCACAATACTGCTTCCCATTAACATCTGCACCTTCTGTTTTTTTTCTGTCAGTGGGCTGCCATATTTGCTTTCCAGCCAAACATGGATACAAATATAATGTATCAAGTATTCCTTTGTGATGTCAGAAAGCATTATGTATTAAACAGAGAGAGGAAGAGAACATGTTTCTTAGTCAGGGGAAACAGTGTGTGGACAAGGTAGGAGGCTGTGGTCAGCTAGGAAACCTCAGAAAGCCAAATCATGGGGCCTTGGAAGGATGGATAACCCCTAACAATGCCTCACAATTGCCTTTAAAAAATGGATTATTTTTCCTGCACTCAAAGAAAGCCTAGCCTCCTCCCATTCTTGACATGCCTCTGACAGCTGAAATCTATAGCGATTCCATCATCAGTCTGGCTCCCACAACTTCTGTTTGTATACTTCCAGAGAAAGTCTGATTGACTGCAAACCAGAGAACAGAAAATAATAGTGAAACACTTTCAAAATCACAACACAATAAACAATCTGCCAGTACAATCAGACATTGGAGAAAACCTTATAAAGAAGCAAAAAAATAAATAAATACTGGATTGGATCCCAACTTCCGTAAGAGTAACTACTCATGGGTTTCTAAGCTTCCCCCTTTCCAGTGCAGCCTGTTGCACGCACCCAAATCTTCTGCTGAGGGTTGGGTGTGGACTCCGGAACAGCATGGAAGGTAGCACGCAAAGGCAAAATCATTATTATTTTTAAAAGGAAGGCTTCCTTGTATGAGCAGAAGTATCTTTCCACTTGTGCAAGTGAAGCTTCGATTTAAGCCATTCCATTCAATTGATTTTAATCTCCCATAACACCAACACCATAATTCAATATAGATCCAATGCATCTTAAAATTGATAATTTCAACAGTTTAGGTGCACTGATTTCTGGTTTCTGACTTAGGCCCCCAGGCTGAAAATTTTTGCACAATGCTCAGAGAAATAAAAAGAAGAAAATATCTTGTTACATATGTTTCTATTTTGAGTTGTCCAATATTTTTTTCTAAGAATGAGACAATCTTCTCAAACTACATAATCCAAACCTCTATTAAACAGCGCACTCTGGTGGTTATAAATTCATGAAAAAGAAATTACTGTGTTATACTTGATGTGAGTAAAAATAATATTAACTGAAGGGCCCTGCATCCATTTCATCTCTTGGGCCTGCGTTTTCACCATTCAGTTTTGCACTTCATCCTTCTAGCATGCTCATATAGCCAAGCGTATTAGAAAAAGATGCCTTTCATTCCAGATTCAAAGTGATGTCTGAAACACAAGTATGCAGTGCTCCAATTTGCACTGACACATTTAGCTTTGAACTTTAATTGGAATTCATAACTGACAATCTGTGCTTTAGCAAGATATTACCCACTGCATTAATTTCCCCCCAAACTGTGATGGAATAAGTTCAGCACATATTGGAATTTATATAGATAGGTTTGACCTGGCAGTCCGCTTCGCAACTTCATTAAAATGCATTATTACAGAAGCAGGAAATACTATTAAGATAAAAACATTAGTCTTAAACATCCATGTTCTTCCAGTAAGTAAAATTTGATATTTTCAAGGTTTTAGCTTGTTTCTAATAATGCAAGGATTTGAACTGTTTAGGAAACCTTTTCTCAGAAATATGTTTAACTGCATTTTTTTTAAATAAAAGGCTAAGAAAGGCAATTTTGAAATGACACTAAATGTCAGATCCTTCCCCAGTTACTGAACATGTTACTGCCAACCATAATTTCCCCATATTTAATGCAAATAGAAAGACTATCAGTGGATTCCAATTTACTACATGTTTTAAAAGTAGCATTTTTAAGAGAAAAAAGGAATGACTGCACTTAAAAGTGCTGTTTCTGTGCTTGTATCAGATTATCTTACAAAAAAGTTCAGTATTTAATTTTTTTTGACAATCTCTCATTTTCACTGAAAAATTGCATTTCAACTTCCAAAGGAAGTAGTTAAAGTAGTATCTTTGATAATTATTGGCTAGCTAACAAATAAGTGGTAGTGCTGGGGATTTACGTGCATCATATACCTTTCCCTAAAGCTGCCATCTTATACGAGCATACATACTTAAGCAGAACGATGTCTCACTGAACTTCATGAGACTTACTTCTTTCCAGCAAACATGCATAGGACTGCACTGTCAGGATAATTACTCGGAAGCCCACCTATTTCAACCGAACTCTTTTCAAGGATGCATTGCTGAGTTCGCCATCAGCACTGCAGCAAGAGCAAACAGATCCCCTGCTTCACATGACCATAGTGCACTTGGGTAGGCCATCCAGATCATGGGGGAGTTTTCAATGCCATGGCAGTCAACAGAAAAGTAGATAGTGACTCAGGAAGCACCCATATTATCTTTGGACACCTGTATGCTAACAGCTGGTGTGTTTACATGTAAAATAAGAAACTGGTTTGAGGCACCAGGGAATGACCATAAGGAGCTGGTTTGATGCAACACCAAGGCCAGGCGGAATAGAAACTAGGTCCACGATTGTGCAGAATTGCAAAATGTCCAGAAGGGACAATCAGCCAATGTTCTTGCGGCACCATGTCTCTACAATCCATAATGCTTGGAGTCAGAGAAAGGAGGAGACAATAACAACCAACCTTGTCAGATTCATCCACACTGCTAGACTTCACCACGCAACCTGCAGGTTTGTCCTGGGTTTGTGCGAGATCTTGGGGCACGCTTTGAGAAGTAGGCATGGGGGGCAAAGGAGCTCGTCGTTTCTTTGGCATCTCGGATGGCAGGGTATTTGAGTCATACTGCTTCGGTATCACGTTGGATCTCATAACGAAGGCTGGCCGCGGCTTACTCAGCAATGGAGTTGCAGGAGCACTGGCAGTCTTACAAGGAGGGGAGAAATCAATTGAAAAATAATGGAAATATATATTAGCCAACACTCTACTTTAAACAAGGGATGCTCAACCATTGTTTTACAGCCTCATTCATATTTCAGCAAAGATGATGCTTCTCAATATGAAGATGAGGTCATCACAATAAACCAAATGCAGGGACTATTTGCATGGGCCCTAAAGTTGCACAGTCCCTGCGTGTTTATTAGCTAGTCCTGAAAATGCAGGTTCTTTTATTCAGTCACTTCAGGCAGCTGTGGGACATCTCCTTATGCACTAGTAGTTCCCATGCCAGAATTCACGAAATGTGATAGGACAATGACTGGCCTTTGCAAGCCAAGGAGCATGGGAGGGAAACTGCCAAGCCTCTGAATATAATAAAGATCTAAGGATAATAGCTAGCAGGTCAAAGAACAAGCGGGATCTCTGGGACGGCAGCATCCTTACACTGCAACCTTCACTCATTTCCTAGCAGGCATGCATAGGACTATGTTGTAATCATGTAATAAAATATCTCCTGGAAGCACAAAGCCCATGAGGATCATTCGATGAAGTGGACCACAGTCCATGAAAGCTTACGCCAGAATGCAGTGCTACAAGGCTCTTTTTAATTTTTTTTGCAATAGGCTACCACAGTCAGTCAGTAAAAAGTAGATACACAGTCAACACTCCAATCTCTGGCCGGTCCAGTTGACATCAGCATTTTTATTTTATTCATTATATTTATATAGTCCACCTTTTTTCCTTTCAAGGAACTCAGGATGGCTTACAGAATTCTCCTTCCCCTCTCATCCTCACAACCACCCTGTGAGGTAGGTTGGGCAGAGAGTCTGTGACTGGTCCAAACTCAGTCAATGAGCTCCATGGCTGAGCAGGGCCTAGAACCCAGAGCTCCTGGATCCTGGCCCCACACTCCTAACCACTACACCACACTGCCCAGTGTGACTCCCCTAACAACTGCCCAGACATCTGCCAACACTGCTTTTTTGCTTCTACACAATGTTAATTACAAATATTATGGTCTTCTTACTTGTTCCCGTTTCTTCTTGTTTCGCTGAAAAAAGCCAAAGAAGCCTTTATTTTCTTTCTCCTTCAAAATGTCAGAATTTTGTGAGTTTTGACAAGAGTCTGAAAATAAAATATATGCCTTGGTACCATAATTGCACTTTTTCTGCCATGGATCTGTATTACATAACATTATTTGATATATAGTAGCATACTCAATTCTATATGAACTTGCTTGGTAATAGTATCATGTTCTCCCTTTAAATATTTTTCCTTCAAGAATGGCAGCAATTGTGTTGTTCATTCTGCAAGGTGAACAATGACTGAGTCTGCATGTCAGAGCTACCCATGGGTTATTTAAACCCTGGGTAGTCATAATCAAGTATTAATGAGTGAGAGTGCTGATTTCTGCTAAACAGCCAAGGGATTTTCTCTCCTTGGATAATCTGAAATTGGAGCTTCTTGCGGGTAAAGCCACCCCAAAACAAACCCTGGGTTATAACTGTGGGTTTCTCTGACAACAACCCAAATTTCCAAGTTGAGACATCATGCTAAACAACCAGTGACAACACTGGGTAGTTGTGATGTGTGAACTGCACACTCCATTCAGTGTGATGCATGTTCTAGACTTACAATACCAAAAATACTATTAGTATCTTTTTATAATTTTTAAAATATATTTTTAAAAATGCCAACACAAGATGTAATCTATCTTTTCCCAAGCTAAAAGGACAAACAATGCAAAAGAAACTCATAATTCCCACAGAAACAAAACTATTTTAAAAACAGATTACTAGATTAGTATACCATTTACTTTGAAATGGTATTGTATTGTTTCTAAGACAGTAAGTCCATTTGAGTCCCTTTGAGCAGAGAGGCAATTCATAAATGTAAAGAATGATACAATAATGCTGTAATGCTATTACCAGATTAGCACTGAATGCAGTGAAACTTAACATACTTCTGACTAGACATGCACAGGATTGCACTATAAGTAAGGTAACTGAGGGGAAAATCCTTCCTAGTCAAAATATAGGTAGGTTTTTAAACTTTTCCAAAAACCCATTACATTTTTGATACATCATCTTATCTAGTTGTTGTTGCTAGTTGCAAAGTTGCGCCCATGGACCACATTCCTCCAGGCTTTCCTGTCCTCCACCATCCCCTGGAGTCCACTTAAGCTTAACCAGCTTAGTAATCATAATCATGCTGAGGTTTCAGAGACTACTGGTGAAGATAATGCTGGTCTGGCTCGCATCTAACATGAATTGCAGTATGGACTGCTAACCACAACCATCCCAGAAGGAGAAGCAATGTTTTTTCCTCAGGCTGGGATGTTTTTTCCCTATGGTTACAAGTGAACCCAGAATCAGAGGTGGTTTTAACCAGGTTTCAGAGGTGGCAAACAAGAGCAGTTTTAAAAAAAGAAAAAAAAGAGAACCAGAAGCTCTACACGAATGCTACTGAGTTATTTGAATGCAGTGAAAAAGAAGGGAAATAACCCAGAAACTGAGAAAAGGAACTGCATTTTTTAGACAAACCCTGGATAAAGCAACAGACCACGGATTACCATGGGTTAGGGGTACATCTAAACCAGGCCACTCAGTCTACTATCCTTATTCTTACTATCTTGTTAGAAGAATAGTCCCCCCATAAACCATGGGTTTCAAGAAGCACTCAAGTAATATATAAACTTGTATAAAGTGATCAGGGGATCCCCCTTTGGGTTGTATCCCTTCACTGGTAGAAAGCTCTTTGACCCTACAGAGGCTTCTGCAACTAGAACCAGAGAAAGGGTATTTCCACACTTCCCCTTTCTAAATGGCTCCCCCAACCTTCTGCAACAAACTGTGGGAAGGCACGGGGGTTGCAGAAGCAAGGGGGAAATAGCCAAGTCTCACATCCTCCATTTCTGCATTGTTATGATAGCAGAAGGAACACATCTGGATACAGTTCTTAAGGAAAAAAATGATGCACGGCAGCAGTCATGTGGCTACCAGCAAAGGGTTATGTAAATCAAAACTCCAACTTAGGGACACTCATGTATTATATACAAATCTGTGTTATCTACTCTTCTAATGATAGGCTTGGCTAAGTAAACTGCCATTCCTATTAGAAAATTCTTGTTTTCTTTGGTATCACTGAGTGACAATACGTGTGCCCGACAACGCTACACCATCTGCTGCGTGTACAGATTCTCTGAGATCATTGCAACTCACCTTGTAAAGATGACAAGCTGAATTCTCCAGTTGGTGTGGTGGCTAGGGAGAGAGACAGAGAGAACAGGGAGAGAGGGAGAGAGAAATGGAAATTTAATTACAACTGAGCATGAGCTCTGAATACGTTCTTTATCAGAGTTTCAGCAGAGAAGTTGAAGACTATGCGGACAAGTTCTCAAGATGCAGAAGAGTGTGAAATGATCCCTTCTATCAGATTTCATGCAAAAAGAAAGAACACATTGTAATTTAAACAAGGATGGCCAAAATGGTACGCCGTAGGCTGGATTTTCCTGCTGAAGCCCTAATAAATGTATCATGTTAAAAACAAATAAAATTCAGCTAAAAATAGTGATATAGAAGCTTAGCTGTCATATACACTGCTCCGTATGCAGTGCTGGTTAACTACAAATCTTAAAAAAAAAGAGTAAGCATGATAACTGTCGATATTCCACAAATTTCCTTTTGCTGGTCACAGTAAAATGTTATTTTTAAAGGGGGTTGTTATTTCCTTTTCAACTGCACAATACAATTAATGGAGAGCAACAGATAGTAAACTTTTAATTTTCAGATTCAGTATATTTTAGAATATGGCATTAGATCTAAATTTATGCTGCAGGACAAGGGCAGGCAACTTGTGTTCCTCCAGTTGAGGTTGTACCATCAAGCTCCACCAACCCTCACCATTTATCATGTTGGCTCTGGCTAATGAGGGGAGGAGCCCAGAAACATTTGGAGAAACACACTGCCCACACATGCCTTAAGTAATTAAAATCAAGTCAATAAATGGAATCTGGAATTAAGGGGCAATGGACCACTTCACCAGATGTACTGATTCCAGAGCCAACAAATGTGGAGTCAAAAGATAAGGCTATACAGTTATGTGAAATGAAATTATGAAAGCAGTATGGATTAAAAATTGGTTTTCTATACTTGTTGCACTATTAGCACTCTTTTTAAAAGAAACCAATGATGTATTATGGTTCTTTATTTTCAATAACAATAGTTAATAACAGGAATTAAGGGGCAATAAATACAGTTAGGCGAAGAATACATTTCCAAATATCTGGACCCTGATCCCTCAAGCAGCCACTTTTGTGAAGGATGAGTGTATCAGTCTCACCTCTGCTGACATCCATTGCGTAGAGTTCTCTGAGTCCGAGTTCGTTGAGGGATTTTGTCAAATCAAGAGTCTCCCGAGACTGGTAAGCTTTCAGCAACACAGTGTGTAAAGGATCAAAATCGCATTTGCTACAAATGGTTTCCAAGAGCTCTTGAAGAGGTACATGAGGACTAACTCTGACAATAGTCTTCTGGGTCTTCTTATAGTTTACTACTACTCTCACCGTTTGCTGAAACAAAAGGAAAGCCACCCTTTAGCTAACAAAGGCTTTACAGCCTTTAGTTTGATTGGAAAAAGAAAAAAAGGCTCCATCTACTATGCACTGTGCTACACAGTCTTCACTGCTACTAAGAACTCCCACAACTCGTCTAAGACCTCTCTGCTAACTCCAAAGGAGTCCCCCATCCTTTTTCAATCCGTGCGCACATTGGAAGCGCTACTGACCCCTAGCCACTAGCCACACACTCCGAGAGGGCCCCCTGGAGGGGCCCCTTGCTAGTCACCCCTTGGGCCCCTTGCTAGTCGCCTGATGACTACCGTGGCGTCCTGCCTATTCAAACAATGTGGGCAGAGAGAAATACCAGGGTTTAAGAGGGGGAAGTAGTAAGGCAAAGGGACAGAGGGGAGAGAAAGGGTGATGTTATCCATGAGGTGGGAAGAGAAAAGTAGCTAGGCTAGAAGGTGGGAGTGGAGAATAGCAGCAAGATAGAAAGGTGGCCAGGAGAGAAAAGGCAGGGTTAGAGATGAGGAAAGGAGAGAAACAGTGAGGGAAGTGGTTGAGTGGAAAGAAATAGCAAGGCTAGAGGCTGGGAACAGAGAGTTAGCAAGGAAGTTCTGCAAGGATGGAAAAGGATTGGGTTCTTTCTCTTCTTGCTTACAGAGCAGCTGATGAACAGCAGGTTTAAGAACAGGAAGAACTTGGTGCCCCAACTTTCTTCAAGTATTTTTAATTAAAAAAGAGATTTTGAAGGGGGCAGGGAGGGAAGAGTTTTACAGATTGGGAACCTCAATCTATGGGCTGTGAACACAAGTCCCCTGCATTCCAGAACATTCTATACCAACTACGGACTAAAATGAACAGTGCTGCCCTGCCTTCAGCTGTCAACCTTTGTTCCCCTTTTATGGCTTCTTCAAACAGCTCAGAGAGAGGGAAAGACAAAGTCGAGTAAGAAAGGAAGGGCATTTTGCTTTCACTCAAGGCAATACCAGCCAGCATAATTCCCAAGAGAAGTTCGGAGCAAGTAGGAGCCCAAGGAACAAAAAAAGCTGTCCTTTTCTTGTCAACCAAGAAGCAAGAAAGCAATTGTGTCTGCATATGCCTAATGCAGTCATCTGTCTCTGAATCCTGGGAGCACCACCCAAGGCAGGACCTATGATGAATATGTGTCATTTTACAGCATATCCAACACTTGTGCAAGTGGGAACAACTACTAGTACAATAGGAAGATTGGCCAATATAGGTGTGATGACAGGAATGAAAGAGAATTTCGCTATATTATTTCCGCATGATCAGTAAGCAAAGCCTGTTTTTCTGTCTATTAAAAGCACCACTGCTTGGTTATCATACTGGCTTCCTCATTTGAAGCTCTCACAACACGTGCCCAACAACTAGCTCAAATTCATGCATAGCGGATGGGGCAAGTCCATGGAACCTGTGGAAGGGAGCTCACTAACTCCCCCCCCCCCCCGCCCCCAGAACAACCGTTTCCAGGGTTGTGCTGTTCTGTTCTATTTAGTTGCAAAGTCATGTCCAACCCATCACAACCCCATAGACAACATTCCTCCAGGCTCTCCTGCCCTCCACCATCCCCTGAAGTCCACCCAACCCCACACCCACCGGCCCAGTGATCCCATCCAGCCACCTCAACCTCTGCCATCAAAGCACCACCTTCCAATTGCACTGGTGGCTGTTCCTGCTAGCAATTTGATTGGAACTGGCTGACTGGCAGCATGAGATATTGTCTTTAATTTCTAACAAGTTTGCAAATCGATTTTTATGAATAAACTCTAAACTATACTACCTCAAGAAGTCTTAAGATACCACCTGTTAAAAGTCTAAATAAACAGGAAGTAGAGAGAGAAAAAGTCAGGGTAAAGCTTTTACCTCTGGGATGACTGGGGTGGGCTTCTTCTTATCCATTTGTTTTGGCTTTAAAATAACTTCATCAACCGGAAGCATCCCAATGGGTGTATTTGGCTTGAATTTGATCTGTTTCTTCTCTGCTGATATCAGGTCTATAGTATGGCTTGAAGGATTTAAACGATACTGTGCACAAAGGTATACCAATAAGTCCATCATTGGTTTGCTGGAAGAAAAAAGAGAAAGCATCTACAATGCAATTTCCACATGGTCACAAAGCAAAACCTGTAAAGCCCCATTACTTGGTTATTATTCTACATGCTTGAAGACAAGCAGCACTTAAAGTATAATCCATGGAGATCAGGCACATAAGAGGCGAAGGGCACAATCCTGCAAGAATTTCCTCCAACTCCCAGGAGAGTCCAGTCAGCCATGCTTGCTGGAAGTTCTAGGATGGTGCCCAAATATATTTCTTTGGGACTCAAAAACCTTTCACATGCCTCCCATCATACCTGCCTATTTTTGGACTTTCTAGTGACTGTGAAGAATGACATGTAGAACACGGTAATTTTAAAATCATTGTCCATATCTGTAATAACAGTTATAAGAAAAAACTCACAATATAATAAAATAAAGTATTCTTCACAGCCAATAAAATAATAAAATATTCTTCACAGTCAAAATTTCATCAAAAGGGTTCTACCATATGAAACTGGTTCCTTGAATTTAATGGGCACTAATTATACGAATGTATTGCGCACAATATCACGATAAATGCCTTTCATCATCTCTTCCCTGTATTTCTTTACCACATTCATTTACAGGTTTGCATCTGAGTCTTCTCTCTGTTAAAATCATTGAAAGCTATTTGCAAAACTAATGCATAATTTTGCCACCATCGTTCGGCAGGGTTATGCAGTAGGTGGATTGAGTACAAAATAATTTTTTTCCTATACAGGAGACTTCATACATTCTTCAACTTGGACTCAATGAACAGAACTGTTAATAATAATAACAACAACAACAACAACAACAACAACAACAACAACAACAGTCCATGAAGCAGTGCTGCGGTGCAAGCTTTACTGAGCTTATATGCTGCTTTAAGTCTTCTTCTTTCATACAAAAGTATCTGGTCCCACAGTGGCTTAACTAACAGTTAAGTGGAAGTCATTTCAATAATGACAACATGGACAGCAGTTCTCCAGGACTTCAGGTAGAGAGAGGGGCTTCCGGCCCTATCTGGAAATGCACGGAACTGAACCTGCGGACGTCTGTATGTTAGCCAGAGACTCCACACACAGAGCTGCAGCCCTTCTCAGACATGATTCCTAACAACATCCATAAGAGGGCAGAGCAGATCAAAGCTCTTTTATTAAGAAAGCATTCTTTCTCCCACAAAGAAAAAAAAATCTACAGATTTCTCCTTTTAATCCATTTTGATATTTGTTTCATCGAGGTGATAATTTGCTCCAGAGAGCAAGCATATGTGAAAACCAGCTGCAGTGCTGACAGCAAACGCTGTTGTACAGAGGTATCCAAACACCTGCACAAGGCAAACCCTGCCGTGAATGCTAAACCCCCTCCCACCCCCTGCAAATCCCTACTCAGTTTAATCTGCTCTTCAGTAACATTCAGCACAGAAGCTTTCCTCAGCAGCTTTAAAGCTGCCACTGGGTCAACTCTGATAATGAATAACAGAGATTATGATGAAATATTTTTCCACCTCCTAATTGGAACAGCTTATACAACTTCTCCTGCATTATAAAAAGGGCCTTGTTGAATGTGAGACTCAACAAATTATTTAACTGAAAAAGAGTACCAAACAGCGATTGCTTTAAAAAGTACATTACATCCTTCTTCCCCAAACCTACCCATGGGGGTGGGGGGGGGGCAGATAGCTGCTGTGTCTGATAGCCATATGGTAGCTGATAGATTTCAACACTTCATTATTGAAATTTAGGGATTTGTGGCTCATTTGGCCTTGCACAGCAAGGCTGCTTTCATGCTAGCTACAAGTAAATAGCAAAACTGGTCTTTCAGAAATATTTTACTCAAACACCAATCATTTACTAGAACATCTTGCTTTTGAATATGAGTACACAGAAGAGCAAAGCACATTTTAAAAAAATAAATGATTTGCCTGCTAAAACAGCTTCAGTAAGAATTAGAAAGCAGTGATAACCCAGCAAGTAGTTAAGTACCACTTGATGCCATGTGGCTTATGGGGCAGGCTTTAAAAAAAAACACCAAACAAACAAACACTTAAAATTACCTCTTACTCAGGACACAACCTAATTCTTGGTGACTGAATTACTGGGAGAACCCAGACACAACTGAAGACTAGCAAAATATACATGTGGCTTCCTGGTGGCTTTAAAGTCCATCTAGTAGAAGCAAAGTAGTACTTTAACTACAGCAAACCATGCATCATTTCATCTAAGCCTAAGTCTCGCCACATGGAACATAAATGACTAGCACACAAACTCTGTTTTATGTTAGGACCCATGAGGTTCCTGACCTGATTAGTGTTCAAAAATTTCTTTTAAAAATAAAGTAGCAAACACACACAAAATGTCCTACCCCGCAAAAGGCAGATTTCAATTTACATGTTTTTATTTCCACTGACTCATCCAACTTTAATTTCAAGCGAAGATCAATCAAAGATAGTCTAAAACTGTAGTCAGAAAACATAAAAGTCCTCAGTCCTGTGCTCAAATCCTATTCCATTGCCTACTGCAGCATTCCCTGTAAACTTTATTGAAAGCAGCCTTCCACCTGCAAACAAGCTATGTGTCAATCATGCTTTCTGGGGTCCTGAGTAGGTAAACTGACAAGACTTGCCAGAACTGTGTGTGTCAAGGTTTTCCTTTTGAGGGGGCTTCGATTGTTCAAACTGGACCATGTTTTAGAAGAGTCTGAGGAGGCTTTGGGGTCCTTGGGGACTTGCTGCACAGCTCTCACTGCTCTGTGACTGAGGAAACTATTTGTTTTCACTAAAATGCATATTTATTAAAACTCTTGCTCACTCGCTCGCTCTCTCTCTCTCACACACACTGAGAGAGAGAGAGAGAGAGAGAGAGAGAGAGAGAGAGAGAGAGAGAGCGCGAGCGAGCGCACGAATAGCTCAAGATGAGAAAAAGCCATGCATGAATGAAGCACAGGTATATGAGCCCTAGTCACATCCTCCTGCACCAGCCTGCCCCTGCTTAAGGTCTGGTGGAGAGGCCTTTCTCTGTATTCTGTCTGTTGTATAATCATGGTTGCAGTGACAATCATTATTATTACTATCATCATCATCATCTTCATTTCTGTACCACTCAGGAGCCATAATATTTCTCAGAAATTACAAGCTACAAACACAAGAAAATAAAAATTTCATATAAAACTTTTAATGTAACAAAGCAATTTGTAAGAAAGATGCTGGTGCATCTGAAAACAGAACAACTGACATCATTACCCTGTCACGTGTTGCCAAAAGCTTAGGAGTCAAGTCTTAAGCTGGTGTGGAAGGGGCAGTGCTGGTGCCAGGCAGGCCTCCAGGAGGAAACTGTTCCATAAGAAGGCCCTCTTCCTTGTTTCCCGTCTGAGCCTCTCTCAGAAGAGACATTCCGAGGAAGGCTTGGGGTGTTTGGATATGGTGGCCAGGTACAGGCTCTCTGCTGTGGGTTGTGCAAAGTTTTTTGGTCAAATCAGGCTCAGTGACCTACAGAAAGCAAACACGCCCAGACCTTCTGTCTCCTGATATAAATATGACTGCCACATTTTGCACATGCTGCAGCTTCTGTTCAGTCTTCAAGGACAACCCCATGTAATCTAGCATGAAGAGTACTAGAGTGCCGACATCTGAATCCAAGTTTTCCCTGTCCAAATAAGGGCACAGCTGAGCCAGCAACTGAAGCAACCAAAGCTGGCAGAAGGCCCTCTATACCACTGAAGTCTTCTGAGTGCCAAGCTTCTAATTTGCTCCTTCAGAGAAAGTGCAACCTCATCTAGAACAGGTTGAACCTCTCCATGCAATCAACAGAACCATCTGCTAACAGATTCCCACTCTTGTCCAAATGGAGTTTCATTTTGTCAGCTTCCATCCAGCCCACCGACACACCCATCCTCAGGCTCATCTGGCACATCCACAGCCTTTGAGTGGCCTTATCCAAACTGTAGAATGCCATGCACTTTGAACTCTGGGTGGTCTTAATTTTTAACCATCTCTGCTGACTATTAAATACTACTTTATTCATGCAAGATTTTGGCCTGTCCAACAAGTAACAGGCTGCATACATTTCTGTCCATGGACCAATGCGAGAATAATGGAGGTCAGTGGAGTTAGTTGCACTGGAGTGGAAATGAGTTCCACTGAATGAAATCTCCATTCATTTCCAGGGTAGCTTTTCAGACTGCTAGCTTTCTGCAACATGAACAGAGGATCCTACTAGCACCACAGAATGAGTGGCAAGACAGCAGCAGTACTGGGCTCGATTTAATGTTTTTATCTGAAGTTTTAATCGTCTCTTCCTGTCTCCATGGTCTCCTAAGCCACCCTGAGGAATGCATATGCATTAGAAAAGCAGGACAGATGTTGGCATATAAATAAATAAAGATAACATTTCTCTTTGGAAATCTATGCCTTGTATAGCACTGAAACACCAACTGCAAAACACACGAATTCTTTCTTCCACATACCTGCCATTAACAGTAGTAGACTTGATCACATCCCCTGGAAGAACCACGGACAGTTCAATGTCTCTGTCAATCATATTCTCTTTTTGTTCCATACTGAACAGGGTTAGTTCCGAATCATCAAAAGACGAATCAGAGATCTTTCTCTCAGATGGAGGAAGGGGAGCTTTGGGCTTGGATTTCCGTCTGAAACAGTCCAAAAAAAGTCAAAACAAGATATTAAGTGAAAATACAAACGACAGAACAGACCTAGGTCCTAGCAATGTACAAAAGCTCTTGAAAGCTGCATGATGGTGGTGGTGTTGTCTTGTTTTTTAAGCTCCAGGGGACTGTGCAGCCCTTGAGTCTTGGAAGCTGTGCAATTCCTGAACTTCTCAAACAAAGGCTACCAGTGCAACAGGACTAATGCTCAAATAATACAAGGGTTGTTTCAGAAGGAGCTCAAGAAAAAGCTTTTCTGAGCATCAAAATTATTTTTCTTCCGCTTATCATTTGATCTACACACACAAACAATTGGCTTTTCTTTACTATGCTACAATTTCAATTTGTCCAAACAGAGCTTTCCAAACCTTTACTTACTGTATTTAGGATTCTAACATCAGAATTTACAGGGCTGTGGTAAGATAGAACTGAAAGTGATCCTGTTGAGTTTTACCAGTCTGATATTTTAACATCCAGTGCAAACTTCCCACTGTACAACTTGAAATAATAACAACAATTCACCGTTACACAACTCAGACTTTCACTCTTTCTCCTTTACTTTGCCTGCAAAAACTGCTCTGGACGCAAATTTTGATAACTGCAGAAATGGAAGAGCATTCATTCCACCTATGGAAACTACTGGATATAACATAGACCATTTATCATTCTCTAAAGAATAAAGCAATATTTAAACATTTATCCCTGCCTTTCAAATTGGCCGTGTGTGCATGCTACAGCAAACCACCATGACAACCTACAGTGGGTTGGTTTTTGTGTGAACAGGCCATGGTCCACCTGACAGACAACTGAGTTACTGTGAGTTGTTGGACCTTCCTCTCCTGCCCCCTTGATCTTCCTGTCAGCGTCCCACTGAGTCTGTGGGAGGACAAAGTTTTCTATCCCTTGCCTTGCTGAGATCATGAATCAATTTTGGCTTGCTAGGAATCTTTGCTCCTTAGCCTCCACCTCTTTTTTATGGGTGGAGGGAAGAACATAAACTGCAGTTTGACGGCCGGCTTTTATAACCCATATTTTGGCTGCCACTGATACCTTCTTCAAAGTGCCCAAGCATCACCTCGAAAGGACTGCCAGTGATTGGCAAACATTTTAGTAATATTACTTGTTCACTCATTGTGCAAAATGTGGACTACCTGGGGTTCACAACTGCACAAGCATGTTTATATTTTTAATTATCATTATTTAATTAATTGTTGTAAGCTGCCCCGAGGCTTCGGCGAATGGGGCGGCATAAAAATGTTTTAATAAATAAATAAAAGTTTAAAAAACAATTACTGTGCTTTAATGGTGAAAGCCAATGCCAAGCTAGCTTCCATGATCTCTGCAAGGCAAAGGCGGTGGGGGGAGGCACATTGGGCACCAAATAATCCACAACTGCAGGGCCAGCTGCCCCACCTGCTGCTTTAGGCATTTTGAGGGCACCTGGCACTGACACTCACCCAAGAGCTACTTGGCAAGGGCAGAAAGGTGCTTCTGGCACTCTGCCAAGTAGCTCAGTGCCCACAATGGGGTCAGTCATCCAGGTTCAGATTACATAGCCCATCATGGGTACCAGCATACCTGCAATGAACAAGCCACCCTTGGGTAATCAGTCTGCATTTGTATAATGTGACAATCTATTGTGGGGAACAACCCATGATCAGTTGCCTTGTCATGCAAACCCAGTTAAAGTCTGCTTTTCACAGAATTTAAGTAAGGATGGTAAACTGTCAACTAATGTTTTCATAAGATTGGAAAAATGTGTCAAATACATCTTATTTATCAGAGATATAATATCAGAGCATTTATCCATCAAGCTATTTAAACCAGTTTCACAGCACATATTTTAAGATATACAACAAAGAAAATAGATGTAATGATTAGTATATATTTTTAGCAATCAAAACCCTGTCACTGGAGAACCACTGATGTTTCTCCTCAGCTAGCATATATGTTGCAATTTGGAGGACTAAATGGAATGCATTAGCAAAAGAAGCAAAAGTATTGGACAATAAGATGTTCTCTAGAGAAGCATAACAAAATTTTGTTAATGCCTAACAAAAAAGGCACGCAAAGAGAGGTGTTGAGTCATTCACTGCACACTAATTGAGCAGAATTAATCACAGCTTTAGACATATTCCTGTTTAATATGGCTGAGGAGGCAGTGTTCATCGCGGAATAAAATCTGGGAAAAGGCAAGATTATCATGCCTAAGCAAGCAATGCTCACAATTCTGCAAACTCCTGAGGGCTTACCATGTGTAGCAAGCTGAATCTTCAAATAAGTTAAAACATTTCAAAATGTACTAGACAGGGCTTTTACATTTGCATTTTTTGTTTCCAATGAATTGTATGTGCATTTTGAAATTAAAACCGGGCATAGGGTGGAGTAAAATATAAAGCTCGGGGTGCAGTCATATGGATAGCACCTTTGATGGCCCTATGTCTGAAACTTATACTCCCCAGATGCAGAGCAGAAGGAGCAACACACCCTCACCCTGTTTTTCTCTCTGGAGTGACCTTTTTGCTTGCCTGGCCTGGGCATTTTGGAGAGGGAGGGAAGGAGGCTGGAAAAACCCCAGGAGAGCTTCTCTCCTACCCTCTTTAGTCTCCTGCCTCCTTAAACCCTCTGTGCTACCCTGCTCATTGGTCATGACCTCTGAGGGCCACTGGCACAGTTCTCCCTGAACCAGCTGTGGAGCAGTGGATGGGTTCTCCAATTCCCCACTCAGAGCAGTAGGAAATGTGAACTCTCCTATGGCCACAGGGTTGCTCCCTGAGGTATGTATGCTCCTTGCATAAACGTGTCCCATTCAGCATTGCTCCATTTGATGACATGCAGCTGAACAGACAAGCTCCACCACTGAGAAGCATTAGATTCCAGGCAAGGCAAGGCGATATGCGTGTCTGGTATGTGAGAGATGCTCTGCGCCTCTAAATGCTCCACTGGCAACACAGTTACTGAGTGATGAATATGCACTGTCACTGTCAAATAATCTTCGCACCTACTAAATTTCCAAGTGAGAAAAAGCCATTTCATTTCAACACTGCCCTACAGCCACATGCCAAGTAAGACTGCCGGCCCATTTAATTCGGCACTAACTATTCCACCCCGCAGTGCCTTGCAAGCGCTTCCAGCCCCACTTGGAGCTGCCAAGAACTCAGCCCTTCTGCATGCAAAGCAGATGCCCTACAAGGCTCCATCGGAGTCTCGCCCTTTCATCTGCTCGCTCGCTCTTGTTTGTGCAGCTTCAGGAGCACAGACACCTCAAGTTATGAGGATCTGATTTTATAGACTGGGATTAGTAGTGACAACCATGATATAAAAATGTCCTTGGATTCAAATAGGCTGCATGCAACTACCAAAAATAAATTTACCTTTCAAGCTATCTCAAACTTTTAGTACTGTTAGAAAAAACAAAGGTTATGCAAACACATGGAACAAAAACACCAACCGAAATCTTCCCTATGAAGTAATTTAGCCTTGGAATCAAACAGGGTGATGTGCGTCGCAGGAGTGGGCACATAACCATGAAGGGACAGCAGGGACTCATGCTCCTTGTCTGCCTGTTTCCAAAAGGTCTGCACGTTTTTAAAGTCGTAATGCTTGAGCCAGTTAATTAAAAAGGGAATCCAACCTCCCCTTGCCCCCATTCATGATGGCTGAAGGGGTCAGGATGTGGAAGAGGCGGCCGCTGGCTACCTTCCACCTGCAGAGAAAAGTTATACTGGTGGGTGAGGTACCAACAGTACCTGTTGCAATGGGGCGAAAGCCTGAACTGGTGTGCTCTACAGGTGAGTTACAGCCTCTTCCTCTGTGCCAGCTATGAGAAAAACAGGAAGGAAGACGCTTAAAGCCCTGCTCTGCTGTGTGTGTGTGGGAGGGGCGCCCCTCCCATTCTGCCCCAGACAGTGCAAGCTGGCAAAGCTGTGGATGAAATGGTAAATCTTTCAGCACTCTCCTGCCCAGCACCAATTTGAGGGCCAAAACAGATATGATTTTAAATGTTAGTAGCAACCGTTTCATCATTACCAGCCCATTTTTAATTTGTTTATTAAATTTCTACCTCATCCATTAGCCAGGATGACACTCTGGGCAGTTTACAGAAATATCAAACAACAAGACGCACAATAAAGCAATATTAGCTCTAGCATAAATGCATACAACTATAAAATAACAACAGCAAAACACAAGAAAACCACACAACAACCATGATTCAAATTAAACTAAGGGAACAGCAGCATATGGTAATAAATACCATATTGAGCAGTTTCAAGTTTTGGACTGGGCCCATACACCTGTTCTAGCATAAAAAAGAATGTAACAGCAACTAGATATGAAGTAATGTCTGGTTGGGTACTTAGGATTACTCCAAAACTCCTATAAATTCCTGTTAAAAGGACTAATACTCATAAACTCTCTGTAATAAAACTTAGTGACTGTATGATGTTACAGGATCACCAGGAAATTTGCAAAGTCTTCTTCACCTGTATGAGTAAGCATCTTTCCATTCCCACTTTATTGGTGGCATCGGCCACATCAACAACAAATTCTGCCAGCATTGTGATGAAAGAGAAGCACAGAGCAAAAGCCAAATGTGGCTAAAATACACAAGCCTCATTCAGGAGGAAGCTAGAAAAAGCCTCCCTAGAGAAAAACCATCCAGGCAATAAGGTCAATCTGGGCTAACAAAGAAGGGAAAAAGAAAGATTCCCTGATCCCATAAAGAATAACCAGTCAAAGATCAGGGTGCAGCACCTTCCCCAGCTGATCAACACAGGCCCTTCTTGTTGCGGCAATCCACAGCCCGATTCCAGCTCTGGAGAGCCTTCAGCTGATTCTGACCCAGAGCCTCGAGACAATCAGACGATTCTTTTCTCCATGCCCTGAGCATTGCTCCATGTTAAGGCCTCCTGCAAAGAGGTGGGGGTCGTGCATGCAGACGCCTATCTGAATCACAAACCATTACTAACCTCAAAACAATAATATCCTGCTATATCCCAGACTGCAGCACCACAGAATTCAACAGGAGCCACTGAGAACTGCCTGGCCTCCCATCTGAAGTGCACGCAGCCATGTCATGGGGTAGCCCATGTTCCTTTGCTCAGACTCCACAGGAAACGGCTGCTGAGCACTCCAGAGCCTTTGTGGCATCCAAAACCACAACTGCTCGCCTCCCCAGACAGGGCTCATCAAAATGTTAAGGCATGCCTCTCCACTCAGTGTCTTCCCCCTCAGTAAGTACTCCCAGTAAAATGGTGCAGAATCCTGAAAGGAAATAAATTAAATGGGCTCCAGCAAAAAATCAGTGATTTTCACAGAGAAATTGAGTTTTGTTTTGTTTTGTGTCCCCCCACCCCCAGGAGCACGTGCTGGAATTTTCAAGATAACAGGATGAAAGGAAAAGCAAAATACATGATGTAATGGAAAAATTGCATCATGACACATAATTGATAGAATGATTAAGTTGATCATTTTTAGCTCATTACTGAAACTGGATGGGAGTGAGATAATGGAGGGGAAACTGAAAGGAAGCAAGAAAAGATGAGACAGGCTGCCTAAGTGAAGGGTGTTAATATTTTTCACCTGTGTTGTCAATCCTCAGCCTAAATGCTGGTCTGATACTTAGAACTGTGAATTGCATAGACTGCATAATTGCCATGGAACAGAAAGAGCATGTTGATTATACTAGAACAAGTCATATTAGTCTGAAAAGAGGGCTTTCAAGTCACAAACAGAATACTGTTATGTGAGGTTTCAGAGTTTATATTTAGAAATGTCATTCTAAGAGACTGTGGGAAAGTGAAGGAATGGCACATGAGAAAATCAAGTGAGCAAACCAAAACATCCTGCAGTCATTTTTCTTTGTTATTTTCTATTTTCTATTTAAAGGTCTAATTATGATAGCAATTGCTCATTTACTGCATTCAACATTTTTCAGCATAATCTAGTCCTTCAGTTTTCACTAATAGTTGCCACAGATCATGGGTTTTGCAATCCTAAATCTGTACCAACAGCTGCATTAACAAGCAGCATACAGAAAGAACACTGCTGGATCAGATCAGCATTGTCTTTCCTGCGGTGATTAACCAGAATCTCCTGAGAAGCCCACGATGCAGCAAGGAGGCTGCAGAACTGTTCCTGCTTAACAATGGTTAAGTTAGCAGCACATTGCCTGTCAGTATGGAGATTCCATTCAGCCCAGCTCCTCTCTAATAAGCAAGCCTGGGTGATGACTGCCAGCAAACATGGAGCCATGATGTTTAACACTTTGCCAGTAAAAACAACCTAATAAACAAAAGTTATATAAAGTCCTGTCCATTTCTGCAAATGAAGCAGAAGTTGCAGTGGGAAAGCAATCCAAATGTGCAGACTTGCACAGTATCTTTATTTCTGAACTTTAAGGATGCTTCTGCAACCAAAACAAGGTCACCTTCACAGGTTTTGGGGAGCCAGAACTATCAATGTGCAAAAGCATGTTTTAAAAATATGAAGAGAGTGACCATGAAAGAGAGGACAGGATGAATTCAATGGCCACAGAATAGTAGCTATTTAAGAGAAAGGAGAGGAGTGGATTGAAGGGAAACAGAGCAGCACTGAACAGAAACTGGTGGTCCTGCAACATTTTCGTTACATTTCACATTAGTTCATGTCCTATTTGCTCCTGCTGTCCTGGTCTCCTCAATACAGACAAAGCTAAACTGAATAATTAGGGATTCCTTTTTAATACACACCAACAGAATTTTAAATTAACATCAGAGTATGGAATTTGGATCATTCAGTACAGAATATACAAAGCACAGAACATAGTGCTATCATATTCTTCAGAAATAAACTAAGCCTCATTACATGACTATACATTTCTACAACATGTACAATTAATCTTTCTTCTTAAAATGAAAGAAAACAAATAAAAGCCATTACGTATACCAGAAATCTTTCTCCTTTTCTATTGGCTGATTTTTAAAAATTCTTCCTCCCTTGTATTTGAGACTGGCAACTAATGCAATAATGTGAGACAAAATCAAACACAGATTCTACTTCTCAAAGGAGTAAAAACTAAACCTAACAGAAAAGTGTCTGCAATGCTTCAGTGCGGCTTGCAATAGGAACAACCATCAAAATTGCTTCTCCTTTCATAAATCTACCTGGACGCTGCATTCAGTGTTGGTTTATCACCTCCAAGGGAGCCTCAGATAGTTACAAGAGGGAAGAGGGCTTTCTCAGTGACATCCCCGACTACAGAATGACTCCCCATGAAGGCCCGCTTGGTGCCAACTCTGATACACTTTCAAAACCAAGAGAAGTCTCCCCTCTCTGCAGAGGCTTTTCGTGGCATATCGGTGGCTTATGTCAGTTGTTGCTGCTGCTGTTGTTTTTAATTTTAACAGGTCTAGTAGCAATAAACTTATTTTAGTTCAAACTATTTTAAATACAAAATTTTATATTGCTATTTTAGTCCTGATTATATTTTATCAATTGTATGCTTTATTGTTAACAACCCAGACAGTGTTGGAATAACACGGAACTGTCAGTAAGAAAAAACAGTCCACTCACTGACACCATGTGGGGCCGGAGGGTGGGTTGTGTGAATGCACAGATGGCCACTGGAAGAACATCAGTTACAGGTAAGCAACCTGCTCTTCGTCGTGGCCTCTGTGCATCACACCTATGGGTGATTAGCAAGCTTACCAGACTCGGAGGAGGGAAGGTGTCATCAGTGAAGAATGGCAGAGAGCACAGCTCTACCAAAGGAACAATCCCTTCTGGCGCGTACATCAAGCCGATAATGCTTGGTGAAAGTACATGGAGCAGCCCAAGTTGCAGCCTTGCAAATATCCTGAATCAGAACCCCTGCTGCAAAGGCTGACGAAGGCCGGCGAAGTCACTACTGCTCGCATAGAATGCCCTCTCGGAAGTGTGGGCAAGTCAAGCTTTGCCAATTGATATGCTAGGACTATGGTCTGCACAATCCATTTGGACAGTCGCTGAGATGAGACTGGAGAGCCCTTGTCAGGAGCAGCATACTTGACAAAAAGTCTATTGGAATTCCTGAACGCTTCTGTGCAAGACCTGTAAAAGGCTAGACAGCGCCTAACATCCAGCGTACGGAGAGAGCGCTCAATCGGAGTTGACGGAGATGGAAAAAACCCCGGGAGGACGATGTCTTGGTTCAAATGAAACGCTGTAGCCACCTTGGGAAGAAACTCGGAGTCCATTCGGAGGACGACTTTTTCCTTGTGAAAGTTCAAGAACGGTGGGTCTATGCATAGAGCACACAGCTCACTGGCTCTTCTGGCTGAAGTAACTACAACAAGGCAGGCAGTTTTCCATGAAACTAGGCGTAAATCCACTGTTGCCAAAGGTTCAAATGAAGATTTTGTAAGGGCCTGAAGTACAACAGAAAGACTCCACATTGGCATAACAGGTTGAACCAACGGGTGCAAATTTTGTAGCCCTTTAAGGAAACGGCGAATCAGGGGTTGAGAAAAAACAGATGACCCCTGGATGCTGCCACGAAAATGCGAGATAGCAGCCGTATAGACCTTTATAGATGAAGGCTTGAGTACCAAGCGATGAAGGTCGAATAGAAATTGCAAAATATTCTCGATCGAAGCCGACTCCGGCAAGAAGGAACGGGCATTGGCAAAGGAAGAGAATCTTCTCCACTTTGCTGAACACGATTTGTGTGTGGAATGTTGTAGTGCAGATCTGAGAATTGCCTGGATATCCGAGGATAACACTATTGGTCCCGAAGTGGACCTTGACGGTTCCGAGGGAGGAGCTGGTTGCGTCAATCGGGGCGGCAACAGAGCTGACGGAAAATTCAGATCTATCAGAAGCACCACGCTGTTAGTTTCAGCGAGAGTAGGTCCAGGTGTCGAACTGTCCTGTTGTGTTAACAGATGAGGAACAAGCGGAAGTCGTCGAAAAACTCCTCTGGACTGAATGAGGAAAGTGGTGAACCAGGGTTGCCTTGGCCACCATGGGGTTATCAGAATTCCTGTGACGTTGTCGTGCACGATCTTCGACACTACTTTCATGAGGAGTGGGTTTGGAGGGAACGCGTAGAACAGGTTGTTTCAGTCAATCATTAGGGCATCTCCCCTCGAGTCCAATCCCAGCCCCGCTCTGGAGCAGAACAGTTCGCACACCCTGTTCGACCAGGTCGCGAACAAGTCTATATCTGGTTGTCCCCATAACTGGAACAGCTGGTTGCAAACCACTCAATCCAACTCCCATTCATGGGTAGTTGACATCTGTCGGCTCAGTGCATCGGCTTCTATGATGTCGGTTCCCACAAGATGAACTGCCAGCTTCATGATGTCCCGAGGAATGCACCAGTCCCAGATTTGCATTGACAAACGGGCCAGGAGAGGTGACTTTGTCCCGCCCTGTTTGTTGACGTAGAAAACAGCAGCTATGCTGTCGAACGCAATCTGTACAACTTGGCGGTGTAAAACATTTTCGAAAGATCTGAGAGCACTGAAAATCGCTAGAAGCTCGAGGAAGTTGATATGCCTCGTCGCTTCTCGTCGGGTCCATGCCCCTTGGACCCGAAGTCCTGCACATGTCGCACCCCATCCGATGAGAGATGCATCAGTCACTGTCGGTTGGGGTGGGCAGAACGGAACGCCTACAGATAGGTTGCGTGAAATAGTCCACCATGTCAGGGTGTGAAGGATCGAAGATGGAATCCGCAGAAGCTTGGTTTGTAGATCCCACTGCGGATGGAACGAGTCGTTGAAAAATAATTGGAGCGGGTGGAGCCTGAGCCTTGTGTGCAGCACAATGGCCACTGAGGCTGCCATGTGTCCCAACAATCTTTGTATAGTGATGGCTTTTACTGTCCTTTGTCGTCGAATCCGATGGATGTGCGTACACAGGGTGGCCCTGCGGGACGGAGGAAGGAACGCTCTTTGCAGGGTGGAGTCGATATGTGCTCTGATAAAATCGATGACCTGTGTGGGAATAAGTGACGATTTCTTAAGGTTAATACAGAGTCCGAGGTCATCAAGCAAAGCACAAGTCATGCGGACAGCCGCTAAAAGGTTGTCTTTAGTCCATGACACAATTAGCCAATCATCTAAATAGGGGTAGACCTGTATACCCCGGAGCCGTAGGTGGGCACAAACTGGGGCCATGCACTTTGTAAAGATTCTCGGTGCTGTAGCCAGTCCGAATGGTAGAACATTGAATTCGAAAATATCGGATCCGACAGTAAAACGAAGTAAGTGTCTATGGGAAGGATGGACAGAAATATGAAAATACGCATCCTTCAAGTCCAATGAGGTGAACCAATCCCCTTCCCTCAGCAACGGAAGAATATTCTGTAAAGTGGTCATCCGGAGATAGCGTTGACCATGGCCCGAGAATCAGTGTCTACGTGATGTCTCGTGGTAGACAGCTGTTGAATGGCCACCTGCTTCGCTTCGTTTAAGAAGACCTTAGCTAGGTCTGCCTGCTGGTCCGAGAGGGAGAAGACGACGTTTTCCAGCTTCTGCATAATGAAGTACTGGTAACGTGCCAGTGTAGCCTCGTAATTTGAAATATGCAAACTGAGTCCTGCAGCCACGTAGACCCAGTGTGCAATCATGTCGACCTTCCTCCCTTCCTTATCTCGGGGTGTTGTATGTCCTCGAGCCTCCCTGCCCTGGGACGACTCAACCACCACTGAATTAGGCTTTGGGTGGCGCAGCAGGAACGGGATGTTGTCTTCCCGGACCCGGTACATAGATTCGTACCAGTGAGACATCGCCTGCAGCTGAGCCGGTTGGTTCCAGGGCTGAACCATTGCCTGGCGAAGCGTGGTAATGAACGGTAAGGCAACGGTGGCAGATTGCTCTCCTCGGACGATGTCGTAAAACCAGTCTGTGCTGGGCCCGGGGCGGTGGTAGGCCTCTATCTCCAGCGACCAGACTAGACGAGAAACCAGCTCCGAAAAAGAAACTTGGGGCTCATCCGGGGATCCTGGGTCTTGGGAAGTAATAGTCACGTGCGGAGACGTGGAGTCTAGTTCCGACTCATCCGAGTCTTGATGGTAGTGGTAATGCCCACTGGACGAAGAGCTTTCAGGAGATGGTGGAGGTCTGCGTTCTGTATGGCCAGAAGTGGACGGTGCCTCTCTCGGGATCGACGACAAGCAACGGTCCAGAGGAAAAAAGGCATATGGATGGAGTCCACTCCAGGCAGGATAGCCACCATAGCCGTGCATAGCCCAGTCATCTGCATGGCGCTCCGACGAACGGCTCCTACGCCTAGGAGGAGAGTCTGGTCTCTCAGGTGGCCCAACAGCAGGCACTGGTGTCGGGGAGCATTGCCTTGGCGGAGAATCTCTAATTTCTCCATCAGAGATGGACTCCCTAAGCGGTGGCTCCTGTGGAGGAGACACGCTCTCAGGCCGAAGAACAGGCCTGGGGGATCCTGGCGGTGTCACCTGCACTGTGGACTGCAGGGCCGGTCCCAAGGGAGTCGGTACCATGGCAGCCATCAGTACCAAGAACCCTGACAAACCCGAGCCTCAGTGTTTGGGGCGATCGGGTTTCTTGCCCTTGTGGGCTGCCTTAGCCGCCTTTTCCTTCCTCAGCTTCTTATGGCCAGAGGGCCTTTCCGGCTCTGAATGCTTACGCTTCTCCTTTTGTTTGGTTGGAGGAGAAGGCAGCTGTTGCACTTCCGTTGGAGCAGTGCCTTCATCCGAAGGGTGCTGCGGCGGCACGGCCGAAGTTGAGGTGGGGCGCTTAGGGGGTGCCGCCGGGGTAGAGGTGGAACGCTGAGGCGGCGCAGCCGAGGAGGAGGTAGGCCTTGAGACCAGCTGGTCAGATTGAAGCAAGGCCTGGTCCCAAAGTAACTTGCGGAGACGATTCTTCCTATTCTTCCTGGCCTGTTTGGTAAAGGCCAGGCAATGCCTGCACTTATCGGTCCTATGCCCCTCGCCGAGGCAGAGGAGGCATAAGTCGTGCAGGTCCGCGAGAGACACTTTGGAGCCGCACTCACTACACTTGTGGAATGCTGCCTGTTGCGTCATCATGAAAAGGAAAAAGAGATGATAGTACAGAGGGTAAGTAATATTTTTGGGGTTTTTTTTTTTTTTAGAAAAAAGAATGAACAGAGGAACTACAACAAGGGAAAGAGAAACTGGGATATGTAACAAGGAAAAGGTAAGTTGAGCAAGATAACCGTAAAGGAGCACGTGGCAAGATCTAAGTGAGAGACGAACAGGCATGAGGCCGAGCGAATGGCGGTCACAGAGACGGAGTAAAATGGCGGACGCTCCGTTCTATTTATACTGCAGGGGGGAGGGGAGCGGAGCGTTTTCCCGCCAAAAACCATTAGCTTTCTAATCTTCCAGCCTAGGCACTGCACAGGTGCAGCACCCATATGTGTGATGCACAGAGGCCACGACGAAGAAACTTTGTTCCACAGCACAAGCTATGAGAGAGTGACCAAGAAAATGAACACACAGGTGGTTTGTTCTTCTAACCTGGAGCAGGAACAGTATGCCCAAATGTTGCTTTCGGCCACTCTCACTACCCTTCTTTTGCCGTGAGAAGGCATGGAAGAGCAGGCTTTCTTTTCTTACAAGCCTTGAGCTGCAATCAATGAATATGAAAGACTGGCAATACACTCATGCAAAAGATAATAAAAGACTGATCAATAAAATCTGTAACACTGGATTTGTCCAAGGCTGGCTTTGCAGTAGTGGAAAGCAGTTCCACTTGTGCAAGGCTTCCATGTTTGCTGCTGCTCCTACCCACTGGAGCCCCTTGTTGGGAGACCTTCTGGACAGCATGAGAGACAGAGCAGAGAATTGTAGTATTTAAGGGTGTGACTGGTGGAAATCAGCTGCCTTGCTTTACACACCATTGGATACATATATATTTATCATCATCATCATCATCATCATCATCTCCCCACAGTTTGTTTCCTCTTACAAGGAAACCATGGCAACTTACATTTGATCCTCACAGAAACCCTGTAAGGTAGGCTAGGCTGAGAGTCAAAGTCACCCAGTGAGCTTTCAGGCCTGCATGAGAATTAAGCCTTTTTTTAAAAAAAATGGCCAGTAAGTCTCACCTACTACAGCAGGATGCATGTCCTTTGACTTTCAGCCATTGTGTGGACAAGACTTCTCTCTGATTCTGAAGGTTTCCACCAGGACTTCCCCCTAAACATCTTTTATCCTTCTGAAGGAAAGAATAACTGGTACCATCCAAATAGGAATAAATCATGTAACTGAGTATTTAACCATGACAATGAAGCAGAGCTCTTGACAGAATGCTGGAAAACTTTTTTTTTTTTTTTTGGTACCACACTGAAATCAGAAGCCAGCTCTCCCAGTTGCTCTTCATTTCTTCCAAGCTATTGGCACAGACCCCTTTTGCAGATCTGATAATCTGACCTTTGGAGAGCGGCAGTCCTGGAAACAGAAAAGCTTTTCAGACAGCTCCAAGCCCAAATGACATTTTCTTACTTTAAAAGGCCAAAAAAACATACTTTAAGCAGCAGGTTAAAGCCAAATCTGCTACAGATATTTATGCTTTCAGCCAAGGTTGTTATGGCATCTAAGCAAAGTGTGTCAGTTCCTGCAGAAACTGAGCAGGCCTTTGTTGTTTTATTCTGTTGCTGAACTGAGTTCCTAACACTGAAGCTCTCGCTGCAGGATCTTGTTTATTTAATTCCAAAGCTTCTGCAGGTTTAAAAACACTTGAGCTTACCTTTGCAACACCTCATGAATATAGATCACTCATCCTATGTACCAACCACAGATGCATCCCCCAAGTGCAACCCTTATGCAGCCCAAAGTAATCTTAGCACAAAGAGAGGGAAAAAGCCCAAAATTCGCATAAAGACAGTCCTGATGGGAAACAATATGAAGGGCGAATCCCAAGAAGAGCACAACGCTGGGGGTGGGGTGTGATCAGGTATCTCACAGAAGGGCATGGTGGATGGCTGGCACCCCAGTCTGGAGTGCTCCACACTGCAGGTGACCGCCACGTCTACCAAGAATCCACACACAAGTCTGATTATATCCACAATAACAAACCACTCAAAACTCTCTGGTTTTTCACACGTTACCTATGCCAGTGATGTGTGCGCCAATTTGCATTTGGGCTCTGGGTCATCCCAGTGGTTCAGTCACTCTCCGTAAATTCATGAATCCACTTGCAGTACAGATGAACATGTTGGATAATAATCAGCATTACCCGATATAAAGAATATACTCTCAATCATAAATATAGAAGTGTCAAAAATTATTGTTTCTCTTTAAGCATTCACTTCTTTTGATGCCTGAGAGTATCACAAGTTTAGCTCTGGAACTGCCATTCAGGCAAGTATTCCTCCAGTAGACAAGCAAGACCAGTTGTACTGGTAGATACCAAGGGCAGGGTCTTTTCTATGGTGGCCCCACATCAATGAATCAGCCATGCTAGGAAAAATAATTTTGCTTCCCTCTTCACGGGCCTTTATTCCAATTAGCTTTTAGATGGTGCTATAATGATTTAATCTGTTGGCACTATTTTAATGTTGTTTTTATTGGATGCTGTTATTTTTATGTGGTCCATCAACTTTCCAATTGTTTTTATTTTGCTGCTGACATCCTTATTTGTTTGATCTTACCATGTTTTAATTTTTTTGTTTATTTATGAGATATTATGTTATCTTATTGACTGCTGCATACCATCTGGGGAAGATAATTTATTCTGAAAGACAGTTTTTTAAAAAAAACCACCACATAACCTAATAATATATTATCCTATATGCACTGGTTTATGTAAAGACTCTGGGTGATCAATGGATGTCATCATTTCACTTCATTTTACATATTTCTATTCCACCCAACAGCTAAATCCCAGCAATTAGTCAGATTCACTGACCACCATTAACAGGCTGTTTATCTGCAGTTCAGGGGTAATGAAAGTAAAGGACATGTGAACTCCTTGGTGATAAATTACTACAGAGGACATATAACTTCCTCTGGAGAAACCAACTTCCCTTAGCCAGACTGCTGATTCACATGTCCATCCCATTCCTTGTAAGAAGCATGCCTTAACCCAATGAAAGTGTGAAGACTACAAACTGAGAAGGCAGGGAAATCTACTGGTAGTCAAAAATGGAAAGAAATGCAAATTAAAAGCACAAGTTCTGTGAGTATTACTCTGAAGTAAATCACACTGTGTTCAGTGGGACTTAATCCCAGGAATATATGCACAGAATTGTAGCCCATGGGTTGAATTGGATGCAGTTTACTTCAGTTCCATGATTGGGATTATTTCCTGTTTTAAAGTCAGAGCAGCTCAGGATACCTAGCACACAGAGGCAGATTGTCTCTAACTTCACCCAACAATGCAGTTTTTCCATTGAAAATGATCTACTGCAAGTTGGCATTTGTCTCCCAAATGTAACAGCTTTAGCAGAAATATCAACCCTGGGGTTGATTTCTGGCGAGAAGATGGTATGGGAAGAAGGACTGAAGCAACGTTCCTTGCACCCTGGACCCAATGTGGAATGGGGTCTCATGCACCTAACACAACAGGTCAGATGTGGGTCCTAAGTCTACCTTTGAATAGAAAAGGAAAGGATAAAAGCAGATTGCAACTGGAGGTGGAGGGGACCAGAGAGAAGCATTCAGGAATTCCTACTTCATTATGCAAATCTTTTAAATCTTTTAAACCAGTTTGTTAGATCTTGTTTTGTTGGATCAGCAGCATTATCCAGAATAAGTAAAAGACACACAGTTTTTTAATTTTTTAAAATGAAGTTCTATAATAGGCTGAAGTTTAGAAGCAATCTTTCTCAGACTGTCAGATAAAACAGAAATTTTAAATGACAAAAGTATTGTGAATTCATGCATACCTTTCTGTTTTATTAATAAGTTTAGAACAATGAATTAATGAGTACTGATTGGAAGGAATAACCAATCAGTCTGGGAAGCCAGTGGACAAGAGGCAGCTGGAAAGATGACAGAATCAGATGAGCTAGAAGTCCAGTGTGGTATAGTGGTTAAGAGCATGGGACTGGGACTCAGAGGATCTGGGTTCTAGTCCCTGCTCAGCCATGGAGCCAACTGGGTGACTTTGGGTCAATCAATGACTCTCAGCCCATCCTACCTCACAGGGTTGTTGTGGGGATAAGATGGAGGGGAGAGATGATGTAAGCTGCCTTGAGCCCTTTGTAGGAAAAAGGCAGGATATAAATCAAAATATAAATAAATATAAATATAAATAAGTCCAAAATCTGGAGAAGGGTCAGGCACAGAGACACACCTACAGCTTCACAAAGAATGCATCCAGATGACTACAGATATGGGAATGGCTGAGCTGTTCCAGTTCTTCTGCCTGCTGTGCAGAAGGGATGCAGCATGCCCCTTCAGATCAATGGGGCAGGCAGGAAACGGATGGCGGGAATCAGTGTGGGATCATGGACCCTGTACAGAGAGCTCACCTCAGTGATTAAATGGCTCTATGAAATCTCCATTAAGTTCCATTCTAGATGCAAAATATGGACACACATTGTACATTGCTTTAGATGCATTTCTGGCAAGAAAGTTGGGGTGAATTTTTTAAAAATAATAATTTTAAAAATAAAATAACTCAAATAATAATAATTGAGTTCCCTGTACTGTAAACCTGTTAGCAATTTCTCTCTTACATGACAATTGCCTGGTTCTTTCTGTTTTTGTGCGAAGATGAATCTCAAATACTTTGGCCACCTAATGAGGAGGAAGGACTCCCTAGAGAAGAGCCTAATGCTGGGAACAATAGATGGCAAAAGAAGAAGGGGACAACAGAGAATGAGGTGGCTGGATGGAGTCACTGAAGGAATCGGCGTGAGCCTAAGCCGACTCCAGGGGATGGTGGAGGACAGGAAGACCTGAAGGAATGTTGTCCATGGGGTCGCGATGGGTTGGACGCAACTTTGTGACTAACAACAACAATATATGCCTGTACCTGGCCAGATACTTCTATTATAGGCTGCTTAATAAAGTGTTTGCAGAATCAAAAAAAGGAAAGGAGCTAAAATGGTCCCAAGTGCACAATTCAATGTGTAATAAAATGATAATCTCTATTACAAAGTGCCAAACTCCTTATTGCCCTCTTTCCCAGCCTCTGACCTCACTATTCTCTCTCTCACACACATACACGGGCATGTGTGTTTGCACACGCATGCCCTCTTTAGTTACTTCTGACTAGCCAACCCCTCAGGGCAGCCATTATGTGACTGCCCACATTTTCTGTAGGAGTCATTTTCTGGTGGTGCCTCAGTAATTTCTCAAATGTCCAACAGGTTCAAAAGGGCTGGAGAGCCCTGTGCTGGGAAAATGGTGTAGGGTTTGAACTGCATGGCAAGAAGTGGCCATCACGGCTTCTGGGGGCTTCCTACCTGATGGGGAAATCCTCTCAGCCTACACTTAATAGAAAACCACCCTGTGTATATAACTGGCCTTTGTCCCCACTATACAAACACTGAAGACAGTAGTGTCAGGTACTGAAGACAGGCCAAGCCATATCTAGAAACCTGAGTCCCACGAGGTACAGAATAGAACCAGAGTAGACAGCAAGGGAGCAATGCTGAATCCTGACCAATTCAAAGCAAATACAGCTAAGAGAAAGAAGGAAGGAATAATGCTAGGTACATGCCAGATGGACTCAGCAACCTTCCCCAACCAGGTGCCAGCCAAATGTTGGACTACAACTCCCATCACTCCTGACCAGACTCCTTTAGGGGAGTTGATGGGTATTGTAATCCAACCTGCATACCAGGTTGGGGAAGATTGCCCTAGCACAACACTCTCAACTCTTAGCTTTGCTACTGAGGGGACCCTGATGGCTTAAGGCCAACCATCCTTAAAAGTCATGCAGCAAGACTTGGCCTTACCCCATTGTGAGTCCACAATTATTAGCAGCCCACGTAATGCAGCTATGCATATATCCCTTCCCTCAAGCGCCTCAATCCAGGGATCCAAATTCCTAATTCTGTTTGACAGCCCGAACCACATTACCTAGGCACTGTGGTTCCACATGGGGAGAGGGAGAAAGCAGGCTTGACTGCTACGAAAGTAGCAGAGGAAAAGAGGTGGTGTCAGTCCTAAAAGGAGAGTTCAACTGGAAGGTATGAGGGGCAGATAATGAGGAATAGCAGTAGCCTGAGCCTTTGAACTATATGATAACATGATCTAACGCCAGAAAAGCAGGTTCTAAAACAGTGCTGCAGCGTAAAGTCTGCCTTTACTAAACTGACAGAGGTCAGGAATACACAACCACTTGGTTTGTAGTAGCTGCTTTAAAAAGACACAAAAACAGTTCTGCCCAAACAGGCACCCACTCTTTGCAAACATGCCATCAAACTCAAGCGCATGAGCAGAATCGGAACTTATGCATGCCGCCGCAAACCTTTTCAGTGAGTTTTGAGTGGTGGTGCACAAAATTCAACATCAGCTCCACCAAAGGAATCTGGCATCTCATTCACAAGGCAGATTTTTTTAAGCTGACCTTACAGATAGTGAAGAGAGCTCCAAGAATGTATCAGCAAGTATTTAGAACTCCCCCAATGTCCATCCTAGTAATGATAAGCAATTTTCTAACAGGTCTGTCTAATAGGACTTAGCAGTTTCCAAAAACATAATCCAGTTATCATCATTCTTGCCTCTTCTCGCTGCAGACAGAAAATTCTACACAAGATTTTCAGTTGGCTAACATACAGAAAGTGAAACAGATGGCTTTGACAAAGTCAGTTGAAGTCTTGCGGCTGATCTTCCACTCATATAGAGCCTAAACTTCAGCAAAAGGAACTTTCTGGACTATTTTAAAGAAGGCTTCCCCCGCAGCCAAAAAAGGAACAGAGAAATTGCTATGCGTCGCAGCTGTAAGAATGACTAAAAATGCTGAAGTTTGTTTACACTCATTTGAAATTAACATGAGGACAACGACTGAGTAATCATAGACACTTGGGAGACACCACTATAAACACAACAAATACAGTGGCGAACTGTCTGCCACTCTACAGTGGTGCCCTTGTCCCAACGGCCTTGGGGTGAGGGGTATGGCTAGTCTGGTAACTTACAGGAGGAGCTCGATTGTCCACATTGTACTAGTATTTACATAACAGCCAGACAATGAAAATAGGGGGGGGGGTCACTTTTTTTAAACAGCTGAGAATCTATCCATCTTTCGGCATCCGTGACACAGAAGATTCCAACAGAAGACAGAATCCAGAGTACAGAGCAATAAGAATGCCTCGTGTGCTTCTTGGTGCTTAAAGGAAGCTTGTATCCCATGAAGGAAAACATGTTTGTGGAGAAAACCTGATACATGGGCCATGTTAGCCTGGGAGGATTAATCAGGATTCAGCCTTGCCCATTTAGTCCGGCTTGGTCTCTCCTGCTAGCATGACTGGCTAAACCACTCAGGAGTGGATTGTTATCATCTGAACCTGGAACTTTGGCTTGCTATACCCCAAACAAGGATTGGATAATAAATCAAGTTATGAATGCTCCTTAAAGAAAAAGCAAGGACCTCCTTTTTAGGCATAATACTCAACAAATCTGCTAATTAATATGCTCTATATGCTTCTCGAATATCTGCAGACCTTGCCTCCCAAAGCTATGTTAAGAGTTCCACCAACAGGAAATTTATGAGCCCATTTGCCATGTCTTTTGGGAAATATTTTGCAAATTGCTGGTTACACAACGACATGTTATGAAATGCTGCTAGGTACCATACTGATCTTTTAAAAAGGACCCTTAATATTTATGGATATGAATTTGAGGTAGCTTATATTCTACATTATGCTAAATGGAATCCCCCATAAGAAAGACAGTGGTTTTTTTTAATGAAAACATTTTTGTATCCATAGAAAACTTCATATTGTGGAGATGGGACCATCAAGAACACTTCTCTTCATGATATGCTACATTTCTGAGTGCAGGGAATTATTTTGCATCAAACATTCAGTCAAATGAGTCTCTACTTATATTCTGCCTATTCCTAGTTCTGGAACTTATAGCATGTTGTAGCACAATTCAGATACAGAGGTTTGCCACCCAAGAGGGTTTGAGAATGGGTCTGATCACCTGATTTGACATAAGATTTACTGCATGCTACAAGCAAGAAAGAAAAACAACAGAGTTTAGGCTTCCAGGACCTTCTTTGCTTATTAATATAAACCCAAGGCACATGGGCCAGAGCAAGAAGCAGAACAGTGATTTAGGGGGCCAAACAGACATTCAGAAAAAGAGCTCCTCTGAGCACATCTTGAGATCCCCTTTCCATCTACTGGAAGTCTCCCATGACAGTCCTATGCATGTTTTAGACAGAGAAAAGATCTACAACTTCCAGTATGATCCAGCCAGCTGAGCCGAATGGGGAATGCTGGGAGTTACAAGATTTTTTTCTGACTAAGTATGCATGCAATTGTGCCCCTTAAACTGTGCCAATTAAATCCCAATAAACCTCCTGCTCACCCCCAAATTACCTCATCCAAAGAGTAACTAGTACTGTCTAATAATGGAAAAATAGCAAAATACCGTTCTTGTTTTGTAGTATTCTATGGCTCTATAATTAATGCTAAGGTAATGCTGTTATAAATTAGATATAGCTTTTATCATTTCAATACAGATAAAAAACACCCATTATTTCCTATGAAGCCAACTGATCCTGAAATAAAAAACTATTGTGTAAATTAAAGAATATAAATGTAAATGAGCAGATGTTAAAATCCTGGGACCTACTAAAAGCATGGCCAGGTACTCCCTAAAATGTTTTGTTATATATAAATGAAAACAATGTTAATATATCCAACAAAGTTCAGAGCATAATAAATTCCTGCCTCCACCAGGATTCATATTAGAGAGGCCAGATAGAATAAAGTATGCAGTATGTGCGTGTGCATGCGGATATACTAAATTACAACATAAAGAAATAAACAGTGTCCAAACCAGAAAACAGTAAGATAAAATTATGATAGCCAAAGCGAACCACCACCACACAGTTGCAGACTAATCCTACACTTTTTTAATGGCAGGAAAGTCCCACTGTGTTTAATGGCCCGTATTTCCAAGCAAGTGTGGCGTATTATTACAGTTCTGGGTAACAAATCTACACAAAATTTGATATTTATCTATGGTGTTTACTAGTCTCAGGATGACAGACTATTTAAACTTCCAAAAACATACAAAATACAATTTTATAAATACACATTTTTAAAAAAGAGCCAGTGAAACACACCCAAACACCCCACAGTACACATCTAATGTTACATCTGCAGAGGCCGTCTCCAGGTAGGCCTGCACGGCTGCTCTTACCTCAGGTATTTTCTGAGGGCAGGACTTCACCAGCAGCAGTTCTGGCGTACAGCTTTAAAGTCAGCTCCCAGGATGAAATACAAAGATCACTTTTACTCTCCTGTTAGTACATGGAGTGGGTTAGAGGGGAAACACAGTTCAAAGTCCTAGTTAAACAAAACTCTGAAAGTCTGTTTCCTCCTCCTTGCTACTAAAGTTGTGGCACTGGCCTCAGGAATGCCCACAAAAGGGACAGAATCCTCTCCAAATTCTGCTCTTCTCTCTTGCCGGACAGGAAAGCTGTTTCTCCTTTAACAGTACACCCATTTAGAAACTGTCAGCATGGATTCCTTGCTTTTAACTAGGAACCACCACTCCCACTCTTTGATGAATTCCTGCAGAAAGGAGGCAGGCACAAAAATAATGCTTCTTCAATCTGGCAAACTATCACCCTGAAAAGTAGCTGGAAGCCATGCAGGTGTTAGAGGCCTGTCCCCATTGTAGAAGAAACCTTCCCAAATGCTCCTAAAATGTGCCACAAGGCAAGGAAGTGGTTTAAAAGACACTGGTCCATAAGAAAGTAGGATACCACCATAATGTTTAGTTTATCGGCCTTTTAAGATTTCTGCTCCATCCAACATAGTCCGTATTTTTTCAAACAAAAGTGAAATATTTCAGGAAGATATATAATATACAAAAGCGTAAATATTTTCCCAATTGATGCAGGCCATTTTAAAGAAAAGTTTGACTTAATTTTGAATATGAACTTAGATAAATAAACTGCTATTTTAACTCTAGTGCTCACTAGAGTCATATCCTAACAATGAAAATGCGAAAAATAGCATTAATACAATTATATTTTTATTAAAAGGAATAACATATACTTCTAGGACTAGATTGAAAAGAAAATCTAAAGCATTTGAGTTTTAAATTGCAATTAAAGCCAGTGCAACAAAATGCTATCATGTGTCTTGTCCCTAAACTCCCCCCTAAAGTGCTCTTTTCAGGGCTCATCAGGGTATAAAAGCATGGTAACACTCTTTAGGTTTTGAAAGAGTAGGAAAAGATGCTACAATGAGAACCTTTTCCTTTCCCTCCCTACTAAAGTTTCCTGCTTGTTCCTCTCATTGTAGCATAAAGTTTAAGAGTTTAGTTTTAGGGCTGGCAGCCAAGCAGAAGTCTGAGTGTTTTATTTGTATTTGTGGAGAGTGAGAGGGTTCTAAAGGATTAGGAAGAGGGAAAGGTGCCATTTTTTCCTGTTTTCCCCTCTTGAAAGCTCCCTGCAAAATAGAAGATGGAGAGCTTATTGAGCTTCACAATCAATTAGAAACACCTAATTCCAACCTCACATGAACTGTGCAGAACAATTTTTCAACCCCATCCCATTCCTTCCTTATCCTAACTGTACATCATGGCTCAATGGCCTTTAATATTCCATAGGTCCTGGAAGGCACTGAGCATAGATCTTTGTTGGACTATTTTGTGGTGTTGCTTTAATTACATTTACAAATAAATATACTTCCGAATACTGGAGAAGCCCAAGAATAGAGAAAATATTGCTTTATTTTCCGGTAGCCTTGTTTCTTTTTCAAACTGGGAGGTGCTGGACAATTCAAATTTGGTATTAGAAGGAATTATAAAACGGTTGCCAGGAGCACCTTTCATCGGCTTCAGCTGATTAATCAACTACATTCCTACTTGGATGAAAATAGTCTTGCCATGGTCATTCATGCACTGAAAATTTCCAGATTGGAAAACCATAATGTACAATATGCGGGGCTTCCCTTGACGATGTTCTGGACTCTTCAAATGATCCAGAACAGGGCAACACACTGAGGACTAGTTCTTATGAACATATTACACCTCTGCTTTGTCCGCTCACTGGCTGCCTGTTCCAGTATGGGCCAAATTCAAGGTCTTGACTATGATATATAAAGCCCTAAGCTTCCATGTAGCCTGAAGTGCCTGATCCTGCCTAATCTTGGAAGCTAAATAGGGTCAGGCCTGGTCAGAATTGGGATGGGTGACTTGTGCGTATGATTCTATGATTATTGATGTAAACTGCCCAGAGAAATTTGGCTATGGGCAGTATGAAAATGTAATGATAAAAATAAGAAGTGGCTTGGGACCACATTATCTTAGGAAGCGCCTCTCTTCATATATCCCTGCTCCTTGTTTGAGGTCATCAATGGAGGCCATCCTGTGGGTTCCTCAACCAAGAAGGCTAAGGCAGAAGTTGAAAGGAGGAGGGCTTTTTCTGTGGTGGCACCCCAAGTATGGAATGTGTTACCATTGGAGATTTGTCAGGCACCTACTCCACTGTTTTTTAGGTGCGTGACAAAAACTTTTCTTTTCTGACATACTTAGGACACCACTTGGATTATTTTTACATCAGTTTTCACCTGTGTTAATTTACTACCCTGAGTTTTATTGTTGATTATGTTATTTTATCTTATGTATTATTTTATCTATGTTACCTACTGGTAATTTTATTTTAATAGTTGCCCAGAGAGCATGGCCTAATTGAATGGATAAACAAACAAACAAACAGATAAACAAATCCAAATGAGTATACATTATTCTAGTCTTAAACTCTGTGGGAGAATTGAATATAGTTCAAGAATCCACTTGTCCTTACAGCAAATTATCTGTTCAAAGGTAAAACCACTTCACTTCCAAATCTTTGAAATGGTACAACTAAATGTATAGAAACTCTGACATAAAAAGGTACAATAATCTACTGTAGTCCAAGTAGTAGTACAAAGTTACTTCAGGGGTTACAAAAGACAACCACCCTGCCGCCCTTTTTAAGTATATCATTTAAAACTGATACATACAAAAATACTTTGATAGAATGTTGTTTTTCAAAGGTTTAGCAAAGTATTTTTCATCAAATTAAATGTGAAAATATGTAACTGTGAAGCCTGGGAAACTAGTAATTAGTGTACAAAATTAGCAGCTTCAGTTCATATCGTATTTTGATACTCTTATCTCCCCCCCCCCTTTTTTTTTGTCTTTGGCCTTTTCATCAGGAGAAAGGAGTGGTTTGAAACATACACTGACTTTATACTGACTATACTATTCTTGAGGGAAATATATTGACTTTGAAACAAAGACAAATGCATGATACAAAAGTAGTCTAATTGTATAGAACTCTACACCCAAGTTATTTTAAGAATCAGCCTTTGTTAAAATTGTTAGGACTAGGGAGTTCCTTTGGCAAAGTCATTTTCAGATGTTATGGTGAGATTAGTTTGCAATGCTTTGAAAATAACTGTAGCTGAAATGCTACTGGATTGGAGTATATTTAGAAAGCAGAAAAAATAGTAGCTCTTTAGCAAGATATCTCAGTTTAGTGTATTATTTATATACTTTGTTCACATATTTTTATAAAATAATTAGTGAAATTTGTATTAAACTTTCAACTGTAAAGTATTGCCAGATCAATAATCATCAGACACATTCACTATTGCTCAATGTTTTACATAAAACAACTAATATTCTCAGGCTATTCCACATCAGCAATTGTAGGCATATAACTTAAGAGCAAATACCACTGAATTAAGTGAATGTACTTCTCATTAAACATGTATAAGATTGCTCTGCAGCCAAAGTCTGAGAAGTCTGTACAAAAGATGCTTAAATATACAGTGGAAAGAATGACTAAGATTTTGTGTTTTTAATAAATCTGTAAAAGTTGCAAGATTAATTATGCAAAAGGCAGTCAACCATTTCGACCATCATTTTCTTTTGGCATGCAAACAGGAACTCTCTCCAGTACAGTTACAAGATAGCTTTGGGCCGTAACCAAACACAAAATAAATCCACTCCACAGCTATCCTTACTGGCCAGGTGCTACATGAAGTCTGCTATGAACCAGACCTTTCGCATTCCAGGAATATAACAGTGGCATAAATGTGTCTTCATTAGCACTATAAACACTATCTGTAAAACAAGTCTTTTAGTTATAATCAATCTTATTCATGCCCAGGGCTTTTTTTTTGCCACTGTAATTTTTATTCCAATTTACCAATATGATCGCCTTACCCCAAGTGTATTACATGTTGCTTCTTCACCTCCACTATTTAAATCTTGTAGATTCCCTCTGAAGACAAGTTGTGCATTTCAGCTCCTCCATTCCCCCGCCCCCCGCCGCCGCCTTCAGCCAATTACATCATTCATTAAGCCTTCCTATTTATAAATTCAACTGCTGGACCAACACAACCTAGATAGCATGTTTACAGATTTGTATCGTCATTAATCCTGGCATATCTGCTTCAGTTAACTCAAGATATTCCATTAAGGAGCTTCAGGTATTTCACATGCAAGATGAAAGTTCATAAGGCTGAAAATTTTGAGAATGCGAGTAGATGTGCTCGATATTGAAACCTCTAAATACAATAAACAGGTGTATTGAGAAGCAGGGAATGGACTGGTGAACTGGAAAGAATTTGTGAGGTAAATGTGTTTTAAATCAGTTCTTAAAAGAGAAAATTTTATTTGTAAGCCATCGAGAGATGCATAGTGATTGGATGGGTTAGAAGTACCCCAATTTAATTGATTAATTAATTAATTAGGAGACATCATAGCTTTGTGGCATAGCTTATGCTTCTGGATGTACAAGGCACCAAGTGCATGTCCAGGTACCTCTAGGTAAGTGGATCTAAAAGCTAACAGGTCTGGAAGTAATAATTAAATGGATGAGTGGCCCAGCTTCATAATTCAACTCCATACATTAAAGTAAAACTCGGAAGCAATTCATAGAATGCTAGATGATGTGGTACATTCTTTTACTGTCTCTAACATCCATTTCAATTTTTGGGGGGTTGTTCATTTGAATGTACTCGCAAGAGGAAAATCGCACCCCTTAGGGAAAACGATCTATCTCACAGACATGTACATATACTATGATGCCAAAGAAAGGTTTTGAAAGCTTTCAAAGTTTCTCTTCCATGAAACACTGAGGCAGTACACAGTTCCATATGAGCAATGCACCATCTTAGCCAACAAACATTTCCATTAGTCCTTACATAGTTGGAAGCCTGAAAAGGAAACTAGCCAAAGGAGATCTGAAAGATGACAGATGGCCATATAGCCATTCTTGGCTCATGTAGCAGGACGGAGAACAGAAGACCAAGAAGCCCTACAATGGATGATCTCATACAGAGCCTTGAGCACAGAACAGAAAATGAGGAGTCAAGGAGAGAAAGCCACAGCACCTGAAAGAATAATGGCATAGAGCCACCAAGAACTCAGCAGAATGACTTAATGAGAAGACGACACGTTTATCGCAAAAAGATAATATGTGAAAGAAGGCAGGACAACAAGAGGCGGGTTCCGTAATGCAGAAGCTGCTTTGCAAGTGATATAGCAAGGAAAAGAGGCAGCAGAACAAACTCGGCAAGGTACACCCACTCCCCTCGGCTCCAGGCATCTAATGCACTCACTTAGGAAGTAGTTTAGTCAACACCTATCTTGTTATTAAGACTCACTGCACTACTGGTACAGCAAGTTTTGAAGCATGGGGCTAACATTTTTCATATTTTCTAAGGCTTGGCTGTCATTTTATTTTAGTATTTTCCCACACCTGTCCCAATGTGCAGAGCCTCATTTACCTCTATGCATATATTCACTTTCCTCAGATGTTCAAGAAATGTGGACATGCATATTCTCAGTTTCTTCTATCTGTATCAACCCCATCCCAATCCATTTTTGCTTAGTAAATTAAGCAACTCTTAAAGTATCACCAGATAAGATGCGGAATGGATTGCTAACCTTTTGGCCATGGCCAAAAATTTCAACAGCTTCATTTGAGGAAAGGATGCTTTTCCACTTGATGTTTCTCCGACTGTTTGTTGCTGCTCCTTTGAGGATCTGAGATGTGACAATAACAATGAAATTAACCTAATCTATATAAATGGCCAGAGGAGAAAAAATGCTTGAAGATAGGTTTGTTGAAAGACAAGAGTGCTACATTTTAGAATGATAATTTTGGTAATAATACTCATGCATATTGGTGCCTTTCTTTGATTTTTGTTGTTGCTGCTTTTGAAGAATGTGTATATAGGATGTCTGCTTATGCAATTTCTAATATGAATCAATATGAAACTGCAAATTTATTCTCCAAGGCAGGGATTATATGCATGCAAACCTCTCTCCTGGCCTCATTTCATTAATGGGTGAATGAAATGTGATTAAAGATCCTTCAAATCTCTGGAGAGCTGCTCTAAGTCACTAACCTGGTTCTCACACAACAAACCATGGTTACAAGTGCAATTAATTAACCATGGTTTATTAGATCATGGGCTGTCGTTAACATGCACTCAGAACTATAGGTTAACTATGAATTGTTATCCACAAGCAACCCAAGAAAAGAACCTGGTCTGTAGGTTCCTGGTTGTAGGTTTTGATAGGCTGTTTCACCAGGCTACAGAGACCACAAGCAAGAGCAGTTAAAGAACTCACATTTTTTACATCCCAAAAATGGTTTGTTTGATCATCAGCCAGACAATTATGGGTAGGACAACAAATCATGGCTTAAATAAACAAGGAGTTAATGTTACCCGCAAATCTTGTGACACGAAAAAGTAACCATGTAACAAATCAGTCCAGTGGTACATCATAGCTGACAATTAAATAATGCTGACCCCAAATGTTCTGATTCAGTATATGGCATCTCTCTGGGTTCTGTATGTTTTCAGAGTTAAAAGTAACAGTAACTACATTTCTTAGTTTGGGATCTGCAGGTGGTTAATTACTAGCTAGATTAACAGCCTACTGCCCAGTCCAGAGTTCCTTTATTCCTTAATTATGTAAATAGTCTATTCACTTTTCAAGTACTGCTCTGAAAAAACTGCAACACAGTTTTATATATAGATAGTAAATTTCATTCACCATAGTTATTTGAGCCACCTAAGGAAAGCACATGACAGAAAAACAAGATGACAACCCTAACAGTGATTGCAAGAAGTGCATCCCAATTCTGAGTGTGTTTATCTATGTAAGTTTTATGACACTGCTCATATTAAAAGTCCCATTTTCAGTCCCCCAGGTGCTGTGTAATCCATCCATGCCAGAGCAGAACCTGTTTCTTCTCCACAGATGAAGAATATACTAAGTGTGGCCACTGCCAACCCCAGTGGTCAGCTCTAGAATGAGGTGCAGGGCACCTTATTCTCCAGTCTGTCAATGGTCAAGGAAGCAACCATTTCACACAAGGAGCAGTCTGTGCATGCTCAGAGACACTTGGCCCTAGATGCTAGAAATTTTATGCACAAGAACTCCAACAAGATCCTGATGCCCAAAAGTCAGGTATACCACTGAATACACTCTATTTCTATGTAGAGGAGGGATCTCCATTCAGTCTACATAATCCTCTGTGAAGCTTCCCGAAATGAGTGGACTCTAGACTCCTCTAGTCTAGAAGACAGTGCATACAATTCTGCTCCTTGTTTTTGTTGTTAAAATGAGAACTGTATTTCTATTAAAATGAAAGCAACAGTGATCCATCACTCCCGTCCCATATACAAACACATCCTTAACATTCCACTGAAGGAATCTGGTATCCTGGGTAAACACTCCTTCCTGGAAGAATGCTATAGAAGTTGAGGGAGGAAACTCTATTGGGTAATATGCTTACAGATTTCTGACTTGAATATATGGAAAGCTTCTAGTTGCACTATCAGGACTAGTGATAGCAGGAAGAAAGGAAAGAAGCAGAGAGGCTTGGCATGACAGGGGCGTCTTTACTGATAACAGGCTCATTCATCACCATTCAGCTCCTTTCCAGAACCACCCAAACAATTACCATCCTAGAAACCTTCATCAAACTGCCTGTCCATGACTCACACAATGCGAGTGAAGCCATGCTGAACTGAAGCATTGATGAAAGATGTTTTAGGTCTCTATTAACTTGGTGTTAAAATCAAGTGATGATAAATTAGCAAAATTTCATTGCAGAGATTACAATCCTAAAATCTGTCAGCACAAACAAGGTGGTAGGACGTGTACTATTTGCCTGCATCACAATCAGTTTTCCTCTCCCTGTTCCACCTCCTCAATCCAAGCCCATTAAAATAGCTCTTCATATAACCATTTATTTGTGAGAACCAAATGGCTACATCAATGCCTTGGTTTGGATAACACAACAAGTCATGGCTGTCCAATCCCATACGTGATATTTCACTATGGTAAGTTTGGTCTCTAGAAACCACAATAAAAACAATGATTTGTTCTATGGTTTCCACCATGGCTGGTCATGTTGTCTGAATCAAGGATCATTGTTTCCATTGTTCTGGTATACAAGTACCACAGAATGCTCTGAAAAGAGCAACAACTGCAGAAGCTGTTCCTGCCATCCAGTCTCTATGTGTGAACCAATGAGGAAGAGGCAGGTGACACAGGCAGGCAGCACTGCATCTTGCTATTGAATTTCAGGCACAGTGGCTGATGGGATTCATGCCAACAGCAGAAGAACTAGGAGGAGGGGATGGAAACCACGCTGAAGGAGAAACCGCTGTGAACCATGGTAACCACACAGTGCTGTCTGTCAAGTTGTATGAATGTGACCAGTCTTAGGCCTGAACTCATTGACAAGCTTTAGGCAAGTCTCTTTGATTCTATTCCCCATAAAATGCAGCTTAAAATAAAAGGGAATGCAGGATATTTCACAAAGTTCTATACATCTGGTAGGCAAATTGCAAAGCAATTATCTGCAAATTAAAGATGGGCAGAACATGAATAATTATGTTCAGGGCAGATAAAACATTTTACGTTCATACAACCCATGGCAGGAAAACTAGAAGTGTGCTGCACATCACTTCCTTCCTTCTTTGCATGAATCCAGCCTTCCTTTCTGAAGGTAACCACAGTACAGTAAAGTCAGTGTTAATATATGACAAGATTCAAACCCTAAGAAGAACCCACATCAGTGCAGATGTGGTACTGCACTGTGGTTTCCTTTGAAAGGGGAATGGGAATTCATACATGAAAGAGGAGAATGTGTTACCCATGGTTAGGAGACTGGGAGAATCTAATCTTTAAGAGCAGGTTAGCTCCCGTGGATCCCATATTAGATAAGCAAGGAAAAAAGGCCTCTATAGGCAAAATGAACCCTTTGAAGCAAAGAGACTGTTGGACAGAACACTTGCTAAGGCGGTATGGTCCAACTTTTCATACCTCATGGATTGCATGAGGACTCTGACCCAGAACCTGGCTCTGCACAATGAATTTCATTTCCATAGCGTAACTTCAATTGTTCACAATATATTTATTTAATTTAATGTGCACAATATATTTAACTAACCATTACAGAAGGACCTGTGATCGCTGCAGCTCCTTCTCTGACCACAGCCCAAGCACAATGACTGCTCCTTGAGTGGGTGGTAGCAATGGAGCCACAGAACAAGGGCTTGGGAGCTGCAGTTGGCCCATGGGCCATGTGTTGGTCCTCCCCGCCCTAAGATTTTAAAATACCAGTTGTGCTACCATTATGTCGCTTGCAAGCTTATGTGAGCCCTTTTCCAAAGAACAGTATTTTAAAAAGCAACTAGAGCCATGCCGACTCAGACACCGGTGGCACTATCTGTTATCGATTCTACCAATACACTCACAATCTTTCATGGCACTGCAATGTTTCCACTGATTCACTTATTTTACTATCAGGACATATATCTTAATACCCATATTAAATGACTCTTCCTACAATATAAAATCATCTTCCATTTCTTTTACATCACTCTCATATCAAACAAGAAATTGCTGTTACCGCTCCTAAACCTCCTCTCAACTTGCAAGTCGGCCTGCCCAGTGTTGCTAAACCATCTTCTTTGGCTGAGGAAGGAGCACCCTGCAGACAGGCACCCAAGGCAGAAGCAGAACAAGCTCCTCTGAACTCAGGTGCTCAATTAAGGGGGTTATGTTTCCCCACAGAAGAGAGCAAGTGCAGCACTGAAGGCAGCAGCAACTGAGCAGATGAATAGCTAGGGAAAGACAAGAGAAGACCAGAATATCAGTGGTCCTCACTGGCATGCGATGAACAGACATTAATATAAAAGGAGAGCTGGCTGCCTGTGCCACTGAACTTCCTGTGTGATATTAATATAGGTTTCAATTGCATAAATACATGTGAATAAAACAATGAAATAAGATGGCATACAATAGTTTAAGACAGTAACAAACTCAAGCCAAGCAAACCTGAAAAACAGAACTCTACTACTCTGAAAACCTAGGTGAAGAAAAGAGTTACTTTCACCATTTAATTGTGGAAAGAAAAGTTAATAAGAATTGATGGCACAGCAATTCTAGATGGTGCTTATTGTCTTTTTGATTACACAAATGCCTGCTGGCTTTGGGAGCCCAAGGTAATCCTACTACATTTGCATTTAGCTCATGACCTTTGGCAAGAAGAGGTAACATTCAGACTGGATGGACCTCTTTTCTTCACCCTATTAACCTGGCATGGATATTAACCCTAAGACACAGCCTGTTTCTTTCATCTAGTGTGGGCCTTTCCTGGTGGCATGGCAAAGGGACAAATAAAACAAACCTCTAGAAGGCAAACTCTGTTGAGTACAGTTTCCTTGCTCCTGTTTCTTATGACAAACATTTCTGGGTTTCACTATTACAGGAGCAGATCACCTTCAAATGCCTCAAAAATTTTCCCCACAAGGCCAGTGCATAATGATGGCTCAGTTTACACTGCAGGTCTGCATTTAGTTACATATATAGGTATACACAGGCAAAACAAGGTCTCTGTCAGGAGAATCTATTCATAATTATTCTTCATCTGCGCCTTCCCCCATCCATCCAAGTCTAATGCAAGGGTAGGCAAGTTTTGACCTTTCAGGCATCCAAGATTATGCAGCTCCCATAATCCCTTGCTACTCTGGCCAGTAACTTTTAGACAAAAACCTCACAACTTGTTCGCCCTTGGTCTCCTGAGTGGCAAGGCCATCAGTTAATAACAAGTAAATCGTAGCTGTTTTTATTCCAAAGCTCAGGGTTACATGCATGGCTTTCACAGCTTGGGAGGGAAGCAGCAGGCATGCTCAGCTGGAGCAGGGAACTAGGGGGGATGGAGGGAGAACTGGGAGAGCCATAGCAGCATCAGCGGGAAAGACATGATCAAGCAAGAATCAGACACTGGGCAGGTGCTACCCCAGAGAGAAAAGCAGAGGCAGGAGTCAAGACACAAGTGAAGCCACTGCAGGACTGGAGGCAGGCACCAATTCAGGGACATGAAGCAGCCACCAAACTGGGCAAGGCCAAGAAGCCTTTTATGGAGCCTCCTCTGCTTCCAGCTGCTGTGCCTGTTTGCACTGGCCCCACCCTTGCAAGCACCAACACATCCGATGCCACTTCTGCAAGTCCTTGCAAGATGGGCCGGGCTGCCTTCTCTATCAAGCCACCAGGGGAGCTGTATCATGCTGTAATTCCTGTCTGGCAGGTGTGCTTTCCTGCCTTCATTTGATCCCCAGAGCAACCCTGTGCAGCAGGTTATGACTGGGAGCATGTGACTGGTGCAAGGCCACCTCCGTGAGCTTCATGACCATGGCTAACCCGAACCTACGCCTCCTCAGTCCTCTTCTATCCACTGCCCCATATATGGTAACCATGGTGCTTGCCTCACATCAGATAAGTCAGGGTCACACTGCTGAGGCGCGAAGAGATGAAAAATCATTATCTGAATAGACCTATTATATCAGATCTTTGAGTTATATATCAACAGCTGGTTTTAAAACGAATTTAGACCAACTTAACAGTCATTATGTTTTCATATTAGTTAATATTTAATTAGCTAAAATTATCACAGGAATGGCTCTTTGGAACATACAGTACCAGGAAAATCAAGCCTTTGTACAAACATCTTGCGGTCTATTTGAACTATGCAAATATACATGAATGAAACTAAACAAACTTTGATTTGTGTAAAAGGAAACCAGAATCTGGCTGCACTGACACCTAGTGGATTCTATTAAAAGAGCTCTAGACACTTTAAAAGGCAGCCCCACAAAGAACATGTTACAATAATCAGGTTGGGACTTAGGAATGGCAGGCATAACTTTGGCCTGAGTGGCCACCACTGCCCTCTGGAGAATGCCTCTGGGGCTTTAAGCGAAAGAGAGAGGAGAACCATGTCTGGCAGTTGTTTCTTTCCTCTCTGCAATGCTCTGATAGGAGTGCTTCACCAGCTGCAGCTTTTCCCATCCATGTAATTCTTGCCATTGTAAGAGTTCATTCAGGGAAACCCAAAAGGTAATAAGGAAGCTCAGTGAAGGCAGGCCAACTTCATGGCAGGTAGCACAGCCAAGCTCATTTTCCTTCCATTCCTCCTAAAAGGCAGTGGCGTGCTGCCCAGCACAGACATAACTGCCCATGAAAGGCAAAGGCAAGAGCCCGTCCTTTTCCTGCACCATCCTTTGCCAATTCCCACCTAAACTTCCTTCCTTCCTTCGCACAACGGTGCAATGCCCTAAAAACAGCACTGAGCTAGGACTGCAGTGCCTTCAGCTAATACTATAGAAAGGTATAATAGCATCATTACCCAATATTTATGTTTTTCCTAATTGGTCAAGGCAGAAAACATTTTAAAAAATAAAATTCCCTCAAGCAACTGTTCCAAACCCTCAAGTTATTACTTATAATTCTTTAAAGAATCACCCGGAAACGTAATATGTTTTTCCAACTTAGGTTAGAGGGATGTGTATTTTACTACTCTTTTGCTTTCTCTTGCCAAAATATTTCAAAAATTATAGAGGAATGCAGCTGCTTCCAAAACACACAACACACACAAATCACATTTGCTTTAATGTATTACTTTAACAGTTAAAGCTTCATAAAATGAGGTAATTGAGCTAAAATGTGTCAGGGCACCAACTAAGCTACAAACTATTTCTAGCTTTTCCTACCCCAGGGGGCAGTCGTTCTGAGAAGCAGAATTTATTTTGTCAAACAAAAAATTCCAGAGCTCAGCGCTAACCATACTGGCTGCCAACACACAAGTATACTTCAGTCTCTGAAATAAAAGTTGTTAAAAATGGCTGCCTAACTTGGGCAAAACACACACCCTACAGCATTACTCAGTTACTAGATTGCACAGCCAGCTTCTAATTGAGGGGCTATGGAAAGAACTTCTTAGGAAGGTAAAGATCAACTGGTAAATTAATAGCAGGATTTTCTGCTCGCTGGTGCCAGGATTTTGAAGGCCTGATTCAAATCCAAGTGAAGTCAACCAGCTAACTTCAGGGATGCTGCATGAGATCTAATTTTATGTTCATATGTACTAAATAAAACATTTTCAAGGAGAATAATAATTTATGGAATGAAGCTATGTACTCTTCCAATATAGCTGTTTGCAATGTGTTGTGATGTACCCTCAAAGTCATCTCCAACATATGGCAACCCCATGAATGAATGCCCTCCAATACATACACATATATCAGAAAAAAAGAAACATTTGAAAGAATTGGCCTAAGCACTGGGTCACTTAATTGAATGTCTACGTACGTACCCTCCTCCTTACTCTGGGTTTCTTTGCATGAGACTTTTATTGTGCATTCATGACCTCGCTCCCACAGGCGTTTGCAGGGCCTTTCCATAGCATCATCCTCTTCCAGGCCCTCTTCTGTGTTTTCCTATCATTTTTGCAGAATTTTTTAGAGCAAGCAAAACCAGGTGTTTACTTTCAAACAAAAACCTCCTAAGAAGTCACAAATTTACTAAACTGCAGTTATACCACAGCACAATCTAGTGGTTGGTTAAAATAATACTCAGAAAAGCAGAGCAATACAAAACCCAACAAAAAGCTCCAAAGGACACATTTTCCACCCACAATGGAAACAGTGGGCTAAGCACCTCATGTAGAAAAGCTTCAAGTTTGCCAGCAGATTTTCCTGCTATTCCATTTCAGTGTGATGCGTGCCAATCATCAAGCTAGATTAAAGTAGGTATGGAAATGCTTCTAAAGCCATTTTGGGAACCTGGCTTCTCAAAGTGGGGTTTACGTAGAAGTGGCCAGGGCAACTCAGGGGCACAAGGTATGCCAACAGGTTTTATTTGTATTGCTTTGAAAAGGCCATTCTCATCTAAACTGCCTGGCGGTTTTGTAAAGAGACACGGCACAAAGGAGGTAGTGACTTCTACATGTTAGCTACTCAACAACCTGCATTATTTCATTATTTTAATAATCAGAATGGTTAGAGCCCCTGGGGCAATATTGGACCCCTGCTGTCCTTGTCTCCTTTACCTCTAAAGAGCATCTACCAAATCAAAGAGTGAGATAGAAAGCAAGCTACACGTTTTCAAGAGTGAAGCTGCTGCATGAGTTTTCTGCAGCAGTACCACAGTTCTGCTCACACAAATAGATTTTGAAACTCATACAAAATAGAACCCAGCATAATGCAAAAAGCATTTCTCAGGCATCCCAGACCTTAGTCGATGATGAGTGCTGAAACTGTGCCTGGTCCATAAGCAGCATACGATAACGTGAAAGCCTTTTCTTCAGCCTGCAGGCAACTCTCCTTGGAAAAACAGAACTTCTCAGCTGCTTGGATTTGCTTCTTTCTTCTTACTCAGAGACTGGGAGAAAGGGAGTTAACATGCATGTAGGGATTACTGGATTATCTTCTATCCAATGTTCATTTTTCCCTCAAGGAAGAAAACATTAATTGCCGAAGAATTCAAGTACAGGGAACTGAAGAATAGTAGCCAGAAACATCCACAATCAACCACTAGCCTATTGGCCAAGGCAGACTGGAGATGCCGTATCTTTGCTTCTGGAAAGATATGTAGCCTTCCATATAACAGTTCCCATAGTTTTTTCTCCTCTTAGAAACAAAGCAGGGACAAGAGAACATGTATCACCCCACTGTTTTCTGAACAGTCCCACTTTGTTCTAAGAATTATTAAGCACTCGGTCACACCTACATCAGAATAACATCCATCATAAAAGATTTAATATTTTTGTATAAAACTGTTTTCATAAACAATTAGAGTTTTTCTCCATCTAAAAGATCAAAAGCATTCATACCCCAACAGATGACAGAACCTGCAAGATGCATTCTTATATACCCTGGAGACTATAAAACTAAATATCCAGCCACATAGTTTTACTTTTGTCATGCCCAACTGGAATACTGAACAGTACACAAATTTTGATCTCCATCACATGGAGGCATGCGAACAATCATGGGAACTAACATTTGCTGGGTCACTTAGTTACTTAACTGTACATCTGCTCTCTGTTTATTGTTTCTAGAACAGAAACATCTTCCTTCAAGATAACATACTTTCAATTTGCGTAAGATCTGATTAAAACTACAAAAAACAAAACAAAAAGGAATACTTGAAATGCTATTATGAATGGTTACTTGGTACTTCTGGAACACAGTTGTCTACATATATCTGCATTATCTCCAAGAGGAAAGTTGGACTTCTGAGATATCTCTGGGTATGAATAGAACCCACAAAACAATAAAATTAACATGTATTCCTGGATTCTGAAGAATGACTCTAGAAAGACAATGGCACAGAAAAGTTACAAAAACACATCTTTTGCTGCATTTTCATAGGAACAGCTTTCAAAACTAAGGGGACAGAGCTTTCTTCTGGCCTCCCCACCATCAACTACAGGATATTTGATAATTCAATACTAGATATTGAAATCAATAGCACTTGGGCTTGTGTGACAATTTTCACTGAGATATCTCCTTTTTGTCCTGCTGCCAACCTCTGCTTGTTTGTATTGTCAACAGAAGTATCACTATACAGGAAATGCTCATAAGTATTGTAAGCAAAAGACTAGATATTTCAAATCACTACTGAGTCTATTTTGTCATGTTTACACTTTGCATATTTAGACAAAAGGAAGTCCTACAGCTCCATGCTTATGGCTGTACCTTAACTCTGTTAAAGTTAAGAGCTCCCTAACTGCAACTATATCAAAGTTCATCATAACAACTAAGAACACACGAAGCTGCTTTTTCTTTGGGCTCACAAATGCATTATTCTGTTCTAAAACTTCCATTAAGGGTTTCTTAATGAAATGGTCCTTATTTCTCCAATACCTGTGCTACCCTTTTTTCTAACTGGGGCTTTGTGCAATTTTTCTGCAAACTAGAATGCAGACAATAAGACCATGAAACATACAGGAAATTGTAGTGATTTTGTCTCCTGTTCCCTTGATAACTATTTGCAATTTACAGTAGGCATAAATGTACTGAGTAGGTACAATACACAGAATTTCAGGACAGAGAACTTTTAAGTCTATTCACTGTGCAGGGGATTTCCCATTAGGGAAAGGATCTAGACCAGTGATGGCAAACCTTTTAGAGACCGAGTGCCCAAACTGCAACCCAACACCCACTTATTTATTGCAAAGTGCCAACACTGCAATAAAACCTGAAAACTGAGGTTTTAGTTTAGAAAAAAACAACCCACAGCCAGTCCAAGCAGCGCACTGACTGGCCATGCAAAAGTTTGAACAAGTCGCGGCTAATGAGGCACTGCATGTGACATCATCGCCTGGCGCCGCAACTCCTTTCTGAGCATGTGCATGGCCCCCATGTGCACTGTTATCTGATGTTCAACTGCTGGGGCGACTTGGCTCATATGCCAGCAGAGAGGGCTCTGCATGCCTGCTGCAGCATACATGCCATTGGTTTGCCACCACTGGCTTAACCCTACCCTGGTGCACTCCCCTAACCCTAATATAAGGCTAAAGTTCCATTGGAAATAATGCAATTTTGAAAAAGCCTTCCTTGAGTAGCTTTTTCTGCACAGCTCATCATTTCTGCCCATTCTAAACACATTCCAACCATCAAAATCATGCCAGGACACCTCGTTTTTCTAACCCGTGATGGTGAACCTTTTAGAGACTGAGTGCCCAAACTGCAACCCAAAACCCGCTTATTTATCGCAAAGTGCCAACACTGCAATAAAACCTGAATACTGAGGTTTTAGTTTAGAAAAAACAACTCACAACCAGTCCAAGCAAATATATCTATCTATCTATCTATCTATCTATCCTTGGCAGCGTACTAACTGGCCATGTGAAAGCTTGGACAAGTCACGGCTAATGAGTTGTGGCTTGTGACATCATCACCTGGTGCCGCTACTCCTTTCTGAGCATGCACATGGCTCCTATGTGCGCTGTTATCCAATGCTCGGCTGCTGGGGTGACTTGGCTCTCGTGCCGACAGAGAGGGCTCTGCGTGCCCACTGTGGCATGCGTGCCATAGGTACACCATCACTGATCTAGACTATTTTAAAGGCTAAAGATAACTGCATCCACAGTTACTGAGCTCCCAGTGTGGACATGACATGGCAAAGGACCACAAAAGCTGAACACACAACCTGAAGAGAAATGAGGAGAGAAACAAGAGCGGGGGTGGGGGTGGGGGGGGTCTTGTGCCTTTATTTCAGCAAGGACTTTTCTGCAGTTACATGGAAATCAGCATCAGTCTAAATTCTGTATAGAAGATTCCTGTCCATGAAAGCTTACTCGGCCGCAGTGAATCTGTGAGTCTTCAAGGTGCCACAAGGCATTGTGGCTTTTGAGCACAAAAAAGCAAGAACCTTTTTCACCTTTATTTGGCCCTCTGCAAGCCCTAGGTGCCATGCACTCACTACAGTGTGGCCACAGGGACCATGCAGAAAGCAGGCTCACTTCAGACCCACTCAAACTAGTCAGGAAGCCATATACTCCTATGTTACCTTGCCCCAGATTCAGGCACGGCTGCTCACTGCAACCCTGTTTTGCAAACCAGCTCACTCCTGCTTTCCTTTAAGGTAAGGGGCTGAGCCAACACACAGGGGGCAACAGATGAGGAATGCCCCTGGCACACTATGTGATACATGAGTGGCCCATGCGCCAGTTCATCCCCTTGCCAGGGCCTCACTGCCTGGAGTGGCCTAGGTCACAAAAGCAACTGGAACTCTCTCGGCAGAGTCAGGCAGCCTCTAAGACAGAAGGGTGGCAGTGGTGTTGTTGGGCAATTCTGGACCGTGGACTTAATGACTGTGGAAGGAAAGATGCCAGTCCCCCCTCCAGTTTTGAAGCCTTCACGTTAGGCTCCTAATTAGTTACCTAAGAGAGTGAATCCTACCCTCTTCTAAGTAACTGCAAAGCGACCGAGGGCCAGGGAAAGCAGCAAGCTTGTATCAAGGTGGATGATGGCAGCCGGGACAGCTCCAAAGGTCCAGGGCACCGCTCAGAAGTTTAGGGACCATCACCAGAGCAGAGCAACCCTTGCCATAAAAACACCCGTGCTGCAGCCACGCTCATGCACACATATACACACCGCTACTGTCATTCTTTTCTGGAGAGAAAAATTAAAAATAGATTCTGAATGTTACTTTAAATGGACATATGGTTTCATTTTAAAAGCAACAATGATGAAAGGTTGCTTTTTCGAGCTGTAATACCCAGAAGCTGAACGTGATATGCTACTGTTCTGTATAGTCTGTTCCGAAGCAGATGATGTTTTGAAGAAGAGCAGCAGATAAATGCAAACCAAATGTCTGAGAAGTGGCTTCAAATTATGCAAATACAAAGTTTCATAAGATGAATAGGAATGCCTCCTAATGCCTACTATTTAAAACTGACTCAGACAGATGTTTCAGATGGAAAATTCTGTCCACTGAATGTCCATGCCAGCTGGGTGTTTCCCACCAGCCTATTTGCCTGTAGCACATACGAGTTTAGATTTTGAACATTAAGTGATGAAGAAAGATATTAAATTTTCTGCTGAGGAGTCTACTTCAAAGCAATTTAATCTTGCCATTATTAAGATCTTTCTAACAACCTATTTTGGCTCCTCATGGTAATTTTTACTGAATGCTACTATATTGTTCCTGTGAACTACCTTAACATATACTTGAAGCCAGCTCCACTAATACCTTACCAGCATGCTGAAACTACAAACCACTGCTTGAGACCCAGAACGGCACGTTAGCCCTTTCTTCCTGCTGCTCCTTGCTCCTGAGCTTGTTGGGAGGTGAAGGCAGTGGCAAGCCAAGGGAAAATGTGGACCCTTGAAAAGACAAGAGGCAGCTGCGGATCGCACTGCAGCTGGATTTCCTAACAGGGAGGGGACATGATCATGGCAGTTGTTCCCTTAATGGCTGCTGCTACCACTCTCGTTGGGACCCTCTGCCTCAGGCCTGGCTGAAGAACAGGATGGAAGCAGAGGGTGACGTGGTGCTGCCCATGGACCCCCTCCCAGGCAAACGGGCGGCCCACTGTTGCTGCAGAGCAGGGCTGCCGAGATCCAGAGCAATGGTGCGTTTTGGCAGAATGAAGTGACTTGCTTCCACAGGTATGGATAACTCAGGAAGCAGACTTGTCCTTTTAGCATGATTATTATGTTACACTGATGCCCACCTGCCCACTCTGCTTTCTTCATCTTACAAGGAACCCAAGGTGGCTTACAAGCTTCTCCTCCCCTCCATTTTACCCTCACTACAACAGTACTGTGAAGCAGGTTGGGCTGAGAGTCTCTGACCAGCCCAAAGTCACCCAGTGAGTTTTGTAGCTGAGCACAGACTAGAACCTGGATCTCCCAAAACCCAGTCCAATCCTCTAACCACTACACCACACTGGCTCTGCCTGTTTAGCCCAGCTTAAGCTGCTCTGACTGGCAGTGGCTCTCCAGGGTCTCAGTCAGGAAAATATCCATGCCATCCCCTCTTAGCTGATGCTTCTAAGAAGAGATGCCAAGGATTCTGCAAACAGAGTATGTACTCCTGTTCTGCTCTACAAGCAATGCGCCCCCCCCCCCCAATGTGGGACAGAGCACAACATGTCCCACAACAGCCCCACCACCTAGATGACAGCTTCCAGGCGGCACAGACGAGTGGGAAGATGCATACCACTAATTTACATTGCAAAACAGGATTCAGCATGCAAGGTATACCCATGCCTAAACACAGTTCCTTACAAAAGTCTCTATACTACCTCCTGCACAGACACATTAGTAGTATCAGGGAGGGAGGAGGGACAGCTTGGAACCATCAAACAAATGTCATGTAGAGAACCACTGTAGCATAGTGGTCAGAGTACTGGACTGGGACTTGAGAGAGAGATCCGCCCTTAGTCATGAAGCCCATTGTGTGACTCTGAGCCAGTCATGATCTTCCTCCCACGCAGGATTCTTGTTGCAGGGATAAGATGGAGAGAACTTTGTAAGTTCCCTTGGGCTCCTTGCAGGAGAAGAAAAGCTGGGTGTAGAAGTGATGATAATGATGATGTTATGCTCTCATGCCATGCAGAAACATTGAGAGAGCACTCATCTTCTTCTGATATAATTTGCTACTCTTAAGTGCAACCGAAGAGGTTTGTTCCTTCACAGCTCTGCTGCAATCGTTTGGATCAAATGATGTGCAAATGTGAAGGCTCGATCTTCAGGTGAAACAGAGTATCTGACAAGAGTCCTGTGGTGGTAGAACAAAGACAGCCAACTTCGAAAGGAAGCTCCCCATCTCTGGGCTTTTTAAGCTAAGAGTCTAGGAAATGAACCTGGAGCCCATGCCTTTCTTTACTCACTGGTGCATTTCTGCTCTGCCAGAGCAAGAGTGCTGGAGTGGCCTCAAGACTGGCTGGCCACCTGCACTCATGGGAGAAGCGTGTGTTGCACTATCTTCTTGCAATGACTTGCCATCAACTACCTTGCTTCCCACAGCTTAACAGAACTTGGGAGGAACGACTACAGAAGGTTAAATCCAATGTTAGTCCTACTTAAGGTGGACCCACTGAAATCAAAGGGATTTAAGTTGGTCATGAAACTAGCATCCCAAGGAGTGAGCACAGTCTGACCTCTTATGTTAACTTTTCTATGTACAAGGAGTTATTTATAATAGTGAACATTGCAAAAATCGCCCCATTTGCACCTTTTTCTGCTATGTGACTAAATGTGCCACAGACCTGTGGCTGTATCAAGCATCTCTTCACAGTTTTGGAAAAAACAAACCATCAGTGGGTTAGGGTGAGGAGAACTGATACGGACCAGAGACTGTAGCACTTGCGCAAAGGAAGTAACACCTGCTCCCATACCAATTTCCAGTGAAAATGAATGCCCACAGAATTCCTCTTTGCCTCATTGATATGTACATACCACATATTTTCCCTATAACGAGGAGAAAGTAGTTTTCATCTGGAAACTGATTCAAGGAGGAAAAGCTTAAACGCCATTCTGGCAGTGTCATGGTTCCAATCTAAGCCACATTCCCACCTCCCATACCTTTTTACAAAAATGAAGAGTAGAAAAAAGAGCTAGTCACAGAGCTATCCTCTTGTCTACTTCATACTCCTCACACACATGATGAAAAATTCAGGGAGCTGCTAACTTGAGCCTCCCGCATTATTCTCCAGGCAGGCTTCATTTACACATGCTGTGGACCAGATCCATATGTAACTTTATAACCCAAATAACTGACAGACTGTTTGTTTGGGTTCTCTAAAGGGAATTTCTGTCTGACAAATGAGCCAAATCCTCTCCCTCTCTCTCAAGCCCTCTCTGCAAAATGATGTGATGTATTATTCACAATGTTGCTGTGGTTTTGCTTTTAATTACTGATACTTTTAAATGTGGTTTTTTTATTAGCTATAAATAACTTCTGACTATTTTAAGTGAAAGCCTTTTAATAAGATTTTAAAAGGAAACACAATGGATTTTCTTAAGTCAAGCGACTTTAGGAAGCATATATATTGTAAAATCCTGTATAGATGGATGAAGTGGATCTTGTCCTTTATAATTTCAAGGAATTATAAGCAATTCATCATTTAGTCTCTCTCTATTTTTGGTAATCATATATACTGGATAAATGCAACAAGCAACATTTGCAGCATGATCTTGATGAGTAACTATTACTTGGTGAAATGTAGTTGATTAAAAGAAGTCTTACATTTGCTCCTATAAATAGAATCATATCCTTTCATTTATTTGCAGTGCAACCAGCATCCTGTTTTCCCTTTGTAAATGCAGCTATGCAATTAGTATGCAAGCTCTGTGTATCACAGTTTCCACAAACCCTTTCCAATCTGCACCCTACGACTTCACAAGCATTTTATTTTTGGGAGTGTTTGTTGCTAAGCTGTTAATTCCAGTTTTACTTATGTGGAATGTGTATTTCTCTCTCACACACACACATATTTACTTCTAAATTAAGGGTATTCCACATCATCTAATTATCACAAGATCCAGAGCTGGCATGTTCCACTCCACACCTTGTAATCTTCTCCTTTCCTGTATCCCACTGCCACACACAGGGAGAGAGAGAGGAGACATGAACAAGACAGTCAGTCCCATTAAACAAACTCTCCTCTCATTTATTTGGGCAAATATCCCTCTTGCAAGCCTTTGTCCTGCTAACCATTTTCTCTGTTATGAGAGCTCTGGAGGAGGGTTTATATATCAGCATTAATCATATGCATCTCAGTAATTTATTTTCCTGATTTCTTTGTATGGTCAGCAGTTACTTCTCATGCTTCATAATAAGCCTGTCACCCTGCCACCATCCCTTTGGGGCAGAAAAGACCCCAAACTCACAACTGAATGAGGAAGAAACGAGGCTTTACAGCAAATAGAAGTACTAGAACAACTGAAATGAAACAAGTATTAGAAAGTAAAACACTACAATTTATAGGCAAAAGCAATTTGTGCAGTGCATGGCTTAGTTTACTGCCTTCTCATCATGAAGGTCACCACTAGGTGGCTCGGAATAGACCTTATTTTCTCCGCATAAACACTGAGCCTTCTCCTACCTGGGGCCCTTCAGACTGTTGGGAGGGCAAATGGCATTAACCATGTTGGTTGAAGCTGACAGAAGCTGGGGTCAAAGCATCTGAAAGCCACCAGGGTGAGGAAGGCTACATAAGGGCAAGTGACATAAGGATAAACATAAGAACTGCACATTTATTTGTATTACAGCCCATTTCTCCTGGAAAGCCACCTGAACTACTGCAACAGTTTAAAATGATATGTGTGCACGCACGTCTGAGTTCACAGCCTGATGTCTTAATTTCATTACGTGTAAAGCTATCGATACTGTTCCATAAAAATAAGGGGAGTTACTGTTCCAGGAGTAAAGCAATCTGTTTATTATAATGCTAGACCGTGAAAAGTCCCCAAGTTTCCACACATTCCTGCCCCCTGCTGCCCACTGGCTCTTTCCTCCCAGAGCCCCAATTTTTAAAGTTCTGCTATTCCTACACTTGACAACACCCATACCACAAACAAAGCCAAAAAGTATGCCATACATGGACAATGAACAATGGGATGGGCAATGGGATGCCATACACAGACAACGGACAATTTGTGAAGAAACTGCATTGGTGGTACCCAGCCCACAGTCTGAAACTTCAATTTTTTGATTTCTGGTCTTGAAGTACTACAGTTCCCAGTAACTGCAATTATGCCCATGGTGCAGCAAGACGCCCAGCGGGACTCCTGCACCTTACCAGCAGAGGTTTCTGCTAGGCCAGAAGCAAGCAACCTTTGTGGGGCCATCAGCACTGTTTGCAACTTCAGAAACGGTCCTGGGCACTATGGCTGGTGGCCACTGTGCTCAAGCCATCACAGCTACTATCAAAAACACCTCTGGTGAATTTGTTTTCACGTGAGATGGACAGGACACCCAGGAAGGCATCAAGCAAGGTAATTGGGCATGCCTGTGGTGCCATGTTGCCCACCCCTGTGCTGAGCTACAGCAACGCTACAGCAAGTGCAGCAATTCTATCAGTGTTAATTACACGCAAGCTCAATTACTTAATGGAGATGTGACTTTTTTCCCAACCTGAGTTACCTGCATCGTTTTGTCAACAGTGCCAATGAACAATTTCGTGATTGATCACAAGTAAGAGAAAAATGAAACCACAACACAGTATTGGTTTCAATGATTGCAAAACTGACTTGCATCACAAGCCTGTGTTGATTTACTCAAGTCCAACTATGTTTTGTGGAGCTTAGTAACTCCATAGTAAAAGCATACAGGACCGTAGCCTTAGTATTTCAGAATACAAGTCTAGTTTCCTGATATTTAGTATCAACTGTTTTTAAAACTGTTCCACAGATTCATATGACTGACGATTTTGTTCAAAGGGGTAATCCATGCTAGTTGCTCAACTATCACCCTGAAAGTTGAATCCATTTGTGTTTTGTTTTTTATTGCTTTTTAAGAGTCAGCTTTTGTAATGCTCATTCTGAAATGATAGTATTATACTGCAAAAAACAGTCTCTTTCTTGCCTCCTGAAAGCAAGCAGAGTTTGTCACTGCATCAGGATAATGACTACTTGTGTAATGAGAAATTAGGATGGCGGGGAGGGGAGCAGGGGGGAGAGAAGCTCCAGAACTGTCACAACAAAAGTGGACTTTCATAAGAGAAACTAGGCTGTAGGTGCTGGGAAAGCCTTTCAAGTCCTGCCCACACAGTGTACAATGCCTATCTATTACCAGCCTGCAGTACTGCAAAGGGAGATACTTCAACTGTTTCATTAAAGCATACTATTTCCAAAGATTTACAACTATCCTATAAACAAATTTGCTCTAGGTTTTGCTTTGGCAAGCTAAGCATCTTCCTCCACCACCTCCTGCGCTTTCGTTGGCTGCTTTTCAGTAAAAGGGAACAGGGAAAGAAGAGCTGGTTCTGTGAACGATGGCAAAGTATTTAAACTGAGGACAACTTTGCTCCTATAAATAGTGACCAGAATGTTTGCTTATGCCAGGTAGTTTTTAGGTGTGTTCCTTTCCAGACCAAGAAAAACAGTCCTGTTTCTCAAGTTTCCTGTATTCTTATGATTCACTACATTTATTCACTGGTATCTGCACCAGTAAGGGCTGGAAGAACAGGATTGGGAGAAAGATTCTGAATGCTTGCACAACTATACAGAAAGAGAAGGATTTCTTAATGTGCCGATAAGGATCTCAGTTTCACCCAAGTTTAGCCATTCAGATAAATCTAAAGCAGAATTTAGAAAAAAAGCAGGAATCTATATACGTGTCTACTCAGAAATCATAACTACTGATTTGAATGGGAGTTACACTCAGTGAGCTGGGACAGAATTGAAGCTTAAGTCTTGAAAGTACGTATAGCCTCAATTGTTTTAATTAATTCTGCAATGTAATTTTCTTAAAAGAGCAATGAATATAGTAGGATACATTGAAAAGTAGGATGGGTCCTAACAGGACACAAATGAGCAGGCATGGAAGTGTTGTAAAAGTTGACCTGAGTCAAAGAGGAGTTCATGAAAGAGATCTGATTCTGCAGATGCAAATCCACAGAATCCACGACAAGGCTTATATCCATTTGGCTCGGTATTGACTCTCTCTGCATCTTGGTTCCATGTTGTCTCGTAGAAACAGAAAAGTATCCTATTTCCCCATACTGTGTGGCTGTCAACAGAATCCTAAAGATACTTGACTGCCTTTTCTATCGCCTTCAGCTGTTCCTTGAAAACAACAACACATGCACTTCCTCTTGTTTCTGAATATCACCTCCTTATTTTGATAACTGCCTGAGCCTAGGAACAGTAAAGCCATGTTTCAAATGTACTCTTACATGCTTGATTTGTCATCATGGTGTTAACTATAAAAAGGGGTCCCCTGCTGCCATGACAACTGCAAGTACTTTTTGGTTTGATCATGGGCCATAGGCAGGGCTGGGCTACTATCACATGGGCCGTCTCTGCCCTTGAGAGGCCTGGCACAGGAGATGGGGAGTGGGCATAAGAAAAGCTACATCCCACCTCACGGGGGTTTTGTCAGACTGTCAGGAAGAGTGCTGAGCAAACACACCGTAGGAAAGGAGAGGACCCCTGAAGGAACCCTGTGCTGACTTCTATGTCTGTTATACAGGGTTGGCAGAATGTGCACCCCCGTTGTTGCTTGTTACCTGCATTTCACCTTCTTATGAATAAGCCCCAGTGATGCTATGCAGATGGCTCAGGTTTAGGCCCAGGGACATTTGCAGTTAGAAATCATGCCAGTATCCTCCATGCTGCCTAGGAAGGCCTCAGCAATTATAGGCGGCCTACAAATACATTCGAGCAAGCAAGCAAATGTAGATAATTGCCTCCTCTCCTTCTCTGTCTTATTGTTTATTGCTAACTATGTTTATTTCAATAAACCTGTGTCTTTTGTTTTGCAAATCTTTTTACTATTCCTCAAATCCACCAAAGCAAATAACAAGCCACATTTGTTATGTGCAAATGCCGCCAGTTTAAAGCAGCTTCATAGGTTCCTAGTGCTGGTCACCACACCAAAACAAGAACTTACGAGTGGTTTCATAACACTGTTATGTCAAATAATTCCACTGTGATGCTATTTCAGGTGACTTTCTTCCCAAGATATCCTGTACATTGCAAAGGATTCAGGTATACTCTCTATGGGATCTCCCCATTCTTCTCAGGGTTATTGGGCCTCAGTGTCACGTTATCTATGTGAACTCTCAATGAGAACTAGAACAAACGTAGTAGTATCTCCAGCTTTGTGCTGGGAATGGTACTGGTGGTGTACACTGTCTTTCAGGGAAGTTTATTAACTATCACCTGTCTTCTCACTGGAATCCCAGTGGTCCAGGAAGAGATTTTTTAAAAACCTACTGAAAAAGTTTACCCAAACATCATTATTGGAGACACAGCATACCTAGCTTTTCACATTTTCCCAAGGCTACAAATGTTAACCTAATACTTAATTAAAAATCACATGCTCCCATTATTACACAATATTGCTAAGCAAAGGCACAATGTACACCATACTGCAGGTATCAGATCTGTTCTGGCTGTCTCCTATGCCATAAACTACTTGGGTGGCTTTTGCAAATGATCTGGGGAACACGCAGCAATCACGCGAAGTAATGAGGAAGTGCTCAGGCATTCCTCTCCTTTAACTGTCTGAGGTAAGTGATTCGTAAATAAACTGAATTTAACTCAGACTTTCCAGAGTCAGTGGACTGCCAAACCCAGGGAACAGCCTTCACTCTGCCTGCACCACAAGAAGAGTCTGTCACAAGCTTCCCAATCACATTTCTGGGAAGATGAATCTGAACCTGAAAAGCCAATTTCCACCCCACTTGTTTTAAGTTTTAGCTTGCTTAATGGATTCACAAGCAAGTGGTATCCTTTCCACTGGTGTTGTGAAGCTCACATAATGATTTTCCAAAAAGACAACACTTCTGTTGGAAAAAATGGCTGCCTTAGTGTGTTTTATCTCATGTAATGAAGCATGTATGCAGTTAAAAGTATTTTTCATGTGCTACAGCTACAGTTTCTTCCTGGACATGGATGATATCCACGTATTGTATGATTCATGAGGCATCCTGTTGTTTGGAACACATACTGCCATAAAGGCAGTGGAAAGGAAAGAGACTCTGGCTGCATTCTCACATACCACATTGTCGGGGAAGAAACGCTTTACAGCGCAACTGTGATCCGCTTTGTGGTACATTTTGCAGTGTGATGTACAAAACCAGACCATCGGACTGTTCAGAGGCTGATCCGATAGCTAACCCATGTACAGATGACTGTTGCTGGATTAACAACTAAGTTGCCTAACTCCTAAACAACCCAGGAGTCTAAACTCATACATCATGTTGCACAACCTATGAAGGTACTGATCATGGGTTGTGCTGTAAAGCGAAGGAGACAACCCACTGGTTTTTAAACAGACGGGCTATTGTTACATGCAAATGTTTATCTGCTGCCTTTTTTCTTACAGGATCTTCCTCTTCACCATTCAGTCATCACAACAACCTTATGAGGTAGGTTTGGCTAAGAGTCCATGACTGGTCACTCAGTGTGAGCTTCAAGATCAAGTAAGAACCCGAATCTCCCAAGCTCAGTCCAACATTCAACCACTGCACCACACTGGTTCTCTTAGTACAGCATTAAAAAAGTCTCAGCACTACTTGCAAAGACAACACTGGTACAGGTAGCAAAATCTCTTCCAAACAATAGGAGTTGCAAAGTGTTGAGGAAAGTACTGATTCTCCCGCCTCACTAGCATTTCTGACTTCTGAATACACTTACATCACTGAGGGGAGGGGAGATGAGGGCAAAAAGGACACATCTTATTAAAAAAACACATGCACATAGATATATACTTCTAAACTCATAAAGCTGATTTATTTTGAGAATAATGTTCACAAGAATATACATTTTCCTGGCATCTTCTCCTTTTGAGCAAACAAAAGGGGGAGGGGGCCAATCTGAAGTGATCACAACTCCTGGATTGTTTGTTAGCTAGATTTTTATTCCACCTTTTTTCTTACAATGAGTACCAGGCAGCTTACATCATTCTCCTCCTCCGGCTCTCCATCTTATCCACACAACAACCTTGTGAGGTAGGCTGGGCTGAGAGTCTGTGACCAGCCCCAAGTCACCCAGCTGGCTCAATGGCTGAGTAGGGACATGAACCCAGACCTCCTGAGTCCCAGTCCCAGGCTCTTAACCACTACACCACTAATGTCCCTATTGATAACATCAGCAGAAAGAGGATCAACACCTCTTAGATTTCCCCCAAATTAGTTATCTATATTGAAAACACTGCTTTCTGAACTCAGTCCTAATTTAGATTATTAGCATACTACAGAGCATAGTAGGATTGTGATATGGCACCACTACTGTACATTCTGGTTTTGAATATTTGGCACTAGAGCTGTGTCCTCATGTGTCACTGTCCCCTGTTCCACTTAATTTCAACAATTAGGGGCACTCCTGCAATGCTGGACCATCGCTGTGCAAAAGAGAACAGGGCTCTGTTTCATAAGAGGGTTTCTTTTCATCATAATGCCAGCTAGTGCACGCATAACGTACTGGCAATGGGGTTCTGGCACATATACTTTCCCCCCATATAAAATCAATACTCCGCATCCCATACTGAATTCTGCACAACATAAATAAATGAAGTCCATCATATTGTCACAATAGGCACACTATAGCAAACTGGCCAAGTGGCTTGTGTTTCATATAAGGCACTCACTGGAAAAGAGTTTCATCCACTTTCTAATAAATCTGAGTGAAGGTTCTTCTCCAGAGCTCTCCGTATCAGGATTGGGAGGGGGGTTGAAATAGCTCTTACAAACAAAGCTGTTGTCATGGTTAAATGGTGCAACGAAAAGAGAATTCAAGAAGCAGAAGCACATACTATAAATACTGATGGGATTCTTAGAGATTTCTAAGAAAAGACAACACAGTCAGTACTTTATACTGAATACATTCAGCATTTAATGCAATGCAAACCACACTGAAAATATACACAGTGTTTTGAGAAATTGCTAGACAATGCCAGATTAGATATATTATGCTATGTTTATTTGATTTATCTGAATGCAACATTTAATCCAGTGTTTTAAGAAAAGCAACCTTCCACTGATGTCTATGTCAGTGTGACTAAACCTGGTTCCCTGCAGATGCATACAACACTCATAATCCCCAGTCAGGCAGGGTACTATACTCCAACCCCAAGAAGTCCCCAGGATGGGCAAGCCTGGTCTGTATAATTATTACTAAGATTAATTTCCGTATTCCCCACAAAGCCTACAGAACTAACATTCTTTCAGGCAACAAGCAAAATATACCTCAACTGCTAAATGTTTTGGCCACAGCTTCCCAGCATCCACATTCGCCAGGATCTTCAGGTGCCAACATGCAATGCACAGAGCAGATCTGAGATCTTTACATCTTTACGCCACAACAGGGCTCAAGCTGACTTGGGCTTCAACACGATGGCAAACCAAATAATTGGCAACAAGCACATTCTATTGCACTGCAGGGCTACTTTCAAAAGAAGGCAAGCAACAATCAGTCTGGGGCACGTGTATCTTCCCCAGAACAGTGGTCACCTATGTCTATCACACAAAAATGCACATTGCTTTTTTCCAGTGTCTGGTTGAACAAATACATTCTCATTTATCCCAAGATCCTTCAACGTTGCTTTAGTAATGCTAAAGCATTCAGTTTTACACTAAGGTTAACATCCCCATTTCCACTTTCATGCCACACTGACCCTTCCTTCTGCTTTGTTTGGAAAAGAGGACTTTGGTCACCAACTGTATTGCTTCAGGTGGCCCCATCTGCCACCTGTCTCCCTGAAACTAGTAAGTACCTAATGCCTAATAAAATAGTGGAGAACTAATTTGCATTGCTCCTGCTGCATCCAGCCCATTTTCTCTCCGCCCAGTAACTTTGCTCTACATATGAAGGTCAAAGAAAACCTGATTGCCTGTCTGTCAGTCAATCACACAAAGTACGAGTTATTCTTTCAACTCCTGAGTTGTCCCTTTACTCTTGCCCCCTCCTCTTCTATCCCAAATATCTTTGCAGTGCAGTAGTACTTGCAGGAGAACAGCTCAAATTCTTTTTACCACTCTGCCTACCACCTCTTCAGCCTGATGAAACAACCTAAGAACAATCCATTGTATGGGTTCCTGCATAACAACAGCCCAGACTTAAAACAAGCCATGTTTCAGACCCCAAGAACAAATCATGGTTTCTTTTCCTGGGTTGGTTACAGATAACAACCCATAGTTAAGTTAAAGCTCTGGGTTTGGTTGTAGCAACAATCCATACATTGGGTTGTCATATGTGAACCAAGTTGGTAACAGTTATCATATAGTCTTAAATACTTGCACATATACACATACACAGAGGAACAACATATTTAATAAAACTAAATTCAGAAAGGGCCATTTAAATTGACAACATACATCACAACACAAGCAACATGCTTCCATGCTCACACTGCAGTTTCGTCTGGCAAGGTTCAATGTGCAAATTCAACACACACATATACATTGCACATCTTGCATTACTCTGACTCACAGCTGAATCTGTAAAGTGCTTCCACTGAAAAAACGTGTTAGAGGTGACCTGATGTGGAACACTGTCTGTCACAATGACCTGCAGTGGCAACTCAGGCTGTCTGGGTAGCTATGTGTAAAGCAGACTCTGTTTATGTTTCCTTGTTTTGTACAATGAGCTGATACTTCATTAGAGGGAATTCTGAAGTGAAATCTCTTTGCATTTAGAAGACAAAACAAAGAGCTCAAGTGCACTGTGGGGGATTCAGCGCATTCTGTATCCTCTTGTTATTAGTTTAAAGTGTTGCTGAGATGTTACCAGAAGAAAGGATTCTCAGCATCCACCTCATAAGTACACAAACAAACAAGATGGACTGCTATCTTACAGTAACATTGCTCGGGCTTCTAATTCAATTGAGACAGAATTCAGTTAAAACATCAGGCTAGAGCAGAAATCATTGAATCACTGGTATTTTAAGGAATGTCAGAGCATGGCCGTTCTTGCTCCAACACAGAACAAGCATTGTTTGCACTGTTCTGGGGGCAGTTCAAAGAAGTATTTTTTCAACCAGATTGTGCTACATCTCCCTTACTAACAGAATTATATTCTGTTCATAATGCATTTTAAGCCTATGAATTTGCTAATATGTTTTACTTTATTATAATCTATCGTAATTGGACATTTCTGGGCCTGTCCGAAGATAGTCCTATTTTTGTTTTTAATGCTTTGAGTGGCTTGGAACTCTAGTAACTGCTGAGCAATTGGCATCATGCTTAATTATGGTTTGCTATACTTTTGCTTTAATTCACTGTTATTAACCAATAGTTATTTTTACATTTACACATTGCCTTATTATACCAGAGAAGAGTCCTAACTCAGTGCTAGAGTGCCAGCTTTGCATGCAGGAGTTCTCAGGTTGAATTGCTGGCTTCTCCCAGAAAGGGTGGGGAAGAATCCTTGGAGCGCAGCAACCAGCCAGTCTTGGGCTGGATGGACCATTGTTCTGACTGAGCATAAGGCACCTTCCTCTGTTCTTGAGTAACTGGCAGTGGCTTTACTCTTGTAAAACTGCCTTGCATATAATGTATAGAAAAGCAGTGGCATAAGTAAAACTGACACACGGAGTGGGGAAGGTGAAGAACACTACGACAGCAGAGGCCACTCTCCAGGCAATGCCACAGCATCCAAGACTTCGGCTGGACTGCTCCTGCCGTGGGATGCAAATGTATGCCAACCCATGCAAGGATCCTGCAGAAGCCTCACATTCTGCCAGATTTCGCCCACCTCCATATGCCACAAATCCCTCTCCAGTTCCTATTCACAGAAGCCCAATACACCTCATTGGTATTCACAACTGTGTGTTGTGTTTAATTATGTTGCCGGTGGGGGGGGCAGGGGGCAGAATAATGCAGCTATTACTCAGCAATCTTTTGCCAGTCGAAAGAATTTGCTGACAAAGTTCTGAGTAAAAACGACTCGCAAGAGTCCTCCCACAAGCAGTTTTTCATCACACTCAGCAGCTGACACATATTCAGGCTCCTTGAGGCAGCACCTCCCAGGTACTTGGTGTTCCTTCCTTTAATCTCTGAAGATGCTGCCGATCACTCAGAAAAAGAGAGAGAGAGTTCTGTGAGAGAGAGAGCATATACAGCGGCATTCATATGAAAACTGCAGGCATACGGCTTTTCCCACATGCATGACACAAAACTATTTTACACAAACGGCTTTACTCTGTGCCTCCTACTGAAAGTGCATTCTTGTGGTTCAGTGCAGCTGCTGTGTTGGAGGCAGGCATTGTCATACAAGAGGCAGACCCTCACGGGGCCTGTCTTTCACATACCCACAGTATACCTGAACAGCACGGATTCCACTTTGAAACCCCTGAGCAACAGCTCGAACCCATTATCCCTCATGACTCCACCATGCTGGACATTCCCCCATTGTACACCATCACATGCTGTACACTATTGTACAGACAGAGATATTTTCTTTTTGTTATGGTAACACTCCATGAGATGCACAGAACTCTTCAGGAAGACGTAGGTCAAAAATGCTCGAGTTTCTTTTCACCAGTGTCATCAAACAGAAATATCCCTCAGTGACTTTTGCCAAAGTATATGCAAACACAACAGTGGTTACAGAACAGGAAAAAAAATCTCAAAAGGAAAACCTGGGATACATCTTGATAAACAAGCCAAAGTATAGAAAGGGAAACAGAATGTCAGGCATAGCTGCACCGAGCATGTAGTTCTGTGGAGCTGGAATTAGCTACGTCTTAAATGGGCAGTGGGCTGTTTTCTATGCCTACCATGTATCACTATGATCGCTTTCAAAATTACTTTGCAGATGAACCACATATTATAGGCTGCTTTACTGATAGACGCATGCATGGAAGATGTCTTCTCTAATACTGGTGTCCTTGTTTTACCTTAAGAACAGCTCTTCACTGAATCACTGTATTCACTCTTACAAAGCCAAAGTACCACGCAAGGGCTGAGAAGTGTTTCAGGCATAAAAGGCTTCAGAGCCAGCAAAGAGGAGTGGGGGGGGGGAATATTTTCACTTAAAACCAAAGACACTAAAGATATTATTTTCATTACATAACCACATGGTTTGGCCAAGCTGGCTAGGAATGATAAGATTTGGTGCATGGCACATCTGGGGGACATGAGGTTGGGTTAAGTCAGGGAAGTCTTCAATACAGTATTAAGTGCTATTCTTCAGTTCTGAATCTTTCTTTTCACCAGTCTTCTCTTCAGCAGATTTATAGGAAGACATCGTGCATTTTGGGCAGAGTTCCAACTGCCCATCCTGTTTCTCCATCCGTGCTGCACACTATCCTCCCACACATCTTTCCCTTCACTCAAGTAGCTCCCTTGATCTGCTTTCCACAACAACACTCTCCAGTGGTGAAAAGCCACATCAGCTGCACTGAAGATATTCCAGGCGAGCAACATCGACTTCTAGCAAGTTGTACTAGGGACCAGATCCGTACCTGAATACTGCAGGGTTAAAACTATTTCTGCACTGCCTGTAGAACCAGTAAGAAACACTATCACAGTACCTTCTGCATTGTTACAATCCCCCACAATAAATGAAGTATTGCATTTTTGGAAAAACCATTGGAATAATCAGTTAATTTCCACACAGGTACAGTTTTACAGGACATATGTGCATATTACAAGGTAAGGTCATTTTTCAGTTTTAACAAACTGCTGAGGCTAACCATTTTTCCAGGTTAGGAGCCTGTTTCATCTTGGAACTATAGGGAGATTCCAAGCAGAAAACTGAAATGGTGTGCTAATGTCTTTGTGATCTCAGGTTAGATCGAGGCTTTTGATGCACTATTATGTTGTCTTTCCTCTCTCCAGCGGAATAAATAGGGAAATGATGAGATTAAGGGGCAGAGGACAGTCTCTCCTGAGATAATCCAGAACTGCTTTCAAGACAAGTCCTAACACTTTCAGCTGCAGTCCAAGGGTCCTGCTTACAAATCTGTCTCCCTTTCCTGTTCAACTCCATTCACAGTATCAGTTACATGCAGTCCTACATTCCTTTCTATAATTATTGCTACTACATTTTTATCGTGCTCTTCCTTCAAAGCGTTCAGGGTGGGACACAGGAGCCTTCTGTTTCTATTTTTCCCTCCTGACACCCTTGTGGTGTGGGTTAGGCAGGGAAATAAGGCCAAGCTTCACAGCTTGCTGAGGATCTGAGCCCAAGCATCCTGTGTCTAACACTTTACTCATCACACGGGATCTCAGTGTCATACACTCCAATTCCTTCTGTTTGCACAGCTTTCAAAGAGGAGTCCATCTTTTCACACAGGAAAGATGGATATGCTAGAAAGAGATTCCCAGAGGCTGCTTTTCAGTTTTTCCACACCCTGACCCAAGAGGACTGGCCAGATCTCAAGCAGCTTTCTAAAACTGTTTGAATCATGACTGGTTTTTGCATTCAGTTATACCAGAAGGTTTGTTTATAGCCTGTCCAATCAGAAAAGTTTGGGATAAGCAAAATCAGCAAAACACATCAAACCCCCACAGCTTAGGAAAACAGAAAGAAATTCTGACACACACAAAAATTCATCACAGATTTCCCATTTTACACTCACATAGCCTGTGCCTCAAAAGCCACCTCAGACAGAGATTGGCCTTCCAGAAGATGCTCAGGCTTAGACCTTTGGTTGGAGTTTCTTATATGAGATGAGGTCATGCAAGCTTTGGCCCAGTCTCCCCCTTCCAAACCTGATGTTGTGTCTCCCATATTTTGCTCCCAGCATGGCCATGTGGGCTGAAAAAAATAAGAGGCACAGTCCAACACACCTGGACAGTGCTGGTGGGGGAAGGCCGCGGTGGAAACGCCACCCCTACTGACAATATTGCTGCTCTTACCCCAGCCTCTCTTGCAAGCCTTACACTTGCCTGGGGAGGCTCTCCTGAGGTTTTCATTCTGCTTTCTATATTTCCAAGATCACCTCCACAGTATTATTACATTCAAGTTAAGGCTAGATGCAAACAGTGAAGACGCAGGACACAGCCCTAAGAAACATGCTCAAAGCTTTGTTCGAAACGTAACAGTTTATAGCCCTACGGATTAGCAGCATGCACCTATTAGCTAAAGTACAATTAATGCTCCCTGAAAAATCAAATCATGCTTTATTTTTTATCATTAAGAAAAGTGGGCAAATGTCAAGTACAGAAAAGATGTATTCCCTAAACCCTCACCACTTCCAAACCCAGTCCCAGGAGCTGCTGCAGCCTAAAGCGGAGGTGTATGGACCATGGTGAAGCAGAGTTGGGTCAGCTGCGTGGGAAGGCTGCTTCAGCCATACAGCAGTGAATCCAGACAAGCAGGCAGCTGCCAGCAGAGCAGAAGCCCTGCATTTCTTTGGCCAACAGCATCCAATAAACTAAACTGTGCAGTATGTTTTCAACACAGTTCAGATTTCCCTTACTGCTAATGAAGTGAGATGGGCACACTTGTTATGAAAAGATATCAGGTTGCATCCAATTTTAGTCTAACTTAATTCCCATTCGACTGGGTCTACTCCAAGCAGAACTCACATTAAACACAACCATTGAGGTAATCAATTTTGGTGCTCTGGATATCAGGGAGGACAGAAAAGGAGATGCTTTTGTTAGCAGCCATATAATCTCCTTAACTTCTGTCTCGGTGCATACTTGCAGTCTGAGCATCTGCTTTTTTATGTCTTATAATCTACAAAGCACATCTATAGTGTAGTTAAAGTCAGTTGCTAGAGTGGGTTTATAGCTACTTCTATGTTAAAACATTAGAGACATCAGAGCATGAGAAAAATGCCTTTATTGTATTTCTTAATTCATTCAGAGGACATTATGAGGAATGTTTCCTTTTTAGGATTACACAATATTTCCAATAACTTCAATCAGACAGGGAGGCATGGGAACTGCTGTGCCTCAATAAAATGTGTCCCAGTTTATGTGTTTGCTAGTTAAATGTCTATAGTGAAAAACACTTTTAAAAAGATCAGTGAATTCTAACCTACCACAAACTAGGCTAAAACAAATCCTAGCAGGTCAAGATGAGACCAGAAAAAACACAAACATTAGTCTTCTATGACTCAACAAGAAGTCAGTATTGAGTCATTTGATCTTCCAGACTGGTGACTTTTCATTTTCTATACATACAATATATTTTATGCTCACTACCACAGCCAAATACACAAACTATTGAAGGCCACAGGCTCACTGAGGTTAACAAATAGTTTGCTTTCAACATTATATTTTGAAGGAAGGAGGACAGACGGACAGAAGGAAGGAAGGAAAACATCACCATTCTTTAAAACCGTATTGTTCACTAGTAAAAGCCAACAGGTACATTCAGTGCAGATTTTCTGATTCTCTCAATTCTCTCCCTAAGGGTATATCCCTAAAGGGACTAATTTATGGGGACGGAGTGAACTGTGCCTGAAGAACAGTCCTAATTAGAGGAAGCTTCAGCTCACACTGTTTCCCACCCTAGGGGGACACCCAGCAACCACTGACATGGGTAAAGAGTAAGCTGTACAGTCCAGAAATACGCACACTAGCATTGGTGATAAGCCTGTAGGATGAGCTGGCGCTACTGAAGAAATGGCACCTGAGACGGTACTGTATGCTGCCCAGGCCACTTTATTAAATGAAGTGGGACTTAACTTCCAGGTAAATGTTTTTGTCAATCTTTTTGTCATTCAGCTAACTCTTCTAGCTGATCAGTTGGTATGATTTTAACAACTATGCTGTTATCTATTGCTTTTTGGTGTATTATTCTTTTTTTGTAAATTGTTCATAACTCCATTTGGTTATATGAAATGGGATTTAAGTTTAACTAAGCTAAACTGAGTAAGATTGACCTCTGAAAAAATACCCAAAATTATTAATCGCAGCCGCCACATTTTTTGACAGGCATCTTTTCTTAGTCCTAGTTGGAGGTACCTGAAGCGGAAACTGGGGCCCTCTGCAAGCAAAGCAACAACAGCAACAACAACAACACAGTGAGTGAAGCTGCTACCTGGTCAAAACCTAAATCAGGTCAAAAATATGACCATGGCTATCCTGCCTATTTCATGGGAAAAAATGGAATACAAATGTTTTAACCAAAACAACTAACCAGTCAGGGCATAATAAACAAAGATTACTTGGTTTGTAGCTGACTTTTTTGTCCAGAGTCCAAGACATAATCCCTAGGTGTAGACTTAGGAATCCTATGAAAAAACAGGGGTTACCAATTAATTACCCCAATTCCCCAGAACAATTCACATAGATAAGAAGGGGACTTCAGGTTTCAGCCACCAGGCAGTTTTGACTACTGAACAGAATAGGAATATACGACGTATTTAAGGACATAGGATTCAGGTATAAGGCTCAGCAGACTACACCAATAGGGTAACCTATTATACGCATACCCTATTCCTCCAAGTAGCTCAGAGAAGCCCTACACATGAGCCTCAGATGGTCTACCACACACTCTTTTTAGAGCCACATTCCCCCTATACAAGCGCACAAACACAGCACTTAGCTTCACTGAACTCATCATGCACCTTCAAACCATTCATTACCCTTCCTGGCCCTGTTACCCAAACCACAAAATGTGGCTTCTATATTCTATACGACTATTATTCTATATTCTTCATGCATATCCATATATACTTTATCACCATATCCATATATATTTTATCACCATTGTTCTCACTATAAAACAGACAGTATTTCCAATCTAACTTATTTTCCTTCTGTTACAGTTGTCTATTTGCCATACTTCACCATGAACCACAGAAAAGCAGCACTCTTCTTTCTCATCCCATCTTCCTTTGCAGGCTGTCATACTTTATAAGAACAGTTCCACAATACTTCAAGTTAATCCAGACTACTGAAAAATATTTCTTCTACATAATTAAACTTTTTAAATAGGCTTGGTATACAACAGATTTCCTGCCTATTACGAGAACTTATTAACGTACAATGAAAAGCACAAACAGGTTCTGGCTTGCTGCTTAAAAGACAAATAAAATAATAAATTACAAGAAAATGAAATCTACAACCACAACTTCTTTTGGACTCCCGTTATACTTGCATATAAACCCCATACGAAAGACTAGTTAGATTATTTCCAGCACAGTTGACTCTCATCTCATGCTCTGTCACTGATAAACGGCTTAATGCACAATGCGCAGAGGGATGGGATGTGGGGGCTGCTGAGCTACATTGTCTCAGTTTCTTGGGCTCAGAAGGCCGAGTGACAAAGCCTGCACCTGAGTCTGTCATGCAGTGTTTTCAGATCGCCTGGCTGTTATGTACTGAACTACCTGTTCTTTATTTTGCGTACACAAATGTTTAGTATGACCAGTTCACCTGTTAACCCTTCAGTTACAGCTCCTGACGAGGAAGTCGGAGCAACTGGGGAGACGGGGCTTCTTCAGGCCTATAAAGTGTGCCCCAACTGCTTCAACTTTGCAGCACAGCCACCAAATCCGTTGCCAGTGCTGGTACCAATATCCCCACATATTATTGAAGAAAAGGACCTTGATGGAAGGTGGGAGGCACAGATTTGCAATTGCCGTTTGGAAAATTATGCAGACAATTTAATGGAGGAGAATAAGAGCCCAATGTAAGGCCAGAGATCCACGCATGTGGCACCATTAGTAATTGTATCTTTCAGTCTAGCAAATTTACAAAGAGGATAAGATGGGGGCTGCATCTCCAACTTCAGAGTGGGCTCTGGGGGCACTCAGAAAAAGCAGGAGGTGTTTCTGCTTCCAAGTCACTCTGCACCCCGGCATGATGATGAGACCTGCCCTGTGTGGACTTCTGAGCTAAATCCTTTACTTCTCATTGAACTTCTGAGACACTTGGAAGCAGCAAGACCAAGTAAAGGTTAGAATGGCTAGAAGGGCCTTCTCTGCAACTGCCCCTCATTTATGGGGCACCTTCCCCAAGGAAGTGTGCCTAGTGCCTCCGCTGCTCCCTTTTCAGCGCCAGGTAAAGACCTTTTTATTCAATCAGGTCTTTCAATAGCTATTGATTTAAACATTATTTTAAATTTTATTACTGTGTGCCTTGTTAAAATTTTTGCTAGTTTTTGTATTGTTTTAATTGGATTTTAATCTTTAATTTTAATAATTATTTTATTGATCTTTTTCCTGTTTTATTCTGAGCCACCCAGAGATCCCATTGAGCTATGGGGCAGCATATAAGTACAATAAATAAATGGATAGATAAATAATATGGGCCCCTGAGTGGCAACCATTTTTACACCTGTAATCCTAGGAATGCTTACCTGGGAGTATACTCTGCTAATGAACACAGCAGAAATTATTTCAGAGTAAGCATTCATAGGATTTTTCTCTTACAGCATCATACTTCCATGTGTTAGTGAGCAAGTGGAGAAGTTGAACAACTTGACAGATGTTCTTGAAAGGAAATACACAATAGTGTATTACGTGTACAATGCAATAAGAACCTACGATGCTTCTGCAACCACATATTACAAAAAAATGCTATTTCAATGGATAGGAGAATGGAAGTGATAGCGAGAAATGTAACCCAGATGGAATTTGCAACCAACTGGCTATCTGATGAAAAGATTACTGGTTCCCACACATATGTGTAACGGCTACATATTAATTGCATGCACAATTAAGTAATCTATAAAAGTTTCAAGCTAATGTGATAGGATCTCTAATATCTGCGTTGTTATTATTCTTAGATATGCATTTCCATAGCCCTTGAGACCCACTGTATGATTTTGCTTGGAGTACCACATGTATGTTGGAAGATCAAAGGCACCGCTCCTTTGATTGCAGCCGTCATGTTAGGGAACTCACTCTCCTTGGAAATGTCTTTGAGCACAACTTCTCTTTATAGTGCAGAGACAACATTACAACTTCTTAGTTTAAACAGTGTGTTTTGTTTTACATTTTGTAACCAAACAAATGGAGTAACCAACAAAGCAGTCTGCTTTGTTTTGAATTTAGCAACGAAAGAATGATGAGAAAGTTAAAATTTGCTAAGGTGCTACTTATGTGCACTGCCTTGCACTATTAGAATGTTTATATTAGAAGCATATCAGTTCCTCCACTACCATCCAACATACTTCACTGTTCAAAGACAGACAAGCCTTTCCTCTTAACTACTTAACCTTATCACAATTCTCTTTTTTTAGCCAAAAAGAACTTCAACCCCTGTGCAGAACCCCAAGAACTGCCTTTCCAGCACAACAATCACCTTTTATCACACCTCCCTTTCCAGAGCCGTGGAGCATTATTTTACTAAAGTTGAATGAGATGCCTTGCAAGGTGCACATTCGGCCCACATTGCCTCCCCTCCTCCACCACAAGCATTGCATGGTTGTATTTACATTTTAATAATTTTTCCTCTCTTCTGAAAAAAAATATTCTTTCTCCCAAGCGGGGAGGCAGGCAGGCAGGCAGGCAGGCAGGCACACATTCTACATCAGCACAGATGCCTAAGTGCAGCATTTGCCAACTTGCCTCCAAACAAGCAAACAACCAAACTCTAGCAGAACAGAGCTGCAATCCTTTGCTCGCCTACTACGAACAGGCACCGGCAAACCCAGCCGGTCCTACTTGCAAATCGATGTGCGTTCATGCTTCGCGCCTCTTCAGCGACCTGTGCAGCCCAGCTGTATACCTGTTCACTCTGAAGTCGATGCTGCAATGACTCCAAAGGTCCCTGAAGGGTCACTTTCCCAAATGACTGTGCGTAGACCAGCAACCTACCGGGAATACCTCGGAAAAGAGACGCCTCTTCCTTGTTAACGAGAAGGCTGCCCCCGCCTGCTCTTGCAGGGCCGTTCTAGGCATGCTCGCTCAGCGAAGCCCAGTCAGAGCAGCGCGCACAGCCGGGGAGCGTCGGGTTCGCCATCAACCGCCAAATCATCCCCGACCCGCGCTTCTTCATTCCAGCAGCCACGTGAGATCGGTGCCAAGCCAAGCGCTCCGCACGCTCGGCGCCTTCCCAACGCAGGAAAGGAAAGGAAAGGAAAGGAAAGAGCTTGCGGGAGGGAGGGAAGGAAGGACGGACGGGATGGCGAGCGACGGGGTCGGGGGAGGAGACAGAGATCGGCAACTTGTAACTTGGCCAAGTTGCTCGATCCACTTGCGCCTGCAGAGGCTTGCAAACTTTTGAATTGCTGAGCGCGGCGGCGGGGCCTCGCTCGCACACGCTCTTACACACACGCGGTGCAGGGGAGGGGGCTGGAAGGCGACGACGCTTACCCGGAGAGGGGCAAGCGGGGCGGCGGGGCGCAGCTCTGGCCGTCCATTCCTCCTCGGACCTCCAGGTGGACCTCCCGCAGAGGGCGGGCCCCGAGTGGCCCCTGCGGCGGGGATGAAGCCGCCGCGGCTGCAGCTGCAGCTGCCGGGCGGGCGGGCCCCCGCGTTTCTTCTGCCTCACCTGTTTGGAGCCCGCGGCGGCGGCGGATTCAGGCGGGGCCGCTGCTCACCTCCGCCGGCCGCGGGTCCCGCGAGGGAGGCGTCGCATTGCTCCCTCTGCCTCCGCTCCCGCGAAACCGTGGGGCGCTCCCCACGCAGTCCGTGCGCCCGGCCGCCCGCGCGCGAGCTCTCTTCCCTGGGGCAGCGGCGCGCCGGAGGGATGGGAGGTTTCCGTGGAGCCACACCTTGGAAAACTTCGCCGCAGAAAGAGAAACTGGCGGCACGGAGCCCCCTGGCCGCAGCGCCGGAGGGAAGCAGCCCGCCTGCCTGCGCCTCCGCGCCCCGGCCGGCCCAGCGCTTCCCGCGCGCGCAGACTTGCGGGACAGGGAGGGGAGCAGCCGCCGCGGCGCTCGGTCGCGCCGGCCTTTTCCCAGTTTCCCCGGGCAGAGGGCTCTGCCTGCTTCCGCACTCGCCTCGGCGCTGGAATTTGTTCTCCCCCGCCCGCACGCCCGCAAGTTTCCTTCGCCAGGCGAGCTGAGCCGCTGCAGCAGCTGCGCCTCAGCCGCGGCGCCGCCAAGCGGCCGCCCGCCCTTCCCGCCGCTGGGGCGTGGAAGCCAGGCGGGCGAGAGCTCCCCACAGGTGGGGCTGGGCGGCGAGCCGAGGGGGCTGCGGGCCTCGGCGGGGGGCGGGGGCTAATCCCGGTGCCACGTCTTGCCCCGCACGCTCCCGGGCGGAGGCGCGCTATCCCCGTGAGCGACGGGCGGCTCCAGCCCGGGAACTTGCCTTCAAGTATGCCTCGGTACGTAAGGTGGCCTCCGCGGTCCTCCGCAGGAGCAGTTCTCCCCTGTTGCTCCTTGGCGCCGCGGACTTCTCCCGGCCACCCCTCTGCACACGCTGCCCTTTTCGCTGGTGTCCATTTCCGTTTCTCACAGGGCAGCCCCGCGCCTTCCCTTCTGCAGCACTGGGACTGAACGCCCAGGTAATGAAAGCACAAAGGCAGCCGGCTTGGTCGTCAGAAAAAAACAATCCTTATTACTAGAATACCTTTATGAGGCCAATTCAGAAACCACAAGCATGTGTGCAAGTTTTTGGGAGCTCTAGATCTCTCCTCAGGCAGGATGGCACAAAGAGCACGTTAGTGGGGGACGGATGTAGGGGTGGAAGACTATGATAAAATGCATAGTCAGAGCCTTCAGATAACATGGAGGGGCTCCGTTGGTTTTTAGCTCCCCACCAGCTAAAGGGGTGACAGCTTAAATAGCCTTGTTCACTAGGCTGAAATCCTGGAGACAGGATTAAACTCAAAACCAAAAAAGGATCCTTATGGCATCAATTTAGGCTGATCTAAAGTTAGGCCACATCTATGGTGGCATTAATTTTTATGCTCAAGAGCCCTCTAAATCAGATCACACCTGATAAAACCGGTTCAAGTCCACAAATATCTATACCACAATCGATTTGATGGAGTTGAGGCTTCCCCTGGACCCCTTGTTCTTTCTTGCACTGATGAATTAACAGCACTACCTGCTTCCCCTGAAAGGTCTCTCAGTGCCTTACTGCTAGGCTTAATATTATGACACTTTCTCAGTGAGGATTGCCACGGTTGGTTTTCATTTACACTTCCTAAACTCTGGTCAAGTTTTGGAGGCTTCCAATCCTTCTTCACATTTTAATGTGATTTTATCAGGTTACAATAAACAAAGAATAAATTAGAACAGCAAGGTTCCCTCTCCTAACGGCAGCTTTCTCAACACCCCCCGCCAGTACATGCCTATTCATGTGCACACACAAACTTTGGCTGCAAGGCACAAATTGCTGTTTCATAATTTCTGTGGACATTCTTTTAAATAGCTACCATACATCTAATGCCAGCTAGCATGGAGTAATAGACAGATAACATCTGGGTTCACATCCTTGCTTAGCTTACTGGGCAGCCATGGTCCAATATTCTTCGTCTAAATTTCCCTCTCAGAATTGATACAGAATTGCCAAATGTTTGTTCCAATGCCTCATGGATGAAGCAAAGATTGGTGTAGTTAAAATTTCCAGAGAAGTAGGCCTATCTTGAAAAAGTTCTTCATGACTAATATCCTGTCATCCTGATAGCACATGATTGGTGTTCATTTGATAAACACAGATGAGCAAATCTTTATTTTAAAGTTGTATTTAGTGTATTTAATGCTGATCTTGGCCCAGCATAATACCATACAATTAAATGACTGGCTGTCTATATATTATATAATTACTTGAGGGAGATCTTAACAGTACTCTTTCTCAAGTCAAAAGCACAGCGCATTTCCCGGATGGATAAGTGAGTCTTTGTTAAAGTTGCATTTACAGTGTGAACTGCATAATGTGAGTTGCGTAATAAAAGGAAATTGGCAAACAATGGTTTTTATATCTTTTGTTGATTTTTCTGCCTGTGCTTTCAGCCACACATGCACACTGAAATCTTCCACTACAGAAAAAAGTAGAATTAACAATGGCAAAAAGAAAAACTATATATCATTAAACTTTTCTCTTTTTTTGATGGTTGAACTTCCTCTGGAGTTTTCAGCTGAGGTTATGAAGTATTTGCCTTTTGCATACAGGTGGTTGCATCTACATCCTGATCACAGGTTATCTCTGGATGGATCCAGTCAAGTTGTCCTAGTTCCCAGACCTAAGACAAAAAAACTGCTGGTGCATAAGGTGGATTTTCATTGGTGCCTTCCTGCCTGCTCTCCTAAAAAGAAGCAGTCTCTCTAAGCAGTCAGTGTTGAAAGCAGTGGGCTGAATTTCATGTTGGAAAAGCTTCCAGGAAGCCTAGTCCATTGGTAAAAGCTATAGGGGCATGGCCCTAAAATGACACAACAGAGCCAAAATACCTTGTATGTACATTTTAGCTTAAAAGTCTTACTCCCAGTAACTGAGCCTAACTTTTGAATGGGAAAATTGCAGAAAACCTGAAGGAAAGGGGGGGGGGAGGATGAGCTGGGGAAGGAGGCATTCATTTCCCAGAGGGCTACATGTGCCCCCCAGGTGGCTATATAGTCATATGAAGTGAAAAATCCTGAAAATCAAAAATAGGAATGCTGTGGTTACATTTCAAGCAAGAGTGAATGCTGTGGTTACATTTCAAGCATTTCTAGAACCCAGTGCAGCAAAGACTCTTGTGGCACCTGAAGAACCAAGCCATTCACCATGATGCAGGCTTTTGTGCACTGACATCCACTTCATTGGCGATCCATAAAAACTCATGCCGTAATACATGCATTGGTCTTTAAGGTGCCTCAAGAGTCTGCTTTGGCTATAACATTAAGCCAGAGCTGTACCAACATCAAGACCTCGCACTGAGCAGTACTGTACTGCAGTGGCTTCTTTGAGCTCCCCTCTCCCTGAACCAGGTTAAACGGGCTTAAGTGTAAGGTACCAGGACAGAGGAGCTAGTAGGGATCAGACCTGCCCTGTTCCTCGTGCTACTAAAGTGCCAGCAGCACAGGACACAGTGGCTTTACTCTTTATCACATGATGATGGAGCAGTGCCCATATTCCCAGCTGGGAGGAAATTCAAAACACCCATAGGCCATGGCTGCAATCCGGAGATTATTGTTGTGAGCGACAAATGAAAACTCTCCCTCTTCACACCATACCTTGCTTTCCAGAGCCCATGCACTTGAAGGCCTCTGGGCTGTAGTGTTTCCATATGTTAAACTTTCCAGAGTGTGCAGAGAGCAGAGAACATATGTCCAATTTGTATATGCAGGAGGAAAATATCCTTGCGTTGAACTAGCTGTATCTTCTAAGAAGAGACAAATCTGTCCATTTTGGTCTCACTCAGTTTCTCATTTCTCCAGTATTAAATTCAGTTCATCCTGTTTCTAAATCCATTTGAGAGTTTTACATTTTGCAGGAACATGTTAAGTGCAAAATTCATGCACTTAATTAATTTTGCTGAACACACATCTATTTCAAATCAGTCTGCTATAATACTGTGCCTTTCAACAGGGCCGGTCTTTGCTCAAGTGTCAGGGTGCTGGGAACAGCAGAATAAGCTCTACCACCACCCTGCCAGGGCTTTGTTCCGCAGCTGCAGGAGATTGCTAGAAGTCTTGCAAGATTTCAGACAGGCAGATCTCATGAGATTTTGGGCAAGGGGTGTTTGCAGCAGCTTGCCTCAGCAAGATAAGTTAAGCCAAGCCTTCGTCTTCAATATTACTCAGAGCAATAGATCCTTCAGCCTTTTTTTTACTTCTTACACTTTCCCATAATGCACATTTTATAGCTGTATTTGATTTGAAAATTCCATCATCAAATTTAGAGAAATGCAAATTTCAAAGGGTAAGTGAAGTGGAAAAACATCCCCATGTAGAATTCTATCTGCTTTAAGTTTTATGTTTGAATGATAGGTGCAGGATTTTTTAATTACTTGGGCTTCATGCTATGAAATGCCCACAGGCTGCTCCTCACAAAGAACAGAATTGCTAGACTCTTTTACTACAGCAGATTTTTGCAGCAACATAGAGGTATTTCCAATGCCGCTTATGAAGCATTTTGCATTTCTCTCTTCATTTATATATGAACACAGACACACGAGAAAACGGACAGCATTATTTTCAGTTCAAAATGTGGTTCTACATAGGTTCCCTTTAGCCTGGAACTAGCTTCTCAAATGGCTTATCCAGTAGTCCATGACATTCCTTAGTAGCTGAATTAATCCCCAAATTTTATTTAGGTCTCATCATTTATTCATGCCATATCAAAATTAAGCATATTATTTGAACTGAACTGCCTCTGCCCCTGTTATTTGCTCAGAAAACCCTAAAATTCAACATTTATCTAGAAGTAGTGCAAGTAGACATCAGGTAAAGCCTTCTTTTTCAGTCTGGGTAAAGGAGTAAAGGCCACAGCAAGTTTCAGCAGCTTGTTCTTGGGTTTATTTACGATTACATTGCAAAACAGACATCTGGAGTGTTGCACAGCATTTGTCACAAGAATAGTAGGCATGATATGCAAGTGCTCCTGAGGAACAGTAGCTTGTAATCTAAAATTCAGGGCTGAAGCTCAGTCGCCTTCCAAGCAGCCGGTTTGCAACACTGTTCAATCATTTGGGATACTTCCAAATGGAGTACTCTTATCAGCAACAGTCAGAAGGTCACATGCAGCTATTCCATCCTTCTTCCTTAATCAACTTTTTTCTGGTTAAATATTTAAAAAGGAATGGAAGCAGTAGGAAAACACTACTTAAAGAAAAAGGAAAACGGTTTGGGCTCCCCATAAAATTCTGAATTGGGCAGTGTGGTTGCAGAATGAAGGTGTGTGGACAAACTGTCAGTGGTTACTTCTCAGTAGAAGCTTAAGTGAGCTGCATAGTTCTTTCAGGACATTATGCAGTGTTAGTCCTACTCACAGTAGACCCACTGTAGGACTCTCTTCTCTCTCGTACACTAACATTGGGTACAAACTTTGATTCAATGTGATGAAGAAGTACATACTTAAAAATACAATGTTTTTCACCCAAGGGTGAGGAGACAAGCCCTTGATCCGTATTTATTTTAAATTAAAGCAAATGTCTGAAGGACATGTTAGCATCTCTGCTGTTAATAAAGTTTATCCCATGATCTCCACAATGGCAGTAAGTCACAGGAATTTCAAAAGGGCACACACACCCTTCCTTGCTCATTTTTGCAAAGAGCTGTTACAGAAACGGAGCTATTGCATGCTGACTCAGAGGAGAAAGTCCTGCCACCTACTGAGTCATTTATTAATGCCAATTACTCCAATGGCTGTAGCAACTTTAAGAGCAACATAATACCAGCATTTATTTGTTTATGCTTTTGCCTCATGGTCATGGACGGAAAAATTCAGAGTGTGAACAAATTCTTCTGAAGGTATTAGTTACACCCAGGAAAAGCAGGGGATGGTGTTTCCAACTCTTGCTCAAGATCCATTCATGGCAGATGTGAAAGGCCCTCACGCTCCACTCTGGCAGATTTATCCTTGTATCAATCGGTCAGAACAAGAGCGCTTTGTATGAACGAGCCTTCCTAAGCCTTCAGCAGCAGAACAAGCAGAGATGCTAGAGGAGGACTGCCAGAGAACCGAGGAGGAGCACCGTTAGCATACCGGAGATGAAAGCGAAGGGCTTCCTGCCTATCTGGAACTACCATTACAGAAGACAGGACACTCCACCTGTTTCATCTCAGAAACATCAGTACACAACAAAACTGCAGAAGTCATATGACAAGAGGCACCTACCCAGTTTACAACCCTGAGCCGTCATATACTTTTTAAGAGCAGCGCAACAGTTCTAGGATTGCTGTTGCCTTCTTACTTAAAGTACTGAAACTCAGTGGTTTTCTTTGTGTGACAAAAGAGAGAACCCAAAATGATGATCACTTCCAGGATTTGGGCAAGCATCCATGTGTAGGCTTCTCTGCCTCAGACACCCATGCAAATGCGCTGATGGTGAGGATCTCTCCCACGTGTCTTGCAGGCTAGAGACACAGCCTTGCAACCCCTTTTGACTCATTTGACTTCCAACACAATCATCAGGTGGTCTCTTGGCTCTTACCTGTACCTGTTCCAACAGGTGAGTGGTCCATAATGCAGTAATGATTATCAAGTGACAATTCCTGTGTGCACAGTAGCCATAACAGGTTAAGCAGCAAAGATGGAGATTGTCCATAGCACAGCTTACCAAGTGATAGGCTGAGTGATCCTGGCTGAGGAATATTTATGTGTGAATCTGCCCTTATAAATGGAGCATCAGAGAGAGGGCAGATAAGCTGGTAGCTCATACATGGATGAACCAAAAGAAAGAAGCCAGCAGAGCCAGTGATGGTGGGCACTGAGGAGAGTTATTGTTCAATAATATGTGGACAGCCCCAAGTTCCCTGGCTTAAAAAGAGTGGGAGCACTTGCAGAGGCAACTTTGAGGAGGGGTAATAAGTACCAGCAACTTTTGAGAATCATTTACACAAAGCAAAAGCTACTCCTGAAACTGGGTGTGACATCTGAGTAGGACTAGTTGCAGGAAGAAAGGGGATACTGCTTCCCTTGCATGTAGCAACAAGCATTGCCTAATAGATGTGGGCAATGTGTGGCCCTGTGGGAAGCCATTTGTTGTTGTTCTTCTCAAGTGTTTTAAGGTGCATTTGAAATCAAATATGAAAACAATGGAGGTGAGTTTATGTAAAGGTGCTCAGGTCTGTGACAATTATCCACCTGGAAAGTTCCGTGTAGCTTTGTTTATAGAGCTGACATCTCCATAAAGTCTCATCTTTCAAATACAGAGTAAGTGGTTGCTAACATTTTGCTACCCATGTTACACTCAGGGAGAACACAGAATAGTAAAAGAAACAATTATCCGTACTTGGTTACTTTAGGGCATATCCTTGGCTTTATAAATCACACACAAGTCATGATGAGCCAAAGCTTTTTAATGTTTCTCAGGTACAGACTCTATTTAACATTTCCACAAATACTTTTCTTTTAACCCCTGTTTAGACCTAGAGCTAATTTGCAGTGGCAGCAATTAGAATTTTATGGTTAAGAAAACCACCATTAATCATTATGGAAATGGTTACACTCCTCCTGCCATGTCCTCACAATGGAACATTCAAAACATGTACATGTATGCAATGTATCCTTTGCTTCCCAGTTAATTAGTTTTTGTTCAGTGTAGACAAACAGTAAGAGGGGGAAAATAAAAGGAAAGACATTACATTAACACCTCAGCCCTAAACACATTCATTTTAAGTCTGAATTACACTGGCTTACACTGCCCTGCCAAAGGGGCGTATGCATGATCCTGGCCATCTCACATGTCATGTCCATCAAAAATTTCCTAACACTGTATGTAATGACTGCCCGCATCATGCTGCAAGTAACTGTACCCATGTTGCACATTCCTAGGGATTACCAGCAGTGGCACTGAGCAGGTTCAGACAACACAATAACGCACACTGCAACAACCACGCACGGTTCAACAACAACCACCCACACCTGAATATAGATGCTGAAATTCATGGTGTGGGGAACCTGATGAGCCCCTGTCATTTTACAGGACTGTCTGTCTGTGTGTGCGACTTTGCTTGGGGTGCCCCTGCTAGGCTGGCATCAAAGTCTGGCATGGCTGGCACCTGCCACGGGCCTGCACCCTCGCAGAGGGCCACCGGCAAGAGCCTTCTGGACCTGTCCATCCTCTCCACCACTGCAGTCCGATCATCCACTAGCCTCTTGCTGTGAGAGGGGTGGGGTGGGGAGCCAAGGCTTTGCTGCCTACTTGCACGTTGGCTCTCTGCCTGGGAAGCAGGCATGTGGCAGCCGTGCGGAAAAAGAGGAAGAGGAGCGATAAGCAGCTGGTGACAGTGGCAATGAGAAGGCGCATCCCTCGCTTACTGAGGGAAGGTGCCTGTGTTACCCAAGGGCTGTCTGAAACCGGGAGGCGGCACCAACCCCGTGGAAAGGTCAGCCTCAAACATTACAGTGGTTTCCGTGGCATTTTTATCCCACCACATGCCATGAACAATACTGCGTTGTGATAAGTAATATTGTCCACAGCTTGTCCGTGGGACTGATACAGACACAGAGGCTGGCTTAGTTTGCTCTCTGCAGGCTGCTATTCGCAGTGGCCCAACACATGAAAACGCCTTGCCAGGGCCACCTGCTGCAGTGGGACACAGCAGAATGCCGTGGGGCAGTGAGTCCCATTGAAATGGATTGCCTGATGCTGCTGGTTCACTGACAGCACCCTCTCCTTCGCAAAGCACGCCTAGAGTAAGAGCCTGCCAGGCAATAAGCAGGGGCACGGCACCCCCGTGAAGTACCTTTGATGCTTCATCAAGTGGGTAGATTACAAACGGGCGAACGCTTAACATGAAGAACGTACTCCACCAAAAGCAACTGTTGGCTCAGAGCAATACTTCTTGTGGCTCGAACTTGCCTCTGCATGTTCGGTGAAGGAGATACTGGGAGACAAATGTGATAGAAGGTATGACTGAATGGAATGCTACATAAACCACTTAAACTAAAGCTCTCTGGGAGAGGAAGATTGTAGGAGGGCACAGTTAATTGTTCTGCATTGCTTTCATCATTGTGATGGAACAGTGAAAGTGTAATGCCATCCATCTATACTTTGTTAATAGAATAAGGCACCTCTATTTTCAACCTAATTAGCTGCATGAGTCCTAACATGAATCTAACAAGGAAAACACCCATCTTTTTCATAATCCACACCCAGCTTGCACAATGGCATTCAAGAGTCCATTGTACTAAGCTTTAAGAAACATTGAATATAGAAAAGACAATGTTATGAACACACACACACACACACACACACACACACAGTTTATCTGCAAGAGAATATGGGACTTGTTGCTGATTTTGCTACCTGGCAACACTTCTAAAATCTGATAAATACTTGCTTCATGTATAAATTGTAGCAAGCTGTCCCTGGTACTTGCCAGTTGTGCTAACAAAAGGTTGAACTGGATAAACCGCAAGAATTCTGCACTGTTCACCACAATGAAATATAACAGGTGCCAACAAATACATTTTCTAAGCACAGTGGGTCAAGATACAAGCTATGGATAAGCACTTTGGGGTAAATGATTGACTGCATTGCCTCTGAGAGGACAACTAATGAAAATATACACAACACACAGCATTGTGCTATGCACAATGTATTGTGTAAACATCTGTCTTCCTGCTTGCAGAATAATTTAGGCCCAAGCTACTCACACGCAGAAGTGGTGGTAGAAGAAGGCCCACCAGGGCTCTGGCACCAGATTTTTCACGGAACATGGGATTGTCCATTTGGAGCCTGTATCTCTGAGCAGCCGTCTGCCCGGCCACCCTGCTGAAATAAAGGCACTGATTTTGTTGCATCTGATCCCACTCCAGTAACTAACTTTTTGCCCACATGGCCTTCATCTCCTGCTGCCTCCCTCCCTTGAAACTTTCTGGCTGTGGGTTTTTTTTCTCTTGATGGACTCAAATGTCCTACTTTCACCTGTCCATATATTCCTTCTGACAGATAGGCAAGTAAGTCTTCACGAACACACACACACACAAGGGGGGGGGGGGTTAGACCCTCTGTAAAAAGTAGCATCTCCAAATGTGCAGGGTTATATTGTTGTCCTGTAGGTTAGAGCACCAGTTCTTTTCAGGACTTAGCCCAAGCTCACAAAAACAACATCATACATTTTCAAATAATTTAGAAAACTTTCAAGGACTCTTTGCATTTTACTTTTCCTTTCTTAAGACAGCAGCCCTCTAATCTCTCATGTCCCACACCCAAGGGAAATGATCCATGGAACTGGGTTCTGAAATAGCCACTCCCTTCAATCCTGGCAGTAGCAGCCGCACTCTCCCCGAGAACCAGTGCAAGAAGACAAGGAGTCCGAACCATCCACAGAGAGTTCCCAGGACCTGCAGAATCCCACAAGGGCAGAACTGCATGTGCAGGGCAGTCTGAGTGGCACATCATCAGAGGCTTTCGACACACGTTGCCCCTTCCTGCAAACAAGGCAGCACTTTGCCTGTGCAGACGGCACCGGTGCCAGCTCCTGGTTTTGGCGGGTCCCTCCATGGGCCTCCTGCCTCTCCACCATGGCCACCAGCTGCTCCCCCAGCCTCACCATGGCTACCACCTGCTTGCTGTCTTGATAGGCAGCGAGCTAGCATGCAAACGGGCAGGCACCTGATGCTCTACCTTCCTGCCACCTACACCACCACCACCACCACCACACCACTAGTGTCTGGGCCGACAAACAAACAGGTTACAATGGATCCCTGGCGGGTGCCTGATGAGGCTTAACCTTGACTTCAGCCATGGTCATAATTGTGTAGAACTGCAGTCCCTTCCCACACACGTCCACACAAACAATAAGAACACCCAAGACTGAGTCAAATGCTCTGCACCAAAGAGATTTGTTGAAGCGTTTTAAGTCCTAACAATTGCAAAGTACTCCATATAATATTGCCACTTTAGTATTTCATTTCCAGCCACCATTTTCCCCCTTAAAAATGCTGCCCCTGCTGAAGTAAGTGAAGGCTACCATGTGATTTCCATAAGAAATGATTGGATTAGGATGCCTACGTTTACATCAGCTAATGTTTCTAGGCTTAGTTTAACTTCCTTTATCGACTGCTCCGGTAAGAGAGGTGGTACGCTTGAGTATCCGAGTCCCTGGGAGCACAGCCAGGCAGGTGCAGATGGGCTCCTGACCCAGCCCAGCATGGCTCTTCTCAGTGCAGACCCTGCTTGCAAAGTGCAAGGAGCATTTTTCTTCATCTCCGGTTGTTTCCTTTGTATTCAATAATAGACTCTGCTAGCAAACTGCATTCCCGTGTATCTTAACATCCAAATTGTCACTTGCTAATTATCCCAATTATTGAATTAATATCAAAAGTTAAATATGCTACTACTTTGCAAAAGCAAAAATAAGTAAGCGATAGAAAACAGACACAGAAAACTTGCTAAATGATGAAACCACTTTTTCCTCTGCTTGCTGTGATGTAATGACTCGCCTCCTTAATTGACATTAAAAAGTACTCATATGCTAATTAACCTGTTTCCTCTCAAAAGGAACAGAGTTTACATTGTTCTTGCTGCTATTAAAGTCAATTATCTATCTCTTATTAGACAACATGTACTAATTCAGAGATAAAGAGATTGCATTGAATTGTTGAGCCACTGCAGTTAAAACAAGTCATTTGGGGTGGAGAAAGAAACTAGGTTAACGTATCCTGACACCTAACTTATCCTAATACATAAAGGAATTCAGAAACAACACTGCCTCTTTGTCCTGAATTTATCTCAACAGAGTTGGAAGTTGGATCCATCTGACATTCACTTGCTGCCACTTGGATATCTGGGTTTCTTCTACATGGGGCCTCCTTGATTTGTGACGCACCATGTGAAAAGCAGCCTACTTACGGACGCCCAGCAGAGACACAAAATACATCCCCCAGTTTTGCCATCTGGGGACAATGAAGTTGGTGGTCTTTCAGCAGCATAATAGGACACAAGTAGTACAGGTCTGCTGTAAGTCAGCATTTCCCAGCCTTGTGCCTTCCAGACACGCTTGGACTGTGACACCCAGAATTCCAAGGCAATGGCCCTGTTGGATGGGAATTCTGGGAGTTGTGGTACAAATGCCTCTGAAGGCCACTAGGTTGGGGGAGGCTGCTGTAGGTATTTGGATGAACACTAAGAGCCTCAATCTGAGCTGGGCAACTTGTAGCCCACTCAGAGTTTTGTGCTTCATCTGCTAGTAATCTTATTCCATATAACCACTGGTGAAGGGGATTGTAAGCCAAAACATCTGGAAGGTTACCTGAAGGAGCGCTTACGTCCATATATGCCCGTCCGCCCCTTGAGATCAGCGGCCCTTCTCCGAGAACCCTCCGTGAAGGATATTAGGAGGGTAAGTACTCGGAGGAGGGCTTTCTCTGCAGTGGCACCCAATCTATGGAATGAGCTCCCCAGAGAGGTCTGCCTGGTGCCGTTGTTATTTGTTTTTTGGCACCAGGCAAAGACCTTTTTATTCAAACGCTATTTTAATTATTAATAATATTTATTTATTTTATTTTTCGGGCCAGGTTGACTCATATTATATTGTTTTATACTGTTCGTATTTATTTATTATTGTGAGCCGCCCTGAGGCTTCGGCGAATGGGGCGGCATAGAAGCCTTCTAAATGAATGAATGAATGAATGAATGAATGAATGAATGTCTCAAATTGCCCACCCTTGTTTAAGTCCAAGTCACCTCTGTGTAGAAGTAAGCCAGACTGATAGGACTAACTCTCCTAAGGAGCAAGACTGCACCTTAAGGCTTATGCATGTTTACACAGAGAAAAGGCCTGCTACACCCAGCATACCCCGCTGAGCCACACTAGAACTGGCAGGCCTTTTGCCTGCACAAGTATGTTTAGGATTGCACCCTCATTTACTGTTCTTATTACTCATTCCCCATCTTGGCCAACAGAAAAGCAGCAAGAACTCTTGAACCCACCCATTGCATCCCACCCATAACGTCACAGCGGCAGAGGTGGGCACCTGAGAAACTGCAGCTATTGCTACCGGGGCCTCTGCTTCCACTGGCACCAGCTAAAATGGCATTTTATTCTGCTTAGCTCCCCTTACTTTTAATGATGTGGGGAATGCCTCCAGCAAGAGCTTTGGCTGACAAAATATGTGGAAAGGTGGCAATGGCCTTGGGGATGAGGCACCCAGAGAAGTAGCAGCAGCATCTCCATCTTAACTCCCTTTGTGTAGAGCAAGGATGAGGGAATTTTTTGGCACAGGGAACTAATTCCACTTTGGGAAGATCTCAAGGGCTGCCGCAGAAATGGACTTTCTAAACTATATCTCTGTGATGGCCACATTCTCTCCTTCCACTCCAAGTTTAAAACCCTTGCTATTTATATAATGTTACAATTGAAACGTCCTTAAAGAGCAGGCTATTTAAAATTTAGATGCCTTTAAATCCCCTCTTATTTCTACCTAGAAGCATGGATACCTTTCTTCAGTGTCTGTCTCACAAAGAAATTCTGGCTCTTATCTCCAACCAGCAATCAGAGATAAGAGTAGAGATTTCTTGCCCAGGGTGTAGCAGGAAACAGGCAGAGCTGGGGATGCTGGGAGTTCAGTCTCACACACGTTCCTCAGGCTCACCAGGTTGCAGAAGCCTCACTTGGACTGCTGGACCAGAGGGGACCCCATAGATTCTCTGCTCAGCTTTGCAGCTTGCCGAATGACACTGAGCCAAGCGTTCTCTGTCTCATAGCCTGTCCTGTGAAGATATAACCAGAGGGGGATGTGGGGATTGCTATCTTGGGCTTCTTGGAAGAACAGCAGGATACAAATGTGATAAAGTAATGCACATATGCATTTGCCTATATGGCTGCAAAATGTCAGTTTGGACAAGAATTGCTCACATTAAAAGCAGAAGCAGGACGTTTGGCTCAAAGGCATACTTTTTTTTTTCCCCAAGGGATGAAAACAGGATGTCAGACTTATGGGAATTTGGCCCTTTTTTTGGCAGTGATGGTCTTTTCCCAAAATGGCCACTTGGGTGATGGATAAATTTGGAATCATTTGCTTTGGAAACTTCCAAAAACAGAAAGAAAGAAAGAAAGAAAGAAAGAAAGAAAGAAAGAAAGAAAGAAAGAAAGCAGTCCTGAGTCGATGCCAGCCTGAACAGCTGTATTAAATGTAGAATAACACATGCATATTACTTGAATTTTGTTCATTTTTTAAAAGGTACATGCCTTACCATAATTTTATCAGTGATATCAGCAAGTACAGGAGCAGACATTACTCACTGCAATTAACTCTCCTGACAAGAAAAGTTCCCAGAACAAGCTAACTTTGAGCTGTAATAAAGAAGTAATACCAGGATCTGGTGAAAAACGAATCCCATGTGGCTCCATGCTGCATTATTTTGAAGGCAGTTGTATCCGCCATATCTGTAACTGAGCCCACTCATGAGAACCCTGGCAAATTCCCCCAATGAGATGTAGTTGTGAGACATCTGTCATAGATAGAATGTGTTTGGTGAATCTATCCCAAGCAGAGGCAACCTCCAGGTGTTTTTGAGGTTGCTTCGGATTGCCAGTTGGTAGTTTGCCACCCCTTGCATGGTTAGGAAACTCTACGGAAAACAAAAAGTCACTGCCACTGCTTTTCTAGGCAAACCCTGTCCCCAAATTAATCGATTTTCACCCATCCCCTGAAAATTATCTCCGAAACAGCCTCCCAAAATCAAATGGGTGGAGAATTCTGGGGCTATCTGAGCTCAGTATTATCCTATGCCTTGATTGTCTCACAAAATTTAGATCAATATCTTGAGCCACTTCATGTCTGGAGTCTACTAAAGTCCACCTATGAATGCTAACAGAAATTTGCAGGAGCAAAAGGGTAAGAACTAATTCACAATCCATAGTCCCAGGAAACAAAGCACCCCGCTGAGAGGCACCTCCGACGGAAGCAGGACACCCCCAGGAGAGAGAGAGGATTCATGGGACCCTTTCCCCAAGGCCCCACAAGTGCCAGCAATGTGGCATAAACACTGATTTATGCAGATCTGATGTGTTTAGAGCTAGTGCTGGGGCACAGTTGCTTACTACCCTATGGAAAGTGCAGGGTACTCCATAAAGGTTTGGGACTCTGCTTTGCCATACCTTTTTTACACTCTTTTTTATTAACTTGAGCAGTATCACTTTTAATGCGTGTGCTACTTTCCTACACAATGCACCCAAAGCAGCTCATCATGTAAGAACAGCAGTACAGTAATAAGCATTAAAATGATGCATCATTACCACAGCGAACCAAAAATTCATTTCCCTAATACTACTATAACATTTTAATTACGTACAACATAGGTAATATCAACCATCAAGCCATTATATCAGTTTCACTGGATCAGCAACGCATAAGCCAAAGACAAATATGTCAGACCTTTCCAATGCACTGAGGAATCGACAAACACAACCAATAATCACTTCCCCTAAAAGTTTCCGCCACATGCAGAAAACAGCAATCAAGCTTCTTTCACCCTGCAGATTTCTCCCATACCTCACTGGAATATTCTGGTGCAGTTCTGAAAGCTCCAGCAGAGACAAGGAGGGGATGCTTAGTGCCTCTCCACCTAAGCCGCCTACCGTGTACTCATGATTCTTCACTTGTGGCAGTTTGCAGATACTTTACTCCACATCATTACCCTCCTGAACCTCTCCTGTGCTTTCCAAGCATTTCTGCAGCTTTTTTAGAGCAAGGAAAGTAGAGTATTTTCTGGAAATGCCAGAATGAAAGCTTGTGTTATTTTTGCACTTCCTCTATAACATCGTGTCACTTGGTGCTTGTGTAATGGAACAATTAGGAAAGCAGAGAAAGAAAAAAACAGGAGGAGAACCCCCCATATGTACAGCAGCCAAGCTTAAATCCTTGGCTGGAAGCAGAATCCTCAGCAAAGTGGCAGATTAAACACCTCCTGTAGAAAAGCCCGCAGTCTCTTCCCCTGCACCATGAATGTTTCTGCTTCTTCTGTGAAGGAAGAGTCTCACTGGCAGGCTTTTGTAATCATTGCATTTGTGGTGATGGTAAGCTGCATTTCTGCCAAGGCATGGTTACATACCTGCTCCACAGCCCAGTGGCAGGACCATAGTCAAGAAGCCATATTCTCAGTATCAAGCAGCCCAGATGTGGTCTTCCCAAGCCAGAGCTGCCTGTCTGCCGTCTGGGATGTTACAACAGAGCCAAATTGTGCTCCTTCCATACCCTCCCCCTCATGCCGCACCCACTGTCTTTTGGCACCACTGCTGCCTTTGGCTGTGCTCACTTGCATGGATTTATAAATAGCACCATCCAACCACCCATCGGTGAGGAAAACGGCACGGGCAACAAAAACAACAAAACTCTGCACGCAAAATAAGGAGATCAGGCAGCTGCTCCTCACATGCCAAGCGAGCGAGGCTCACAAGGATTCACTGGAATACCAGGTATCCAGGTATGCCAGGAATTCAGTGGCATGTGCTTTGATCATCTGTCTGCGGCACTTCTTGTGGCTTCATTTGCAGCCAGCTTCAAGCACGGGAAGGAGAACAAAGGCGCAATGAATCAGATTGGCTGAGTGGTGAGGTTGAGGTCTCTTTTGAAATGCAAAGCCTCAAGCAAAGAAGAGCCAGATTCTGCACCAGGGTATCCTAAATCACCAAAGAACTGTCACTCATTTCAAATGAAGCTACTCAATGCGATTCCCCTCCCAGACTACCTTTTTTCAAAATAACTGTTTGAAACCACTTCTGTTAAGTCACTACATCAGAGATAACACAGTAGCCTGTAACTGTGGCCAGCACACCATTAAAATGACAGTTTTACCAGATGTGATAAATCTCCTATCTCAAATTAGTGGTAAAGCAGTTAGAACATGCCCAGATAAAAGGCATTTAGTGTGCTATATCACAATATGCTTTAGAAGGGGCTTGATTTGAGTGAAAGCATGGTTTGGTTGGGGTAGCCATTTATGCAATGCCAAAAAGATAGGGCAAAAGAGCACATGATTTCCATAAAATTTGCATTTGTCAATTAACATGCATAGAAGCAGAAATGGTTACAACCCAGAAATGATTACTGTTCATTCAAACAGAATTATAATCCTTCTCACTGTCACGAGAAAGACTGTGCACCAGGTGTCCCATGTATGTATTCTGTCTTCGGTCAAGGGATTAACTTTTGAACAACAATTACAAGACCCCTGTGCTCCTTTCTTGTTGTTCATTTTCTTTAAACTGGACTCAGATTGGATAGGCCCTCAATACTGGGCACATTCAAGAATTTTATTTATTTAAATTATCTAGATAGAGATTCCTCAGTCAAAAGCAGTCTTCTGGTTATCAGTTAACCATGCTTACCATCTATAAAGACACAGCATGCAAGGAAAAGGGGGTGGGGAGGGAAGAGGAAACAGTTCGGCAGGCTTTAGCAGGGAATGCGTTTCCAGTGGGTTACACAACACAGCAGGGGATTAGCAACCACCTGCACACCCACACCCACCAAGAGAGTTATGTGACCTAGTCAGGTGTGGCCTAAGCCCTTTTGCTGCTGGAGACAAAGCAGCAAATGTTGTTCCCCATTCAAGCCATGCTCCACAGTGCCCAAGGCCACAAAGTTATCCGAATGTCTCTCCCTTTAAGAGGAGGAGGAAGAGGAGGAGGAGGAGGAGCCAACTTGACCACCCCTCAGAACAACTGCCTGTGGCAGAAACTTCAGCCTTCGTAAAGCCCTGGCCCCACTGGTGCTCTGTGGACTAGGAGGTCCCCAGTCTGAATCTCAGACGAGGCCACTAGGGGACTTTAAGCCATGCAAGGCCATCTAAGCTTCCACCGCCAGGCTGTATTGTTAATGACAGCTGAGCAGACGTGTGTGTTCTGAACAGCTGAGACAGGCTATCTAAAGTGAGTGCATTCATCCCACCATGCCACACATAATTTTCCATGGTGAGCATCCAGCATTCCTCCTACACAGTGTAGATCTGTGTAGGTCTGAAATGAACGAGACTTGAATTAGTAATTACCACAGTCCTGTTGGCTTCAATGGGTCTCCTCTACATAGGGCTCTCACTGGATACTACCCATAGCAGCATTAGTTATATATGCCCGTTTACATTATTTACAGTGCTATCTGAGTATATCTTAGTCACCAGTAAGTCCCACTGAGCTCAGTGGGACTGCTGGTGATGAAGTGCCATCAAGTCTTCTCTGAATTATGGTGACCCCATGAATGAAAACCCTCCAGAATGTCCTGTCCTTGGCTCTGCTCAGCGCAGGGAACCTCAAGGCTGTGGCTTTCCCCGTGGCAATGGGACTTCCTCCCAGGCAAGTGCCCACAGGATAGCAACCTTAATGTGCTCTCAGGAGCCCCAGAGGAAAGGAATCTGTTAGAGCAATCTCCTGTGCTGTTGCCTTTTATTACCAAGGGCATACAATCAAAAGTGTTTTGCAAAATGAAGTCATTCTGGTATGTGTTTGAAAAGTCGATGAAGTATAATCTCAGGATGGCTGTAGGCCCAGCAAAATAAAAAGCAACATCAGACAGAGACCAAGTTTCTTAGATTCAGATATGCAACCATTGCATCACAGTGGCTTTAACTGATAGGAAGGACAAGTAATCAGTAAGTCCATCAAATGCATCAATAGGATCTGGAGGAAAAAATCTGCATGCAGCATTTACTATGTTCAGTTTTACTGTTTGCTTGGAGTCCAGAAGGAAGACGATCTGTCAAACAATTAGTGACAGCTCTGAGAGAGCAGAGACTACACAAGAATGCATCTGTGGTGGGGAGCCGTCAAGCATTCAAGAGGTGGAATGAAGAACCGCACCCACGGCATGCCTGATTAGATGCACAAGAATGTAACAGATGGCTGATTCCTGCAACTCACCTCTTCCCCTTCCTTCCCCAACGTGCACACAAATCAGTTAAACTTCGGTGCACATTTTAAAAAACGGGGCAAGGAATTGACAGAAGTCCGCAACTTTTTTGAGCACAGTGGGAAACAATTACAAGCATCTAGTTGGTTGGTTCTTTAAAATTATATCCTGTCTTTAGTCACACAAAGAAACCCTCACCTAAGACAGCTCACAAGAATAAAATATACAAATATGGTACTATGCAGTCAGAAAACCACACTATTAGAACTTCTACAATGAGCAGATAAACAGCTAAATCAAAGATAAAGAGCACAAACTGGACTAAAATCTAAAAAGCAGGAGGACAATTGCCATCCAAAAAGTCAAAAGCCCGTCTAAACAAGCAAGCAGGCTCTTCACCTACTTGGAGGGTGATCAGAGATGGGTCTAGATAGCTCTCTGCAGACTGTTTAGCAAATGGACTAGGACACTTACTGTATACATAGGGAATGTGATTCCACTTTGCACCCATCTTGACATTGGTGAAGGACTGAGAACCATGAAGCTGTGTCAGATGATGAGGTGATGAGCCGTCAGCTGTGAGCAGACCTAGAGGAAAAAGCACAGGGCCTTTCAGTGATTAGATCCTAGCAAGATGTTTGATGGGAACACACCTGTGTTCCATTTGACTTCAGGCAAGGGGATCAAGAGATAGTCCTACTATCATGTAAAGTGACAGAGATGCCTTGGGTAGCAGATCTTGGTGGAAGGATGATGGTGAGATGTTGCATGCTACATGGGCCACATGGCTTCTGAGCCCAGAATCTGCAAGTAAGAAGCTTTCCAGAGAATCTACAAATTGTTAGACAGTGAAGAAGACAATGAAGTGCCATCTATGTAACTTTGGATGGCTCTTTGCTAGAAGATGACAAAGACAAAAAGGTGCTTCTCCAGAAATGTCAGTTCTTAAATACGTTGGATGAGCTGAAACTTACCTTCATCTACCCACATCTCAGGTCGAGTTTCCAAATATCAATGAAGCTGGCAAGAAGAGTCCTCTCTCATGGAAAAAAATGCATGCAGAAACGGCTCTTTGTGGACTTTGCAAGCTTTTTCCTACAGAATGGCAAGTGGTCCCCTTCACCCTTCTCCAACTTAAAGGCTGTTACTGTCTGTGCAGAACGGCACTTGTGAGATACTGCCAAAAATGGAACAGCCTCCATTCTTACTAACTACTGGAACTCTAACTGCTAGAATTCCTCCAGAGTGGTGCATGATGCATTTGAGATACATGCATATAGTTTCTGGCACTCTGAAACCCATGTTTAATGCAAGACGGTGCACCCACTTATCTTTAAACTGGCTCTTCAAAGAAGAGTTCATGTTGGTAATGTGATAAAGTCGTGATGTTTTGCTCATTAAAAACATTTAAAATGTATGCACACAGAGTATATAAAATGCTGATTATCAACCATTGCCTAACGTAGAAACCCCTCAAAGGCCTAGGATCAGTATGAGGAACAGATCATTTTTAAGATCTTTGTGTGAAGCTCTGATCCAAGTGACCCTCATTCAGAGGTTAGGTGGGGGCACCACTCTCTGTGGTGGTGCTGATGAAGATTTGGTAAAGTTGGTATTGATCCCTTCAGGGTTTGTCCACACTTTTGCTGACATTAATTTTAAGTAGTGGGAGAAATCTATGATTAATCAGCTTTGTGTTTAATCTGCTGCTTTTGTTTTATTTTAGCATAAGAATGGATTCCTCTGGACATCATGTTTTCCTTAGTAACATGCTATTTAAGCTTCTCTCCATCCCAGCAGCCACTTTTATTCTTATTTTGCAGTGACCTGTTTTTATTTTTATTGTGTCTGAAAGAAAAGTCTAGTATTTCCCCTCCACCCCACCTCTCTTACCTACAAATAATGAATGAGGTCTGTTGCTCTGTACCCCTAGTGGGCAGCTCTGATGATCTTTAAAAACAGGAAAGTTGCTCAACATCAAAGTCTTATAGCATCAGACTTTTTAAAAAGTGTCCTTATCTGACCCTGGTGCTATTGGAGAGTTGGATGTACTGCAAGATTACCGGCAGGATCATAAGAATGCAGATTCCTGGTAGATAAGCCACAAATAAAACAAAGCATTGTCTCTTTCATGAACCTTAAAAAATATATATATTTATATTGCTACTCTTGAAATAAAGTTTTCCCAGGCCAAAATCTACATGGAGTCACTTCCTCTAGGGAGAGATTTGCTAGGATGAATGGGAGGAGACCTACAATACAAAAAGACCAAGGAAGCCAGAGGGAGGGAAAGAGCACTTATGGGTCCGGGCCTCCCTGTGTCAGATTGCAGACATGTTGTGAATGAGATGTTAGTAAGTTTCACAGTGAACCAGTTGTGAGGAAAACTACAATCAGGGAGGCAATGGACTTGCTGCTTCAAATTCACCCACCAACTTTACTGCATATACCAAAATCTTCTGGGATATCACTCCAGCAGTGACATGAGGGACTCATCTAATTCAACATTTTTGCTGGTCAAAAAATCTCTCAAAGTTTTTGGCACAGACTTACTTGCTGATAGCACACATGCAAAAGAGGGGAAAAAAAGCTTTCTTCCATCATCCAGGGAATTGTGATTTATTTAATATGTATTTATTTACTTGCAGCATCAATGCCCCTCTCCCTAGCAGAAGTGGCTCTCACCACAGCTCACAAGAACAAGCAGTGCGTCAACCCCTCTGCTCAGGCTTACAATCCAAATTTAAGGTCTGGTACAGGGAATAAGAGGTGGGAAGAGAGGATAGATATGTAGAATAGAGGTTGCTACTGGTGCTGCCATTGGTTTAAAAGCTGTTTTGACATGATGGAGATGGCAACAGTTCCTTCTGTCTTCCTCTCCTGTTCACTGGACAAGTTTTTGGGCTCCATCCCTGCTTCATTATGCTGAGTTTTTAAAAGCATGGCAGATTTCTCCCTGCTGTACAAAATCTGAAGTGGTACTGTAGCACAGCCGTATCAGGTACCTTTCCTAAATATCTGAATTAGTTCTGTGCTGCAAAGGAGTAACTAGGTACATCTGCTCACTTCTTTGTTTATATTTCAGGTGTTATAGTATTTGGCTCAGGTTCTAGGAGTGATCTTGACAGTTAAACCCATTCAGCCTGCCTCCTGCTCCCAAAGAGGGCTTAAATCACCACTGGGAGCTTTTTTACACAAGGCTGCCACTTCTTTATATTGACTTTGAGTTTTGCTGGCAAGCTGAGATCCAAGCACCATGTAAACAGCATTTCCTTTTCTGCCATATAACCTCTAGGTGATACTAGGGTGTAACACCTTAGCACAAATAGTCAAGAGGAAATCGTGCCTTCTTTCTCTTTCACAATAGGTTGCATTTTCCCTGATCTTTTTTTTAGAAAGATCTAAAAGTGCTGATTGGATAGAAGCAGAATTGGATGGCCCAGCGTTGTCCAAAGAGCCTATGAACAACCGTGATTAGGGAATGGCAAATGCACAATGTCTCCAGTAGGGCTCCTCAGATCCTATCATAGTTAATGGAGAAAAAACGGTGTGTGAAAGACACACACTCATAATTCAGAAAAACATCTCAATTCAGTTTCATACTTAGAGAATATTCTGTTTTTTCAACAGAGTTTAAGAGGTTTGTCATGAAATACTTTATACTTGCAAATGTGTTTTTTAATCTATTAGTCAATTAGCAAGGCATCAAAGAAGTGAAACAAGGAAAGTTCAAAAACCTTGCAACAATAATAAAAAGGAGTATGCAATATGAAAAGGGTTTTAAAGGAAGAAACCTGTAGATTCAATTATTTGTTGTAATTCATTCACCCTGTAGTTAAGTATATAGCACCACCTGGTGGCCACTTTATATCCCCGCATTTCAAAGGGGCTGTTAATTCCAAGGTGATCCAAAGTGAAAGGGTCACTGTTTTGAAGCTCCTTCCCGCCCATAGCAGATAGGCAGTATCGGCCCCATTTATTCATTTGGCTCAACACTTCATAAATTCAATACCAAGCTATTAAAGAAATTAAATATACAGCCCCTCAAGGCCTAATTATAATACATCAAAACCGCTAATATGCTGAATCTCTAAAACGTATTCACTACTAATGTATTGCTTTCAAGTCACAGGGCTGTCAACAGAATGAAGTCTCAAGTAAGCACATTTCATCCAATACAATTCCTGCATTACGAGCAAGTTAATATTAAAGTCAGATCTTGGACTTTCTGCATCTCTGCTTCAGTGTTATCTAATGAGATGAGAAAGGCCCACTAGGTTGAGGGGCAAGTTGCAAAATAAAGAAGGCCTCCTGAAATCTTTGTAGTTGTGTAGAAGTTAGGAAAGAAAGCAAGGGAGAGCTGGAGACACATTGCTTGTTCTGTCTGCACTCAGAGAGCTCCCCAGATGGGTGGATGACTATTAATTTCAGATGCTTTCCATCTCTCATTTTCACAATCTTAAATAAAAATATCCCAAACAGTTAGATGTTTAAGAAGTGTGTGAAAATAGATATGCACCTCTGGATTCATTCTCCCAAAACATGGCATTTTCATACAGCTTTGCTTAATGAACACAATTTTGATGAGCAATCTTCTTAATATAATGCTTTTTTTGTATGCATGCTCACCTAATAGATGTAAATTTTTGTACACACTTTTAGATTGGAGAACTCAATTGCAAAATTTAGATAATTCCATTTCAAAAGATAACTGAGTTCTACAAGTCCATATTAAAGGCAAATGGCACAAATTTCTTTCCCATCACTACTTAGTTGGAGAAAAAGGGCTGTCACAGCTTTGCTATTGCACCAGCAAGCACAGCAGCCAAACAGCCCCAAGGCTTTGGCTGAAGTCTGGTGCTGGAACCCGGCTCATGTCCTCCTCTCTTTAGTTCTGGATTCAGAGGCTCA